>NC_056737.1:1574315195-1574657819 GCF_019279795.1 Protopterus annectens
TCCAAGAAGAGCTAAACCCAAACATAAAACTACTGTTCAATCTCAGCCTTACTACAGGATATGTACCCAAAGAGTGGCGTACAGCAACAGTGGTCCCTCCCCACAAAGGTGGTGCCTCAACAGATCCTGGAAACTATCGCCCCATAAGCCTGACTAGCTTGGTCTGCAAAGCTATGGAAAGGATCATCATGGACCTCATAAATAAAGATATTGGGGACCTACAGACACTGGATCCTACCCAGTTCGGCTTTGTTAATGGCAGATCCTGCCTCTTAAACCTGGTCGATTTCTTTGAAACAGTCACCAAGGCCATTGATGAGGGGAAGGTGGTCCACACAGCCTACCTGGACCTCGCAAAAGCCTTCGATACAATACCCCACTCGGGCATTATAGATAAGCTCACCAGCTTAAATATAAACCCCTATGTCACTAGATGGGTTGCAAACTGGCTCATGGAGAGAACCCACATGGTTAGAATTGCTGGAGCCATGTCAGACTCCAAACCAGTTACAAGTGGCATCCCACAAGGCTCAGTCCTGGGACCTCTCTTGTTCGGTATATATTTCTTGGAGGTACAGGCCAACACAGAAGGACTGTGGCTGACCAAGTTTGCAGATGACTGCAAACTGGGCGCCATAATTGACTCTCCAGCCGACACAAGCATCCTGCAAAAGGGCCTCATAGAAACAGACAACTGGTGCCAGACCCATGGCCTCAAGCTAAACACCAAAAAGTGTATAGTCATCCCCTTTGGCAAAAACAAAGTGCCCACAAATTACCACATAGGTGGTAATCCATTAAGTATAGAAGAAGTAATTAGGGACCTGGGGACCCAAGTTGATAGCAGTCTCTCATTTGACAACCACGTGGCCAAAGTGGTTAGAAAAACATTTTATATAGCCCACCTATTCATGAAGGGATTCACATCTAGATCAGAGGAGGTCATCGTGACTCTTTACTCATCTCTCATCAGGCCCATAATTGAGTACAGTGCCCCTTTTGGGATGTACCTTACCAGACACCTGCAGCAACTGGAAAGACCACAAAAGTATCTCACCAAGAGGATCAAAGGGCTCAAACAGATGCCATATGCTGCCCGGTTAAAGAAACTCCAGCTCTACTCAGTGGCATACTGCCTGCTCAGAGGCGATCTGTGCCTGACGTATAAAGCCATGTCCAACCCGGAATTAATGGACATGCTGCACCTCAGAAAATCCAAATCCCATCGAGCTACGTGCTCGAGAGACTTGAACCTCAGCACTGAAATAAATAGGACATGCTGGAGGGACAGATTCATAACCCAGAGGCTCCCTTCACTCTGGAATAAAATCCCAGTCCAGGTTAGGCAGAGTCCCTCATTGACTCTCTTCAAGAGGAATCTTGATGAGTGGATGGGAGATCGTAGGTTTACCCCGGGTATCACTTCTGTGTCACTGTTAGACAGAGGCACAGTATACTAACCTTGAAAAAGGGCATAGCAAAATTAATTTAAAATGGGTGGTGAAAGCCAAACACACTCTGGCTAGGCTTATAAATGCCCTAGGGCAGATAGCCTAGTATGAACCTATGAGCCTATGATCCTAAAAGAAAGCTGTGGTGGCTGTAATACCTAAAGATGGTAAAGATCCATCAGACCCAGCTTCATATAGACCCATTTAATTTTTCAACCGTTATTATAAATTGTTTATGTCTGTAATAGCTAAAAGATTGGCAATTGTATTGCCAAAATTGATAGAAATCGATTAGTATACTTTTGTGGAGGAGAGGCAACCATTTGACAACACTAATAGAACAATGATGATCCAGAGAGAAGCAGAATATAAGAAAATAGTGCTGTTGTTGGTGGGTATTGATGCAGAGAAAGCATTTCACAGAGTAAGCTGGGATTTTATGAGTAGGGCAATGGAAGCATTCACATTCACTGATAAAATAAAAAAGGTGAATTAGGAGGCTATATGAGGGATCAAAGGCAAACAATTCCTCTCTGATAAGTTGCGTCTGAACAGAGGAACCAGGCAGGGGTGTCATCTTTCCCTTTTGTTATTTGCATTATATTTAAAACCATTAGCAAAAAAATAAGTGACTCAGAAATTCAGTGATACATAGTATGGTACTCAAGAAAAGTTGGCATTATTTGCAAACAATATTATTTTATACCTGTTAAATCCAGAAAATGACATCTTAGTGTTGAGGAACATTCTGAGACAGTATCAGTTTTTTCAGGATATAAAATTAATTAAGACAAAACAAAGGCTATAGCTGAAAACTATGTGCCCACACATGAATCAGTTCAGCAATACCCATTTTTATGGGGACACGATAAAATCGACTATTATGGAGTATGGGTTAGAAAGGATACTGTTGTGCCAGCTAAGGATGTGTTGGAAGTGACTAAAAAGATAATACAAAATCTAAGAAATTTAATGCTCTTGTTTATGGATATGGATAGTAAGATACAAACACTGAAAATGTGTTTAGTCCCTTTAGTTTTATATATGGATCAGACATATTTTTATCAACCAGAAGAGAAAATGTCATCAGTAATTAATAAATAGTTGAAGGATTTTATCTAGGAGTGGAAGAGGGATAAGTTGATCCTTCCAGTAGAACAAAGTGGTTTAGTATTGCCTGATTTCAAGAGATATTTTAGAGCTACACAGTTAAGGATCATATACATAACAGAAGCAGAAAGCTAAAATTCAAAATGGAAAGGGATGATGATGAAGCAGCAGGGGCATTCACAAAATAAGGAGAGAGTGGGATTTTGGATGCAGATCCTTATGGAAATAACAGCCATACAGAATATTATATCCATAAAATATCACAAAATATTCTAAGAACTAAGCCAAAGCAAGAATGGAGAAAAGACATTCTGCTAATAGAAATGGCAGCAATTGGGGCTACAGAGAATAGGCAAGAGGGGGCTGGAATATACTGAAGAAAACTGGCAAAAGAACCAAGGTATTGGGAGTAAATATCTAAATAGAGAAAGGGGAACAGACCAATAAGACATTTGGACTCCAGGCTAGAGAATGCCTTCCCCATCAGGGACTAATATCAGAGAATGGGCAAGTGAGAAAGGGATAGGGGAATCCTAAGTGAAAGACCTGCTCTGGTAGAGTTTTTAGCTGAATTTAGAACAGAAGCTGCTGTTAAAAAGAGATAATTTGTAGGGAATATAAAACATTGCATGATAACTGTAGGAATCAGAGGATGTTAGAAAAGATTGGGAAGAGAGACCGGAAAGTAATTCATGAGGAAACAGTATGGGGGGATATATATGGCTCCCAAATATGCAACAAAGTCTAGAAGATTTAGGATTTTTGCTTGGAAATGTTTGCATGGGTATTTTTATATCCTAACCAAAGTGAAAAGAATTTTCCTGAGGTAGATGGCAAATGTTTGAGGTGTGATGGGGAAGAAACTGCTAACTGGGAACAAATGTTTTGGGAATGTAAGGAGTTGGCAGACTTTAAAAATTCCCTAGAAACTACTCTGTCAGAAGTATTGGGTGAACAAATTGGTGTAACTAAAGAAATTATTTTTTTCAGCTGGGATACAGGATCTGGGGACTATATTAGATATCCGAAAGTTTAAAAGTTCGAATCACTAAAGAACGAACTTTAGTGATTGGACTTTTAAAAGTTTGAATATCTATAAAAACAATATTTAAAAAAAAAGAAAAAGTAAAGGGTTTAAACAGGGGGGCAAGCCCCCCTGCACCCCCACACCCCCCGCTGTGTAAATATACCAACTCCGAGATCGCACTTCAGTGTGCTACAGTGCGGAAATGGAAAATTTCCCATTTCCTACACTGTAGCGTGATCTTGGAGTTGGTATATTTAAGTAGCAGGAGGTATGGGGGGCACCGGCCCCCACGTGGGGGGTGCACGGGGGCTTGCCCCCCTGCTTACACCCTTAGGTTTTTCTTTTTTATTTATTTATTATTTTTATTTATTTTTAATTTTTATATGTATTCAAACTTTTAAAAGTTCGATCACTAAAGTTCGTCCTTTAGTGATTCAAACTTTTAAATGTTCGAATATCTAATATAGACCTGGATCTGAGTTGCCTAGACATAATACAGCCTTGTTAAGTTTAGTTCTGGTAGCTGCCTAAAAAGCAATTGGTAGAAAATAGAAATCATGGTCAAGACCAACTGTATTTGAAATAGTGAATATTGTAACTGAGACAAAAGAACTGGTAGTGGGATCTTTAGAAAAAGGTTGAAGCAAACTATATAGAAAAAAATGGAAATTGTGGGAACAATGTATGCAGAATAATAATTTGAAGGAGAAGTGTGGTTTAATGGAATTTAAGAATTGAACAATTTATGTAATAATGATTGTATAAAAGCGTGTATGTGATGTATAATGCTTGTGTGAACATGTTAACATGGTGTGTATTCTTTTATATCAATGCATGTTAGTCATGCTGAGCAAATGTACTACTATCCACAGCTAGAACATGAGAACATCAGTACAAATATACTCTAACACTAGCATGAGTTACAATGAAAACAAACTTTTAATCTCTGCAAAATGGTAGCATATGAAGTAACCTTTTTAGTACCTGTTAAGCTTTGTTACCCTTCTGTGTGTCCCACACCACAGATATAAGTGGATGGTAAAGACCACAGTTAAACAGGGATATATAGGCAAAGAAAAGGGGCAATGAAACATGAGTAAACACATAGTGCTTGGAGAGCTAAAAATGTTGTCAGGGCTATGTGAAGTGATTATGCAAAGGATGCTAGATAAACAAGTACTTGACCAAACTTCAACAAAGCACATGACCCCACCCAGTTCAGATTCGTCAAGGGCAGATCTTGCCTGTTGAACCTGGTTGGCTTTTTTGAGACTGTCACCAAGACACTAGATGAGGGAAAGTCAGTACACACGACTTACCTTGACATAGCCAAAACCTTTGACACAATCCCCCACTTGGGCATCATTAAAAAGCTAAAAGAACTTGGTATAAATCACTATCTCATCAGGTGGGTGGTCAGCTGGCCCACTAATAGAACCCACAAGGTCAAAATAGATGCCACTGCCTCCAATAGCAGACCTGTCACTAGTGATGTCCCCCAGGGATCTGTCCTGGGACCCCTATTGTTTGGCATCTACTTCTCAGAGGTCCAGGCAAAGACAAAAGGCCTGTAGCTGACCAAGTTTGCAAACAACTGTAGTTTGGGTACTGTCATTGACTCCCCAAATTATGTTAACATACTTCAAGAGGGTCTCACAACAACAAATGACTGGTGCCAAAGTCATGTCCTTAAGTTAAATACAAAAAATGTATTATCATACCACTCAGCAAAAACACATCCCCTACTGATTACTACATTAGCAGCAACCCCCTACGCACACAACCTGTGGTGAGAGACCTGGGTACACAAGTTGACAACAATCTCACATTTGACCATCATGCAGCGGCAGTGGTCAGAAAAGCCTTTTATTTGGTTCATCTCATAAGTAAAGGGATTGCATCCAGAAAAAAGGAGGTTATTACCTTTCTGTACTCCTCCTTCATTAGGCCAATAAATGAGTACAACGCCCCATTTGGTATGTACCTCTCCAAACATCTGCACCAACTGGAAAGGCCACAGAAATACCTCACAAAGAGAATCCATGGCCTTCAACACCTGTCCTGTGTGGACAGGCTCAAATCACTGTCACTCTACTCTGTATCATACAAATTGTTCAGTGGTGACCTGTGTCTCACCTACAAGGCAATGTCAGATCCTGCTCTACTGGAGATGCTCCATATCCGTAAGTCTAACTCTTCGTATAGTACCTGATCAAAAGGCTTAAATCTAATATGTGACAATAAAAAAACCTGCTGGAGAGACAGGTTTGTTTCCCAGAGGCTGCCCCGTCTCTGGAATAGACTCCCCATACACATCAAGCAAAGTATGTCACTGACCCTCTTCAAGCGCAACCTTGATAACTGGATGGGCAACCACAAATTTGTCCCAGGGGTTCCACCTGTGTCCCTCATTGACAGGGGCGGCAGGTGCTGATTGTGGTTTCTTTTCTGGGGATAAACTCTTGGCTAGGTTTGTAAGGGCCCCAACACCATTAGCCTGGTAATCTCCTATGATCCTATGAACAAGAGAACTTGATGGCAGTAAAAATCAGTGTAACTTTATGTGTAGTGATTACTCCAACAGTTTATGTGTACTATGTTAACAAAGCAAGACAACAGCAATGTCCACGGTTGGACTACAGAATACTAGACAAGAAAAGCAAGGAGATCACAGCAGTTTCTAATTGTATACTACACTGTATTAGGATTGGATAAAAAGGAAATCATAACAGTTTCCAATGGTAGACTACAATGTACTAGGCAAGCTAAACAAGGAAATCACAATAGTGACTTATGTTAGACTACAGTGTACCAGACAAGCAGCATAAGAAGAACACAACAATGTCTTATATCAGACTACACTTCCATCTCTCTCTCTCTCTCTCTCTGTTTCTCAATGGGAGTCAATAAGTCTGTGAATCTGCAGTTCTGAGGTCACCTGGTAACTTGTCAGTGCAAAAGGCAAAAAGGCAAGTAGTGTGCTTTACTGATTCAAACAGTAAAACCAGAAGTTAAGAAATAAAAAAATGTATAATTTGCACTGCTTCATCATCTGTAAAATGCAGTAGCCTCACACAAAAGCAAAGCAGTAGTAGCCAAAAGAGATAGTGACTGGAGAAACAAACATGCGTGACATATCAGGAAAGAGGCAAAACCAATAAGAGGGGCACTCTGCAGGATAACCCCTTACTGGTGAACAGTAATTGGATGTACAAAAGACTAGAAAATATAATGTTGGGTAAGCAGACTGCATCAGACCATACCTGCCATGGCACAGATAACAGCAGATGAAATCAGCCTACACTGTGACATGGGGGGACTTCAAGGATTTTGCCCTTCAAGATAAGGCTGCTCAAGCAGTTGCCAACTTCCATTGTTGTCTCAGACAATAATAGCTAATAAGAACCTGTGCTGTGATGTAAGGGATCATTCTGGCAGTTTGTGCAGAAGATTAAGGCTGTGAGCTGTTAACAATCTGCCTTTTGTCGTACATGGTTTGACTCCCATTGCTTACTGTGTGACCTTAAGTCACTAAACTAGGCAGTGCTTTGGAGCAATTGGGAAACTGGCTAGGCTTTTCAATGGTCTCCTGGACTGCATGCCTAGTGACTACATATGGAAACAGAAGGCTCCAAGGATTTCACCCATAGGTTAAAGCTATTTAAGCAACAGCTGCTGGCTTGGATTGTTGTCTACTTAAAAACGTAACTAGGATGAGACTCCGATGTTGGGGGACTTCAAGGCTTTTACTTTCTGTGTAAGGCTGCTCAGGCAACAGCTGTTTACTTGAATTGTTGACTAGTTATCCTTATGTCCCACAATACAGATATAAATGTATGAATGAGACAATTTATTTAAGGGTCTGACAAAATGCTTTCTATAGTAGAGGCCTCAGTTTAGGGTTGAGATGTGTATCAAAGCCAGTGAGTCTCCAGAGAGTACACTATTGCAAACCGTTATGTATAAAAGGTATGTATAATCACATAACTCTGTCTCCTTCACTCCGGTTACCATATCCTTGACTGATGACTACATAAATAATAATTCTGAAACTCACCCCCACACCCACAAATTCATCTTTGTGTCCAGGATTATTGACAGAATAGCGCTGAAAATCCCCTCCCACCCCCTCCTTTGTCAAGTTCCAATCATCAGAATGATAGCCAGATTATGTGGTGCACTGTCCTGTTCCCCAGAGTGCCACCCCCCAACTCACAGTTGAGGGCCAAAGAAACAAAAACTCTTCTTCATTCCTTTTCACACTGAGTACTTTTGACATGACCACAAATGCAGTATTAGTATTCAGTTATGAATCCACAATATCCTAGTGGCTTCATAAATCAATACCAGTACTGCTCTTGCACACCATTGGCACCTGCTGATCATTCTGCCTGACAGTTTGATCCTGGGACAGCTTCCCCTTTTGCTCCATCATGCTTATGGCTCTGCTAGTCATTGTCAAAACTATACAGTCCCAACCACCTCTCCCACCATTGTTATGTCCCCAACAGCTGTATGTCGACTGTCATCACCTATCTTTTGTCATGTTGCAAGAAGATGTATTTGGGGTACATTTCACCTCTAAGCACCACATATTTTTTGTGTAGATTAGCAGTATTTTGTTTAGTTCCTCCTACTTACAACATATTTTTATGTAAGTGACAATAGTAATAATAATAATAATAATATCCATTTGTTAACCAGGCATGCCTACTGTGTATGCAATATGCAATCCCTTTTCAGGGGCAGCCCAGGAACAACTTCTGGTTAAGTGACTTGCTCCAGGTCAAAGAGTAGACAAATGAAGGTTAAGGGAATCAAAAGGAACTATAGCTCACAGCCTTAGCCCTCTGTGCCAACTGTCAGATTTTTACTGTTCTCCCCTTTCCAACCATCTTATTGGTATTATATATCAAACAGATGTACCATTTTGTCCACAACTTGCCTTGTCAAGTTAGCATATACCATGTAACAGCATTTTGCTATAGCTTCTACCTTTCTCAGTGCTAACAGATTCCTCACCATTAAATATAGCACTTTCTGCACTTGACTGAATCTCACAATTACCCTGCATATCCTGTGGTATAAATAAGCAATGCTTGAAGTGAGATCCATTTACATTCACTTTTAATTTTACTGGCATAGTAGAGGACCTTCAGGACAGGAAAACCTGCAGTAAGATCTCACTACTCCTTTGAAGTTTGCGAATCCCTCATCTTATTTTCTGTAACATGACAGTTCCTTCCATCTCACACAGTATTTTGTACTCTTTTTATACAAATATCTCCAATTCCAACCTGTATTTATGTAAACTGCAGGAGTCAGGTTTGCACAATGTATTCAAAGACTGCACTGAGTGCATTTGGCTTCTACTCTTTTGACACAATCAGGTCTTGAATCTCATGTAAAAATTACAAAAAAATTAATTTACATGCCTAAGTAAAATTGTAGACATGGCATGTCCCTGAGTTACAGTCTGCTATTTTAGCAGGTCCCTTAATCACCAAGTAAATTGTTCATAACATGCATCGCTTGTGTCCACAGTTTAGAAAGCAGACTGATATTTGGTGGAATTTACTTGCATGGCATGCCATTTAACTACCTCTTACCACTTCAAGATGTCAAGAACACTGGCTATAAAAGCAGGTATTACTTTCCACTAGCTTTTTACACCTCCACATTTTAATGGTATCTTTATTGTTTTATCTTTCTTTATCATTCTGGCGGTATGGAACGACAAGGTTTTTATTCTTCTAAAGTTCATTTTGTGGCATGAGATGAACCAAGCATATCATAGGTACCTCTCCTTCAGAGACATTTTCATAACAAAAGTAGCAATAGCTGATATTTTGGCTGAAAAGGAAAATCCATGCACTAGTCAGTAGTAGACTCAATGACTCCAGATTCATCAAGTCTCCAAGTGTCAGTACAAAATTACCATGTCACAAAAGTTACTCCTTTTCCCTAGCATAGAGTAGTTTGGTGTTAGCAAATATGTGGGTACAGGGGCCCCATGTGGGTGAAACTTCTCACAGTCAAAGATATTTGGACACTATTTCCTATGTTTACAGGTGTTATTTTTACTAACTGGATATGGTGAGGTGCACATGATAAACGTGTCTCCACTTAATGGTGGTGTAATCCTGAAGAGGTCAGAGACCAAAGATGAACCACACAGGACAGAGGGTGGGACCACTACAATATACACAAGGGGCCATCAAGGCCACCAGTAGCATATTGAAGGGATACTGGTTTGAGATATAGCTCTTGGTGATTTGGTCACTGTTGACTCTGACCTGTTGTGCAAAATAAGTAAAAGGGAGTCATGCTGATGATGGTTGGAGATTTGTTGATTCTTGCTGATTATGTCTGTTAAACTTTCAACTTTTGCCATTTCAGGCAGTCTGCTTATCTGAAAACATCTGGAGATTATTAAATTTCCCTCTAGCAGAGGAAAAGGTTAAGACTGACAGAAGGCTGTATGCTAACATTGTGAAGCAGAAATGTCATTTAAAGCTTGTACTGATATGCGGCAAGAGAAAGAACAAACTAGTAGTTTTGCTTAATAGCTCAATACTTTCTGTCATTTTTTTTCAGGATTCCATTAACAGTGTGGCTAAAAAAACAGAAGATATCCCTGCCAATAGCATCCATATAGCTTGGCAAATTCCACAATATATCTTAATATCAGCTGGTGAAGTTATGTTCTCAGTAACTGGTTTGGAATTCTCCTACTCTCAGGTACAGTAACTATAAATGTGTGCTCTTTTCACTGAACTTGTTATATCTTTCCTCTGTGGACTACTGCTCAGTGATTTGTGAGGATGAAATGAGTACTATATTCATATCACAGGCAGTAGCATGATTTATCATGAGCAGCTGCACAACTATCTGACATATATTTGTTATTAGTAATTAAGACTATGGCCTGTTTAGATCACCTTTTTGCCAGTTTAACAGCAACATCCAGAAATTCATTATCCTGGTCCAATACTTAAATGTATTTATTGTATTCAAGTATTGTAAGATTTATGTTGACAAAAAGGCTGGAAATTGTGTACCTTTTCTTGTACTTTATACAATTTCCTTAATAAGAATGCCTGATACAAAGTGTTTAAAGTAAAGTAATGTGATGTCATTTATAATGCTACTTGTAAGACATTGACCACAGAAATAATGTGTTACAGCACATAACCTCTCCAGTGGTAATATCATTGTGTGTGTGTGTGTGTGTGTGTGTGTGTGTGTGTGTGTGTGTGTGTGTGTGTGTGTGTGTGTGTGTGTGTGTGTGTGTGTGCATGTGTGACTACCTGGGTGTCCGTGTAAATGTACATGTGCGTCAGAATATGTATGCATATGTATGTGTGTTTAGGTATCTGTGCAACAGCAAGGGTTGGTATGGGGAATGTATAACACAGTTGTTTTAATGTTAATTTGTTTGTATGTAAGGGCATGACTGCCTCAGTGTGTGTGTGTGAATGACTGCATGGGTGTCTGTGTAATGCTCATGTGTGTCAGAATGTCTGTGTATGTGTGTCTATAAGTGCTTGTGCAACAGCAACGTGTTGGTTGGTAGGGGGAACACATACCACAATTGTTCTAACAATACTGGGTTCAATTCATAGGTTCATAGGTTCATAGGTTTATACTAGGCTATCTGCCCTAAGGCATTTATAAGCCTAGCCCAAATTTTTGTGGCTTACGCCACCCCTTATATGAAAAAATACTGTGCCCATTAGTTTGTTGTGCCTCTGTCCAGCAGTGACACAGAGATGATTCCCGGGGTAAACCTACGATCTCCCATCCACAGGTCTAGATTTCTCTTGAACAGAGTCAGCGAGGTGCTCTGCCTCACATGGACCGGGATTTTATTCCACAGCATAGGGAGTCTCTGAGTGATAAATCTATCCCTCCAGCACGTCCTATTTATATCCGTGCTAGGGTTTAAGTTGCTTGCTCTAGTGGTTTTGCTGCATTTGGATTTTTTTGGGGTGGAGCATGTCCATTAGTTCCGGGTTGGACATGGCCTTGTATGTCAGGCACATGTCACGTCTGAGCAGGCGGTATGCGACTGAATAGAGCTGGAGTTTCTTCAATCTGGCAGCATATGACCGATTTTGGAGTCCCTTTATCCTTTTGGTGAGGAACTTTTGGGGTCTCTCCAATTGCTGCAGATGTCGGGTGAGATACATCCCGAATGGGGCATTGTACTCGATCATTGGTCTGATAAGTGAAGAGTACAGGGAACAATGACCTCACTAGATCTGGATGTGAATCCCTTCATGATCAGGTGGGCAATGTAGAAGGTCTTTCTAACCACTTTAGCAATGTGAGTGTCAAAAGAAAGGCCACTGTCAACCTGGGTCCCCAGGTCCCTGATAACCTCTTCTGTGCTTAGTGGATTGCCACCTATATGGTAGCTTGGGGTTACCTTGTTTTTCCCGAAGGGTATGACTATACATTTTTTGGCGTTTAACTTCATGCCATGGCTCTGGCACCAGCTATCTGTTTCCGTGAGTCCCTTCTGAAGGATATCCATGTCCGATGCACTTTCCACTATGGCGCCCAGTTTGCAGTCGTCTGCAAACTTTGTCAGCCAAAGTCCTCCCATGTTGGCCTGTACTTCTGAGAAGTAGATGCCAAACAGTAGGGGGCCAAGGACCGAGCCCTGTGGGACACCACTTGTGACCGGCTTGGAGTCTGACATAGCGCCAGCAACTCTAACCCTGTGGGTTCTGTCCTTAAGCCAGTTTGCAACCCATCTTGTGACATATGGGTTTACATTTAAGCTGGTAAGTTTTTCTACAATACCCGAGTGGGGTATTGTGTTGAAAGCCTTTGCAAGGTCAAGGTAGGCTGTATGGACTGCCTTTCCCTCATCAATGGCCTTGGTGACTGTTTGAAGAAGTCGACCAAGTTCAAAAGGCATGATCTTCCCTTGACAAAGCCAAACTGGGTCGGGTCCAATGTCTGCAAGTCCCCTATATCTTTGTTTATGAGCTCCATTATGATCCTCTCCATAGCTTTGCAGACTAGACTTGTTAAGCTTATGGGCGGTAATTACCAGGGTCCGTAGAGGCGCCTTTGTGGAGTGGGACCACAGTTGCCACGCCACTCCTTGGGCACGTATCCTGTGGTAAGGCTGAGATTAAACAGCTGCCTTATGTGCGGGTTTAATTCCTCATTTAGCTCGTGTAGCACACAGCCGGGGACACCATCCGGTCCCATTGATGCTGTGTTTTTAGCTTTAGAGAGCAGCTTTCACCTGCGCATTTGCGATGTCCGGGAGGCTACACTCGGCTGGGATAGTTATCTCTCCTTTAGGGGGGGGAGAGGGGGGTGAAGTTTGCACTGAATCTGTCTGCCAGTATGTTGGCAATGTCTGTGGGTTCAGTGATTTTGTATCATTTTGGACTAATTCTGAGCATATCTGGGAGTTTCCACCCAGGTTCCTAACATAGCTGAAAAAGGCCTTATGATTGTCCTTTGAATCCATGGCAATTTTCCTCTCAAAATTGGCCTTAGTTGATTTTATGAGTGCTCGTATTTTTTTTACTAATAATGATCAGGGGTGACTTCCCTATGGATTTTGTTCTATCATGTAATAGCTTTCTCCTCTTATTGTAAAGTTTGTTAATGGCTGGGGTCCACCAGACTGGACGTTTGCCCTTTGTGGAAAGAGTCTTGGTTTTATTTGGGATTGCCTGATCCATGCAGTCCTGGAGGTGTTCATAGAAGGCATTTGTAAGGGCTTCCGCAGCTTGGGTTGTGGTTTCCACTGGCTCAGGGGCCTTGAAGGATACCACACCAGTCTTGAGTAGTGTGAAGTTTGCTTTAGAGAAGTTCTTCACTATTGTCTTTCAGACACATGAAAATTAGTTTTTTATAAACTTGTTCTCAGCATGAGTCTTTTATGACTCTGAATCACTTTTTATCTCTGTAGTTTTTATTAATGAGAACTTGAGAGAAGAAGATGACCTCACCCTAGAAGAAGTAAGAACAGCACTAAGGAAAATAAAGTCAGGGAAAGCAGCAGGCTCAGATGAGGTCACAGCAGATATGATAAAGATTCTGGGTGAGATAGGGGAGAAATGGCACTTGAGGATACTAATAGCAGTGTGGAGAGAAATGCATATCCCAGTTGACTGGAGAATATGCATACGCTTGTCAGTGTACAAGAACAAAGGGGAAATCCACAACTGTGGGCAGTACAGAGGCAACAAACTCCTATCACATTGCATGAAAGTTCTGGAGAGGGTGACTGATAAACAGTTATGCAGAGTAGTAGAAAGTAACATGGGAAATGAGCAGTTCATATTCAGATCAGGATGCAGCACAACAGAGCCGATATTTGCAGTGAGACAGATACTTGAGAAGAAGCTAGAAAAGAGGAGAGAGTCCAACTGGGCATTCCTAGACTTGGAGAAAGCATATGACAAGGTCCCAGGAAAGCTGATCTGGGCAGTACTGTGGTGGTGTGAAGTCCCAGAAACATTGGTAGAATTAGTGCAGGCTATGTACAAGGACCCAGTGACTCAGGTACGAACAGTGTTCAGCCTCACAGAGTGGTTCCCAGTGGGAGTGGGTGCACACCAGGGTTCATCTCTGTGCCCACTGCTGTTCATACTGGTGATGGACTACATTAGCAAATAGGTCAGAGGAGAAAGATCAACAAAGTTGCTATATGCAGACGATATGGTATTACAGGCTGACTGAGCTATAACTTCAGCAAAGGATAGGAGAACGGAATGCAAAACTGAAGTCACATGGGATGAAACTAAGCACAGATAAGACAGTGGTAATGGCAGCAAATTTTGGAAATCAGAAGAAGTGGAGAATAGAGACAGAAGGGAAGAGAGTGGAACAGGTAAACAGCTTCAAGTATCTGGGAGGGGTGGTTGAGGAGAAGGGAAGTCTAAATGAAGAGGTCAAAGCTAGAATCAGAGGGTCTGCAGCCAACTAGCATAGAGTCTCAAGTGTAGTCTATGACAGAAGAATGCCAAAGAAGCTGAAAATAAGGTGTACAAGACAGTGGTGTGACCCGTAGTACTGTATGGTATAGAAAGCTGGGCAGTAAAAGCAAAACAGTAAAGAAGCTAGAGATGATGGAAATGAAATGCCTGAGAAGGGTGGTAGGATACACAGTGTGGGACTGACGAAGAATTGAGGACATAAGGACAGAAGCCAAAGTAGCTCCATTTGCAGAAAAGATCAAAGAGAACAGATTACAGTGGTTTAGAGATGTGCAGAAAGGCAAAAGACAATCTGGTGAGAAAGATTTGGGACAAACAGGAAGAAGGAAAGAGGATGAGAGGAGGTCCAGCAAAGAGGAGAATGGATTGTGTGAAAGAAGATCTGCGATAGTCAGGCATGAGTGTTGAAGAAGGCAGGAGTGTGGCACTGAATCGAGAGAGAGTTAGCGACAGTTAACATGATACCCTGACCCCATGTAGAAAAAAATGGGAAAAGGGGGATGATGATGATGATTATAATTTTTACTAATGAAGCACTAATTTTTGATTAGCAAAATTCAATTTGATGATGAACATTACAACCATGTACTTAATAAAATGCAGGGACTCAACTGTCTATATAATTTTAATAAGGTAGAAAATCACAATAAAAACTGCAAACCTTTCGAGTTACATTCAACTCTTTCTCAATGCTAGATGTAACTCAAAAGCTTTGCAGTTTTTATTGTGATTTTCTACCTTATTAAAGTTATATAGACAGTTGAGTCCCTGCCTTTTTTCTTTATGGACTGTTTGTGTAGCATTTGGCACTCAGTTGGACACCTGGAGAGTCTTTTCTTGCACTAAATAAAATGTTCAGTTTATGTCTTGTTAAGTGAAATCTATTTTCATTATTCTATTTTTGGTAAGCTTATGGAGGTAGCAGAATTTCTGGAGTTTGATGATGTACATTACAGCCATGCACTAAATAAAATATTCAGTTTATGTCTTGTTAAGTGAAATCTATCTTTAGTTTTTATTTTTGGTAAGATTATGGAGGTAGGAGAATTTCTGCAGTTTGATGAGGTACATTACAGCCATGCACTACACCTCCTTACACTGTTCTTCCTATCTCTCATTTAACACTCCCGGTTGGTTTTAAGGGCTTGCTGTTCTTTTGTTTTTCTTCGTTTTTTCTAGTCTACATAGTTATAGTTGGGAAAAATGGCTATTTATTTAATCTGGGTAATGTGGTGCTCTACCTGGACTTATTTTAGACATTACCTATGTGCAGATCACATATAGAAATATTAAAATTAACAGCATGTGCACCATCATAGTTGCAGACTGAAGTTTTTAACTATACGTGCACAGTATAAAGGTATTTCAGGTATACAACAAAGTGTCGATGCATTTATTTATACATGAGTAAAAACCTTTGCATGGCAGTTGATAGAACACATTTTGCAAGCAGTTTGTTTGACTTAACTGAGCACAATGCATGCATAAAGTACCAGGGAAAACAAGAATTATTCTTATCAAGCACCCCCCTCTCCCCCACCAGATACCCTTCATGAAATAGCCACATATGTAACTCCCCAAATTATTACTAGAGAGCAAGTACTCAAGGTGCTTTCTAAGGCCTAGAACACTGCATTGATGGGTCCTGATAATATCTTAGGATACTTCCTTAATACTATGAAACATGAACTTTCGAGACCACCAGAAGCATTACTTTACCACAGCATCTAAACAGGCTTCACATCAAATGAATGGAGGACTGAAATGATTATCTTGCTGCACAAGGGTGGGCCATCCACTGACCCAGGTAATTATTGAACCATAAGACTGACTAGCTTGATATGCAATGTTGTGGTGAGAATAATCGTGGATATCCCAAATAATGACATAGGTATCTACAAACATTGGACCCAAATCAGTCTGGGCATGTCAAGGGCAGGTCTTGCCTACTCAGCCTGGTGAACTTCTTTGAGAAGGTCACCAAAGCAATGGATGATGCCAAGATGGTGCATACAGCTTGACCTGGTGAGGGCAGAATGTTGCATGATATTAATCTTAACCTGGCTAAGCCATTTGACACAATACCCTACTCAGGCATTGTAGAAAAGCTCACTAAACTAGGTATAAATCCCAGCATCTCCTGCTAGATAGGCAGCTGCCTTACAGATAGTACCCAAAACGTTAGAATAGGGGAGTCTACCTCCACAAAAAGGCCAGTTACTAGGGAGGTGCTTCAGGGCTCAGTGCTGGGGCTGCTCCTGTTTGGCATCTACTTCTCTGAGGTGAAGGCTAATGTCAAAGACCTGTGGTTGACCAAGTCTGCAGATGATTGCAAACAGGGTGTAGTCATTGAATTCCCGCCAAGAAAGAAGATAAAGCACTAATAACAAACTTTATATTTAGTTAAGCACTTTTCTTCTTCAATAAAATACAGAACTTCTTCAGAGCACTCAAATGGAAAAAATACTCCAATAAATAACATTTAGTAAAGTCACATGGCAAATCAGCTGATACATACCTACTTAAACATTCAATAAATGCATAATACAAATCATATACTTCTGTATTTATCAGTTCAAATAAAATAAAATGCATCTACATTTGCTAATGCTATAACTCTAAATATAAATCTAAATATAAATAATTATTAACATTTACATTTGTCTTGCTTTTAAAAGACATTTTATATTAGTGCATCTGTTCAAACCAGCTGTTTTGTCAGCTACTAATGCCAACTGCCATTTTACTTCTTTTACTTGTAAGACATTAGTCACCCAGTGACAAGCTAATATAAATGTGATCTGATACAAAAAAGTAAAACTTTCTGAAATCATGACATTGTAAAGAACAATTTGCTAAAACATTACCAGCATCATTGTATTGCTAATCTATGTTCATTGATTGTGAAAACTTTGTAGTTGTTTTACTCACATAAAAACTGTCACAGGTGGCAAAATAAGCTACACCTTTGGTGTTATAGTGTATTTATTTTCACAACAAATTTCTTTGTTTAACTATGACCCATTGACCCTGTCTTAATACAGCTGCACATCTTATAGTCAAAACATGGATAAGTCCCAAATAAGTCATTTGCTGTGCCCGAATATTATTTTTAAACGAGTCTTTGATGTTACTAGTTTTTTTTTTTCTAAACAAATCTTGGACAATCTTCTGTTAAGGAAACCAAATCCTAGTTATATAAAATGATTTTCCAAATGTCTTTGATGATGTCCTTAATATGGTTCATGTCTCAACTAATAGAAAGAGGAAACGAATTGCAAAATTACTATCATTTACTTTTACCATTGACACAAATGTCGTCCAAGAAGGCAGTGCAGATCAATTTGTAAAATGTCGACCAGTGTCAAAGATGGTAGGTAGTATCAAATTACTGTAATAATATGGAATGAGTATTGGCTGACTTGTGAGATGTCTTATGTTTTATATTTGTTCTTCGTGTTTTTATGAGAGGTGTTACTGCTGTGTTAGTTGAGGATCTTTCTTATTTATATTTAAAAAACACTTTACTAAGAAAGCGGACTTTAGAGTTAAAAAGAAAAAATAAAAAACAGTTTTCTACCTGCTGTTAAAGGAGGTTACCTTTAAGAACAAGGTAAATCCCGTGGTGTAATCCCTGACGTCAACAAGGTTTCATTACACCCCTGTGGTATCTCCGCCTCGACATCTGCTTAGGGAACAGTACTGATTAGACCTGTACACCTCCACGGACGCTTCTTCGTGTAATAGGGTATGTTAAACTGATTCCTACCTTGCTGTATCTCCTTTTATCTACGGAGAAATCACTTGTATGTACCTGCAACCTTCATTGTAGTAATTTAAAGAGTTCGCTCATAGAGCACGCTCACTCTAACTCAAATCTTTTCTGCAACTGTGATTAACTGTGATTTTAGCCTACATAGTAGTAATTTAAAGAGTTCGCTCGTAGAGCAACCTACATTGTAGTAATTTAGAGAGTTCGCTCATAAGAGCACGCTCACCCTGATTCAAAACTTTGCTGCAACTGTGATTAACTGTGATTCTAGCCTACATTGTAGTAATTTAGAGGGTTCGCTCGTAGTGCACGCTCACCCTGACTCAAAACTGAGCTGTTATTGTGTTTAACTGTGATTTTAATTGAACAAATGTCTGTTAGGTATATTATTCTACTGAAGTGAACTGCTTAACCGCAAGTGTGTTGTTAGTTGAGCACGCTCATCCTAAGTTGAACACTGCCACATCTCTGTTGTTAGCCATGTTTATTATCTGTCTGTAGCGTTATCCTATACACGTGCTTATTTCCTAACGATGAAACAGCAGTAAGACTGCTTAAAGTGCGTGTTTTAGTGCACGCTCTAAAGGCCTAGTGGCGCAGCCTCAGCGTCGCAGAATTGCTTAGTCTAGCCATCAGTAGTTTACTGCCTTTTAACAAAATTCAACTGTAGAATTGTGCAAATGAATAATACCATCACAGTAGTTTAGTGCATATAGACAAATTTAACTGTGAACTGTGCATAAGAATAATACCATCTCTTTGTACTCTTTTTTTTTTTTCCTATATTTCTACCTTAGACAGCCCCCTAAGCTAAAACTACACCGCGTGGCACCCAACTATCGCTGCCGTCCTGAGATGACCCTCTCATAGTGCGAATGCACACAAAAGACTAAAGCGTCTGCGTTTTAAAACCTATAGCTTAAACAGCTGCTTAAGGTAAAGAACTTACCTACCTAACAGTGTTTTCTACTGTCTAGTGTTAGGCAGCATCAACAGAAAACAGACTTTATATTTAAAAAACACTTTACTAAGAAAGCGGACTTTAGAGTTAAAAATAAAAAATAAAAAACAGTTTGCTACCTGCTGTTAAAGGAGGTTACCTTTAAGAACAAGGTAAATCCCGTGGTGTAATCCCCGCTCCGCTTCGCCCTCGCTACGCTCGGGCTCGCTCCGCACCCTTCCCTGCCCCCTATTCCCACCCGCCCCCACTACCTCTACATTTATTAGGTCAGTAAGCCCATCCCCCCTACCACCACCCAATCACAACTGTCCCTCACCCTGTACCACTCCCCACCATTTCTCTACCTGACTATATTACAAAGCCTACCCCCTCAATCCGCCCACCCATTTAACTCTTCCATTTACACTCTCTCCTCCCGCCCCCTAGCTTTTCTACCCACCAATTGTAACAAGGTAATTCCCCTGGCTAAATCCACTTACCAACCCCCCCCCCTCGCCATGGATAGAAACTCTTTTAGTACTTTCCCCCTCACATCATTACTCCTTATCTTACCCTATCTGTTAACAAGATATGATACCCTAGACCCAGCAGGTGCCTACTTCCCCAATGGTCAGACCTCCCTGTACTCCCATGACACTTCTAATCTCATTCATCCCTCTGACTACCCTTCTATTAACGCGAACTCCTACAGTTTCCACCCTACTCTCTGTTACCCGAAAACATCCTCAACAAGGGAACATCTTAAACTGCTAATTAAACTCCAAAGAATACTTGATTATTTAAAAAAATCCATAACAAAAGACGGTGATATCCACCCCAACCCAGGCCCTTCTATCGACCTAGGCCCAAACCCCCTGAACACTCCCAGAAGCCTAGCGGGCTCCCTCTGTATGCTTCACCTCAATCTACGAAGCATCAACAATAAAGTACACAACTTGCATGCTTTGCTTGCAACCCATTCCCCAGACATCATGTGTCTCTCTGAAACATGGCTCAAACCAAGCACTAAGGATGAGGAAATCATCCCACCTGGGTATAACATCCTTAGGGCAGATAGAATAACTAGAAAGGGTGGGGGAATTGCAGTTATGTTCAAGAACTCCTTGAACATCACTAGGAATCCACTCCAACCTCCAAAAGTCCATAACCAGGAATTGATTGCCCTAAAGCTATGCCTAAACAACCAAAAAAGTATTAATCTCATAGTCACCTATTTACCTCCAGGCAACAATGCTGAAAACCTAGAACAAACTCTCAGTTGGCTTACCACCCACTATCCCCAAGAAACGATAATTCTAGGAGATGTTAACATCGACTGGTCCCTATACTCCTCTCAACCAAATCCTCTCCCCATTAACTTACATGGATTCTCCCAACTTATTCTTTCCCCTACTAGAGTAGGACATGCACAACAAAAAGAGAGCATCATAGATTGGATTCTTACAAACAAGGATCCTACCAACTATACAGCAGGGACCCTCCCCAACGACCTTAGCGACCACCTTATCACCTTTATTATAAAACACAAATGTCCAAATTCATACCCCCCCCTAACCAGACTTGTTAGGAACAGCAAGAATTTTGTCCCTGACAAATTTCTTGCAGACCTCAAGGCATGTAACTGGTCCATCCTAAAAACTCTACCCTTAGAAGAGAGTGTGTCATACTTTAATGATACCTTCCTCAATATACTTGAATCACATGCTCCTAAGCGACTCATTAGAACTAAGGAACGTATCGCACCTTGGCTAACTAGAGACACTAAAACCAAAATTAAACTCAGAGACCAGGCCTGGAACAAATGGAGAACCACAAAAACCCCTCTGGACCGCATCAAGTTTCTGCAGCTTAGAAACTCAACCAAAGCAGCCGTTATGTCTGATGAAAAACAATACTTCTGTCACCTCCAAGACAAGCATCAAAACAACCCTAAAAAATTCTGGGCTGGTTTCAACCACCTCCTCCACCCAGGCAAATCTTCCACCCCCACACCTCAAACACTCATGGACAAAGATCCAAGCGAAATAGCTAACTCTTTTAATTCTTTTTTTACTGAGACCATCCAGTCCCTCGCCAGCCAGCTTACCTCTTCCCCCTTGGCTGCAACCCCAACCAATAACCCAACTCAACCTGACTTCAACTTACAACCCACCTCCACCTTCTACATTCGTACCCTCCTGAAAAAACTTAAACCAACCACCCTAGCGGCTGACCTACTCCCAGCCAAATATTTACAAATAGCAGCTGATGCCATAGCCTACCCTGTATCAATCTTAATTAACCGGTCTATCTCCGAAGCCTCTATTCCCTCAATCTGGAAAATCTCTTATATCATTCCTCTCCACAAAGGAGGGTCCTCTACTGACACATCTAATTACAGACCCATAGCAATACTGTCCCCCTTATCCAAAATTATGGAACGCTGTATTCACAAGCAACTTATTACCCACCTCATCCAAAATAATCTCCTGTCCAACACCCAACACGGCTTTCGCCCACATCATAGCACAACCACTGCTCTCCTCTCCTTTGTTGATTCAATTAACCTCAACCGGAATAACAAATTAATATCCTCTGCGCTCTTTCTAGACCTATTGAAAGCCTTCGATATGGTCAACCACAAACAGCTGCTCCACACACTGGAAACCTTTAATCTTAGCAAAACCACTATAAGTTGGTTTAATGCCTACCTCTCTGGTAGAAAACAGGCGGTACAGTGGCAAAACAGGATTTCAGACCTACTCCCCACTAATATCGGTGTCCCCCAAGGATCTATTCTCGGTCCCCTTCTTTTCTCCCTCTTCATTAATGGTCTACACTCTATCCTTCCCAAAGCTACCTGCATTCAATATGCGGATGACTCCACCCTAATCTGCTCCGATGACTCTCTCACCAAACTCCAAGATACTACCCAAAACTGCTTTTCTTTAGTCGAAAAATGGTTCTCAGACTTAAAACTCCTACTCAATCCAACCAAAACCAAATTGCTTCTATTCTTCCCCACTCCAGGTACTACACACGGATTAGAATCCCCTCACACCCACATCCCATCCTTCACTGTCTCCTCTAATAATGGTACCAACATCTTTCCTGTCACCCACACCAAACTACTCGGGGTGACAATAGACCACAAACTTAGATTTGATATGCATGTCAACCAGACCATTAAATCACTCAACAAGAAACTTGGGTCCATGTATAGAATAAAGAAATTCTTAACCCCGCACACCAAACTAACCATCGCCCGTACTCATCTCCTCTCTACTCTCCTCTATGCCTCCCCGATACTCTCCTTCCTTCACAAGAAAGAGCTCAATAAATTATCCACTACCTATAATCACATAGCCAGATTCATTACCGGAATGCCCTACCGCACCCATCACTGCCTAAATCTAAGGACACTGGGATGGCTAGAACTGCCCAACATTCTTAAACTCAACCAACTTACTGAGGCATTCAAAATTATCAAACATCCTGATAAAACCCCCTCACTGAACAACATACTTACCCCCTACTCCAATCTTTCGTCCCTTAGGTCATCCAAATGTATACAAGTATTGACCATTAAATCTAACAACTCGGGTGGTGAAGCTCTTTATGCCAATTCCATTGGCAAAGCCTGGAATGCCCTCCCAAGCAACCTAAGACTAATGACCACTCTGCACCAATTCAAAATTCACCTCCGAGCTCTACTAAAATCCCAATGGCTATGCCCATGCTCTAATCCTGACTAATAGCGCACGCCCCCGGCTCCACTTGGCCCACCCAAGCCTCCACACTACCCATATCCCTAAGGATCCACTCTGTAACCATGACAATCCATCTTACTAATTTGTAGCTCTTTTGAATTATATTTTCTATTACTTATTGTTTTAATTTGTTTATGTTAGCTTACTAATTTACTATAGTTTTGTTATCACATGTGTTTATGCACCTCTGTTCTTTGGAGCTTTTCTCCCCGGGCCTCCACTGAAAACGGATATGTATCCAGTTGGACTAACCCAGTCAACAAATGTAAAATAAAATAAATAAAATAAATAAATAAATATAAACTGTCAGCTGGTGTTTGACTTACAATATTATTCCTGGTGCAGTGAATTTGGAGTGTAAGAAGAGCTCTCCCTTTTGCTTATTTGTATGACTTTGGACATGGTACATATAAGTTTGTGGGAGTGGGGGTGGGGTGGGGGATTGTTTTTTTTTCTTCTTCTTGTTTCTGTTGGTTAGGTAGGTGATGCTTTGTGATTCTGTATTTGTTATGGTCAGGACTATCCTAGAATTCAGAAAAAGGCTCACTGCTCATAATAATTACCAATTGCAGATAGGCTAATGAGCACAACAGTGAGAAAATGCAGTTCAGAGACAGTGATGGCTACAGTGAGAAAGACCTCATTAATAGCTCATCAGCATGTCTGTCTATCATACACCAGCCAGCACTAGCACTGTCACACCTGACGGCGGTTGTGCTTTCCTTAATTGGCTATGCATCACATTGGCAAAGGCACTCCAGTATACTCGCACATACACACACACAAACACACACATTCCCACACACTACTGAGGAGAATAAGGGCCATAATGATAACATTTTATAGGAGAACCACCTGTTTCTTACTCTGAGCTATAAACTTTCTCAGTATCTTTCATTGTGACAAGATACAGAATGCTTATTAGGAGAGAGAGAGAGAAAAAGAGAAAATATATGTAAAAATATATGCATTTGTTTAGATATGTGTGTGTGTGTGTGTGTGTGTGTGTGTGTGTGTGTGTATGTATATATATATATATATATATATATATATATATATATATATATATATATATATATATATATATATATACACACACACACATTATTAGTTTAAGCCCTGTGTTTCTGAATTATAGCCAAACAACCCACTTGTGCTGTACTGACAAGTTCATAAGAAAGGCCGAAACAGGCATGTCTGCAGATAATGAGATTAGCTTTATTGGCTTGTATGTACCCAGAAACAGTAAAAGGTCATGGGTGTTCAGAAGCCAAGTAACTGAAACACTGATATCTCCTTAAGGGGTTGTTTTCATATATCCCATGGGCCTATATTACAGGAGGTTTAAGATATTACATAGTGAAGACTCTTGATTGTCTAGGTCTTTGTTGCAGTTAGTTTTTACTAAACTGGTTTATCTGTGTGACCTATATGTGCTTGTATGTGTATGTATGTATGGGCTGTATGTATGTTTGTATATACATGAGATCATTCACATCAGCAACTTGTACTTTCTTTGAATATTGGATCATTGAGCCCAGTTTATTGATTATTAATTCCTCAAGAGATGCTGCAGTGAGGACAGCACTTCTTCCCCTGTAAGATCCATATTAAAGTTTATTGTTAAATTATATTAAATCAATCATATTAAAGCCCATCCTGGTGTTTTGATAAATTGGTGTTTGAGAGATGGGAACAGGCATTTCCTTGTTAGATTTTTTTGCCAACTCTATAGTCTCATATATACATATGCATCCATGTGTGTATGTATGCAACACATGCATGCACACACACACACAGATAGACATGGATATGGATACCAATATAGATGTGTGTATGCATGGAACTATGTCAGATGATTGAGTTTTCAGAAACTCGAAATTCAAAATTCATACAGACAAGACCATATGGTAGAGTTTCTGAAAACAAAAACTCAAACATCAAAAAAAACAACACACAAAATCTACCTTTTTAACATTTAAATTACATATAACAACTCCAAGATTGCACTACAGTGAAGAAAAGGGTAAATTTCCTGATCCTCGCTCTACCACGATCTCCATTCAAAAGCTTTGAGGTTTTCAAAAACTCAATCATATGGTCTCGACCTTATGAATTTTGATTTTCTGAAAACTCAGTCAAATGATAGGGATCTGCACAAACACACACACACACACACACACACACACACACACACACACACACACATATATATATATATATATATATATATATATATATATATATATATGCTAATTAACCTTGTGTGTATGTACTCTGAGAGTAAATTATGTGAGATGGTTTGGAGCACAAAGAATGGCAGAGTTTTTTCTGTAAAATGTTATATTTTATGTTGACTGTACTTCATGCACAATAGTTCTTCTTCAGTACACCAGCAAACTGTCCAGCATATTTGAAGAGTTCAGTATATTCTAGAAATCTTATTCAGCTGAACTCTTAATGAACCTGCTGGCAAGAGTGATGAAAGCCACTGTAAACCTTTACTGCAACATTTATGTATGATTTTTATTAAATATCATGGCCGGTATTCACAATCTGGGACCTTGCAAATGCGTAAAAGTAATGTGGAACAGGGGCACTACACAAATATGCAAATAAGGTCGGCAAAACACATTTACAATGAATACAGAAAAGTGAAGCAGTTTCTAAAAACGTGGCCACTTTTCACAAAAGAATAAATGGTATAAAGTTAATTATTTTAAAATTGCAAATTACTTTGCCAAGTCATAAGTAGTGTATGCTTTGGCATATTGTGGACAAGCACAGCTGAGCCCAGTCACGCTCAAAGTATTTTATAAAAGCTATTGACTTTGTAGCAGCTAAAAGGTTTTTTTCTAGCCACCTGGTGGTGTGGACCTTGGGGCTAGATGATCGCCACAGTTGAAGTGACACCCCAACCCCAAGTATGGAAATGGGAAAAGGGATTGTGGATGGATGGATGGATGGATGGATTGATGGATCCTCTTGTGGACAGCCAGATGGTCTCATTAAACAATAGAAAGGGGGTTATAGGACAAAATGAAAAAAAGGGGAAACAAAACAAGGAGGTGAGCATACAAGAGAAACATCAACAGAGTTTATTCTGGAGGATGTGGGAGAAGATGGGCACTATATTTTTGTTAGGGAATAGACCCCATATTTTTTCAATTTTTTTATGAAAGGGTAGTGTGGGTGAGGAATAGGGAAGAGGGTGAAGGAGAAATGGTAAAGGAAGAAGGGCTGAGGAAGTGCCATTTGGAATCCCAGTCCACAGAGCCTCAAACACATCCACTACCAGATAGTGTTGCAGTGGAGGACACTGATTGTTTGTGCAGTGGTTGGCACCAACTGGGAGAGCATGTGATCTACTCACTGAAAGAGGCTTTAACTGGCTGGGCTGAATTCTCCTGTCCACTACCTCTACCAGTACATCCTCAACCAAACTCCAAAACCTCCTTTCTGTGAGGATTGCCAGGCTGCAATGAGTCAGAGTGCCTGCAGAATTAGTGCCTGCATTCTGTCCCTGCAAGAACATCCCTGGATGGGCAGAGGATGATCTGTTCCTAGCCTGGGAAGTACGTATCTGGTCTTCTCCTGAGGGATTTGAACCTGTATAAAATGAAAAAAAAATAGGAGAGAAGCAAAACAAAAAAGGAGAAAGAAATGCATAAGCAAAAAAAAAAAAAAGAGAGAGAGAGAGAGAGAGGATGGGGATAGACAAAACAAAAAAGCACAATAAATCCAGACAATAGTGTTTTAATGCAACCTAACACAATAGTGAAATACTGCAGTAAAAAAAATCTTTATTGAAGTAAAACGTGATTGGGAAATGCTTATGCTTACAGATGGGAGTAGTGATTTGGGATGTGCTTCTGTACTTTGAAAGAATGTAAGAGTAGTGCTTATACATACTTGTGATGAATTGAATTGGCAAGAGGGTATGTGTGTTTAAACTACGTATTTTCAATACAGAGTATACAATACCCAAAAAAACAAACCAAAAAAGAAATCAGTAATTATTACAGTTAATCAAGTTAACAAATCAGATTATAAGACATTTCTATTGGTTTCTTAAGTCTTCTGTTGCATTTCTTTCACTCACAAAGCTATAGCAATATTATATACTGGAGTACTACAGAAATCATTTTGAAAGAATTGTTTTATCAATTTTCTTGCTACCATTACTGTGGTATAATAATTTCTACTATGCACTGTTAAAAAAGAAATATCTTTTGGACACTTCTTATACTCACTAAAATAATCAACCAGACAATGCAGCTGTCTCTTCTCTGGTTGGTGATTATGGTGTATTTCTTCCTCAGCTTTCAGTTAAAGGGAAAAGGATAATCTTGTTTATCTGTATTTGAATTTCTTCCACATATAAACATAAATGTGTCATATAGGTTCATAGGTGTGTACTAGACTAATGATCACAAGAGCCTTTTTAAGTCTAGCCGTACTTGTGCCAAACCAGGGATCTATTTCACAGTCCACATCCAATAGTCCAAGTTAAACTTGAATTGGATTAGGGAGGAACTCTGCTTCAAATGGATGGGGAGCCTGTCCCAGAGAAGGGGTAGTCTCTGTGATACATGCCTGTCTCTCCAGCAGGCCCTATTTATTTCACAGGCAAGGTTTAAGTGTTTAGAGCAAGTAATTCTGGTGCTGTTTGTTTTGCATATATGCAGAAGGTCCATCAGGATGGGGTCTGGCAATGCCTTGTATGCTGGGCATAGATCTCTTCTCAAAAGTCTGTAGGAGACAAATTACAGGGATAGGGCCTTGAGGCAGTCTGCACAGAACATGTTACTTATGCCCTGTATTCTTTTGTTGAGGAACCTCTGTGAACTTTCCAATTATTGGATGTGCCTAGTTAGGTTAATGCTAAAGTGGGCATTATACCCAATGATAGGTTTGATGAATGCCAAATACAGTGGAACAATGACCTCCTTAGACCTAGATGCCATACCTTTGTTTATAACTTGCACAACACAGAATGATTTTCTCACTATTGTAGACACATGATGGTCAAATGATAGATTACTGTCTATGTGTGTCCCCAAGTGTCTGACTTCTGGGTCAACTCTTAGGGGTGTATTGTCAATATGATAGTTACCATGGGTGGATGACTTCCCAAAGGGTACTATAATGCATTTCTTGGCATTTAGTTTTTAGTCCATGGCTCTGACACCAGTTATTTGTCTTTGTTAGCCCTTCCAGGAGAACATTTATGTCAGTGGGGGATTCTATGACTGTTCCTAATTTGCACATTTAGTCAGCCAGAGGCCACTGAAATTGATCTTGACTTCAGAGAAGTAAATGCAAAAAAGGAGTGGTCCCAGGAATGATCCTTGAGAGGCTTCACTTGTGACTGGACTCTTTGTAGAGGTGGACTCCCCAATTCTAACTTTCTGGGTCCTGTGTGTTAGCCAGCTGGCTGTCGGCTGGTTGACATAAGGGTGTATACTTAACCTCTTGAGTTTGTCAACAATGACCGACTTGGGT
Source organism: Protopterus annectens (assembly GCF_019279795.1). Lineage (NCBI taxonomy): Eukaryota > Metazoa > Chordata > Ceratodontiformes > Protopteridae > Protopterus > Protopterus annectens. Next base: position 1,574,343,744 of record NC_056737.1, read on the forward strand.
ATTGTGTCAAATATCTTGGCCAGGTCAAGGTAGTCAGTGTGAACCTTTTTGCCCTCATCGATTGCTTTAGTGACCTCAGAGAAGATGGGTCTATATTAGAAGATCAAATGTTTAGGTGATCGAACACCTAAACATCGATCTTCTAATATCGAACCTAAGAATATTGAACCCCCTCCCCCCCCCGGGAAACATGCACATTGACCAGTAAAAAAAAAAAAACTTTACATCCAAACTTCACCCCACACCCCCCACACCTGGGGGGCTGTGCCCTCCATACACCCCCAACTAAATATACCAACTCCAAGATCGCTCAACAGTATAGAAATGGCAAAATCCGGTGAACGGCCAAGGGAAATCTTTCCCTGCGTTAAATCAGCAGTTCACCATTTTTTGCTTTCGATTATTAGAAGATCAGTGTTTAGGTGTTCGATCACCTAAACATTAGATCTCCTAATATAGACCCAAGAAGTCCACCAGGTTGAGTGGGCATGACCTGCCCATAACAAAACAAACTGGATTAGGTCCAGTGCATGGAGTTTTCCTATGTCAATGTTGATCGTTATATTCTCTGTAAACATTTTTTGTTTCTTTTTCTTTTCCATTTTAACTGTTATATGCATATGTGCATGAATTTCTGCAATACTTTACTAATATTCCACTGAATTCTTTAGGGTAAAAGAGAAATATGAAATGAGTCTTGAGTTTTGTTTTAAAAGTGCATGTAACACTTTTTCTCTGGATTGGCTGAAGTGCAAAGGCTGAAATGTATCTATCCGTTTCTGTAGAACTATGTCTTACTTATATTAAATAATACAGTAGACTGCCTCTTATCCGGCCTCTCTTTAACCAGCCATCAAATTTCTGCCATAGTCCTAGCAAACAACAACTGAGAAGAACAACACTTCCGCCTGCTCTGGGCTAAATAATGACAGACATTTGAGTTTTAGACTTCATATTCATTAGAAAAATGCATACTAACACAAATCCTGTTATTCTAGCTGATTTATAACCTATAAATATTATTTTTATGCTTCTTCTGATTAACCAGCCATTCATTTATCCAGCCCAATGTCTGGTCCCAGCGAGACCGGATAAGAGGGAGTCTACTGAAGTAAAACATGTTCTCTGAAAACTTCTCTGTTGGTCATTCTCTTAGCAAAGTAAACCCCACTCTCCTCCACCAGCCTGTATTCTAACTTGGGTGTGGTGAGTTTCAGCTCAGCCATGTTGTACATGCAGCTAGAAATACTTACAAATAAACAACTAAGTTAAGCAGTTATTGTTAGTTATATGTATGTATCTCTCACAAAACTGGCTTCATGTAATATTTATCTGTTACAACTTTTTCTTTGCAATGGTAAAGAATTATAAATCTGTAACTGCAACTTTTATTTCATGACTTTATTATATGCAGTCAGCATTACTGATACTTGAACAGTAGTAAATTATTTATTATTATTTTAATACCTTTAACTGACATTTCAATTCTTTGTTGTAACCTGTTAACATAGTACTATTCTTTCTTCAAAAGGCAGATATCTGATTACAGAAATGCTTTTCATTTTTATGCATTTCATATCAGTACAAGTAAATATTTTCAGGTACAGATAATCTGAGTCTCTAAGTACATGTAGGTATGCAGTTTTTCTCACCATAACCTGATCAACTCAACTGGTCAGCTTATCAGCACTGGCACTTCTGCAAATTGTCAAACCTGTGACAATACCACTTACTGGAGTGAGTTATACTTTTTAGAGTTGATAGGTAGTCACCCAGCTCCTGGCAAATACCGAGGTTTTTTCCAAATACTATTCACTCAGCTCCTGACAGATATTGAGTTTTTTCACATACTATGACACGGATACACCTGGATCTTCCCCAGGTACAAGTCATGCTAAAGACAAAGCATGATTAAGGTCTCTTTGTGGGACCAGCTAGAATCATGATCTTGTTGCTTCACAGGTGCTACCATCATTCAAGGAACCAGAACAAGAATGAGAAAAGTATAGTGAGGGATGTATTAAGCAGGGTTAGTACCACTTCCTGTTGGGTGTGACATCACCTTGACCAAACCCTTTTGACTAGCATGCTCATTAAAGTAGGTATTGATAGTATTGGCACATACTGATTTTTCTTAAAGTAAAACACTTACATGTCCCTTCTATGTGTCATAAATTATTTTTAAATATATGGATTATACCTATCATTATTAATGCTTATTGATAAAAGTATTTTTTTTAATCTAACAGCAGTGTGTCATGTAGTGATGTGGGATTTCTTTTTAATTAAGATGGGGAGAAATAAATGTCAACAGTAATGTGAAAAATTATTTTTATGACTTCATGGTATATATCACTTGTTAGGGTGTGACAGACACTGTTGGATGGACAGAGATTAACCTTTAGATTTCTTTCAACCTGAAATTCAGATGACCCTTCTATATTCCATTTTGGCTAGTTTTTGGCAATCCATGCACCTCGGCAAACAGCTTGGCACTGCTGTGGAGTGCTGCAGAGTTTGCAAATGTCTGCAGCTCATCCATGTCTCTTTGAAATGCATTCATGTACTGTGGGATGGGAGTTCACAATCAGTGAAATGTTGAAATTTGCCGATATACCTCAGGACACTTTTGCGTAACACTACAGTTCATAGACATGCATATAAATTAGTCTAATTTACCTACCAAAGATGTAAATTGGGCTGAATTTACCTAAGTAGGTTGAGCATTACCTTATTAATTCAGAAATAGCCAAGACAGGTGGCAAATGTCTTAGGATTCTGCAGATATCTCAAAGTAAGGAAAACTTTATAAACTAATTATTATTTAGTAAGAGACTCTATTGTTTAGTATAATATGAATTTAGAGCTCACCGCAATACATTTTGATGTGTAGTGTGCTTGTATTAATACCATTGCATAACTGGAAATTTTTGTCAATTTATTGAAGTTGACTCACATGTGCAGTACATTCATTTTAGTAAATGGTCATTAAGGAAGGTAATGTAGTGACTGATGCAAAATGAAGAAAAACAAATACCTGCTCAGCTATGAAGCAGTGATACCACTTTATTCGGAATAAAAACTAAAATAGATAAAAAACATGTTTTTTATCTATTTTTATTTGTTTTTATTCTGAATTAAGTGGTATCACTGCTTCATAGCTGAGCAGTATTTGTTTTTCTTCATTTTGCAACAATCTAGTGATTGTGTATACATGGGAAAAATTGTGCTTGAAAAATTTTCAGTGTGCAAAGGACAGGAATTGAAATGTGTGATAAATGTGATGTTTTGCTACTGTTAGTGAGGGAAAATACATGACAATGGGAGAGAGTATTTAAGATTATTTTTTGTGTAAGTACTGTCATTATTGGTTAAACTGTAGTGGTGTAGTTTAGATAACATTGCTGTTTGCTTATTTATTTGGACAACAGCTTACTGTAGGTGGCAGGAATAGCAGGCCAGTGGTTTCCACTTTAACAGCTGATGTCCTCCAAACAGTAATGTCACAAGTGTCAGACTGTAGCCCCTTTCCCCCCTGTTTTTCTATGTAGTGCTGATGGAGAATAAGGGATCAAAGCATAGACATGATAACTTTAGCCATGCGGAAAAATCTTGTACTCCGGGCAGAACTTAGGACATATGGGAGACTGTTTTGGTAAAGAGGTCCCAGAAAAGCTAAAAGGAACAAAGTCTGGAGCAATATAGTTTTTGAAATCAATGCAGTTGTAGGTAGAAACAGATCAGTGGCACAGTGCAACAAAAGAGCAACTGATATGGTAGCACATGCTAGAAGCAAGGCTGGGCAGAATGCAGTTTCCACTACCACTATTGGGGGGCTCCAAATCTTGTTAGCACCAGATGATGAGTATCTTCTATCCATTTATGGAGATGACTATGATACAAAAGATGGTACAAATGGAATAATTAGAGGTGGTGTGGACACTGTTTCATCAAACCAAAGTATGCAACAGCATTTACGTTCATCAGCACCTGAAGGTTGGTTTAAAGTGTACACTTTTTATAGTCAAAATCGAATGGTGACAGAGACTGTTGCAATTAGACACGTAACAATTCATTATTATTAGGCAAGCCTTGTACATCACCAAATAATGAAAATGAAGGCAGCATGCATGTTAAGTGTCCCATTTAGCCCCCCCTTGTAAGCATACTGTACCATATGCAGTTGTATTGTTATTGTTTTGTAATGATTTATTTTACAGAGTCGGTATCAGAAACAAACAGGTCAACTATACCATTAAATATGGATGAAGTCAGTAACAGAATGGGTGTTACTGTTGCTGTTGCAACTGCTGCTGCTGCTGATGATGATGATGACAGCATAGTTATATTTATGAGGCAACCTGTGGGAAGTGGCAGTCAGTCTTTAAGTTTAATTGCAGGTTTTCTTACTTCGCCATATGTTCTACAGAAAGTGACACTGCATCACTAAGTCAAATAGAAGCTGATATTCCATTCACACTTGTATAGGTGGAACAACCCTGCACATCCAGAACAGTTTCTACACATTCAGAAGAACACTTTGAAGATGATGGCAGACATTCTGAGGCCACATTGTCCACAGTGACACCATTACAAAGAGGTGCCAGATACAGGAATTGTTTACAACTACCTCAGGAAACATGTAAAGCATTGGCTGCCCAACAAGAAATATGCCTCATATTGTTAGGGCTCAAACCACTGCAACAGAGAGGCAGATAGAAATTGTAAAAGTCATACAGTGTACACTTGATGATTTCCAGCACTACTTTAAATTGGCAGATACAGGGATAAAGCTATGGTATTATTGATGCATAGTATGGTGGCACACCTAGCATCAGTTGCAGCCTCCATTCATACACTAGCAGGGTTGCCACCTTTTAACAAGGGCAAAGTGGGACATGGGGGTGCAGTATTAGCTATGGATGCAACATTATGACATTACAGCATACTGAAAACTCAAACCATTTAAATGAAGTGAACTATAATCAGTTGTAACAATAAACTTTAAAGGAATAAAAAACACACTAATCATTAAACAGACACTTTATTTAAAAAGTAAAATTCATAAATCAACCATTGCTATTCAGAAAGAAAACTTAAAAATCTACATACCACATACAAGCCAAGTATAAAATTAAGACTTATTGTCAATTAAAGGTAAAGAGAAAGAAAAAAAAACATACCCTAGTACTACATATGCTACTATGCTCTAGCAAAATAAAAATAAAAAAAAAAAAAAAAAAAAAATTTTTTAACTGCACCCCTAGTACTTTATACTGCACACTAGTACAATAAATCACTTTTAAAAGTGTATTTTGAATTTGATTTTATGGCTTGAAGAAGGGCCCGATTTGAAACAATATTTGAGTAAAAGTCACAACATTTCATCCGTAATTTACACTCATCATTAGTTCAGCTTTTAACAAGTCCACACTACAACATCTGTCCATTTACATTTCACCAATGAAAAACTCTTTCTGCAAATGCATTTGAGTATAGATAAAACCAAAAATAATCTTCATCTACATCCTGCAGACTCGGGGCAGTGGTCACATTTAAGCAAGTCACTGAAGAAAAAGGGCTCATTTAGAGATAATTTAGATAGTGTAAACAAGTAGTTACTTTAATCAAACCACTGCTCCAGGTACTTCACTGCTGTCTCCAAGAACACAATGAAGTCTCTTTTCAGTTTAGCAGAAGTGCTGTCTAATGTGCTCATAAGTGCCCAGCACCTTCAGCTCTTGCCTGCAGTTTTTGCTTCAGAGAGACCATTACACAAAAGGTTTCCATGGCAGTTAAGTGCCGATTTTTCTAATGTACTTGTAGTATGTTCATTAAAATCAACAGGAACAGCACAGAGAAAGTGCAGATAGTACTGGGGCAGCGTAGGCAATTCATTCTCACCATGCTCATTAGCTGAAAAGTACTGCCATATACTGGGAGATTTTTCACTACTCTTTCAATGGCTGAGAGTAGTGACAGCCACTTGTTGGCACATGTCTTAACAGACTCTCAAATTCCATGCCACAAAACTCAAAGAAGTCTTTCAAGTCTCTGGTCCTAACCTGAGAAGTGGCTGAAAAGTCTCATTACAAATGTTTCGCAGCTTTTCTGGCTGCATTGTGAATGATATGGGCAACACAGTTAGCCTTCTGGAGTGATGGGCACTTTTCTTTTAATCTGGTATACACACCAGATTTCGTCCCATAGTTCACATTGGCATTATCAGCCCCATAAGCTGAAATATGGTTCCAGGGCAAGGAGTGCCTTTCCATAATGTTGGAAATTTGCTGTGAAGATTCATCAGGGTCTTCATAGAAGTCCAACAGGCCATTCACCGTTGGAAGCATCTGATGAAATTGCAAATGAAGTACCTGGTTTTGAAGGTCATGCAGGAGGCATTCCAATGAGTGTGGTCCCAAAACATTTTCGACTATGGCTTCAGTCTTGGTTCTGCCACAAGATAGTTTCTTTGCAGTGTCTGAGTCACTGTACAACTGGCTGGCCAACTTTACTGCACAGTCCAAGCTGTTATATGAAATATTGTGCTTAACAGCATGGAAAACCTCAGAGGCTTCTGCTGCAATGATCCTAAGTTCTGGTCCCCCTTGCCCACTTTGTCATCAGGTGAGTGGATTTAGCTTGAAGAATGGCAGACATCATTTCTTCCACCGTGGGTCACTAGAAATTCTCTTGCAGTACTTGCAGAATGCTTTGACATCAATGCATCTCGATCCAGTCAAATTGGTTGACTGTGATGAAACTGCTGCTCTCATGCTTGAATCTGTACTTACCTGATATGCAACATATTTACCAACACTGTGTTAGTAGGGTTCAGTAACATACTGCTGCACAGCACAAATGAACTGGTTATTGGCACACAAAAACTGGCTCGAAAAACATTGGCACACGAAAGAACTGGCTCAAAAAGAAAACATTGGTATGCAAAAGAACTGGCTCAAAAACATTGGTATGCGAAAGAATTGGCTCAAAAACATTGGCATAAAACATTGGCCATTGGCATGTGAAAGAACTGGTTTGAAAACATTGGCACATGAAAAACTGGCTCAAAAACATTAGCAAATGAAAGAACGAAAAACATTGGCAAACAAAAGAACTGCCTTGAAAACATTGGCACATGAAAAAACATTGGCATGTGAAAGAACTGGCTTGAAAAACATTGGCATGTGAAAGAACTGGTGTGAAAAAATGGCACACAAAAGAACTGACTTGAAAACATTGGCATGCAAAATAACCGAGGAATGGAGCAAAAAGAGTTTACAAACAGTTTGAAAAAGGTCAAATAGTAAATGAGGTAATGTAGGGGGCATTTTGGCCATTGAAAACTAACATTAATACAGCTTGTAGAAAATTAAATGCATTATTTTTACCACTGAACATGCCCACCTCACCCCACCCTTCAAGACAAAAAAAGTTAACCACATTCACTGAACCAAAAAACACTAAAATGAATAAGAATGCACAGTGGATACCATAGACTTGGACCACAGCAGTTAAAAAATGATCTATTAATGAACATGCCCAACAGCAGCACTGGTACTATAATGAAAACAGTACACAAGTATGTTGAAGACATCACTAAAACACAAAATACAAACTTGTAACAACAACATGGTTTAGCATAAATACATTGTATTAACTGAGCATCCATCCACAAAAATAAACGGAAAAAGTCCATAAACATTTTAACTTTTAAAAATACTTCTTGCAAGAGAAGTAACAACTCAAAACAGCAATTAATCCAGCACAGCAATGCAATAAACAGGCCCAAGTAAAAGCAACACACCCATATTCACATTGTAACCTTATTAAAATGCATAATAAATTAAATGCACACATTTACAAGTATAAATGAAAACAATCTTGAAGAATAATAAATGAATTACATTAACTGTTAACATTCCCAGCATTAAATTGCACACATTTCCATACAAAAGTGCAAACTATGCTTGAACATTTCCTATCTGCAAACAGACAATACCCAGAAAAGCTATGACAATAGAAATGAGTCGCACTAAATTTATATTTCACTGCCCCCAACAGAAACAACTTCTATACATAGTTCAGCAAATCATACCCCCAAGAATAATAACAATTACATATACATTCAGGTTTTATATCTTTAAAAACTACTACTCAAAAATATCAAAATAACCACTGCACAGATTTAAATATATGGCACTGCACCCACCATCTACCTCTAAACATTAAAAAAGTTAAACCACAATATATTCCCATTTTAAACTAGCACTCAAAAGTCTCAAAATAACCACTGCACAGATTTAAATACTGCATACTACATCCCATCTACTTCTAAACATTAAAAACTTAAATAAAGCACACTATTCCCATTTTAAATAACTAAAGCCACAAAATGCAATTTACTTACCATTATCACAGTTATTGCTGGGCTAACTTGCTTCCTTCCTGATAGAATGGCTAGTTGGTTGTTCAAGCAGTGGCTGGGCTGGCTGGCTCCCTTGCTGGCTTCTTTCCTGGCTGGCTGGCTGGGCTGGCTGGCAGGTAGGCTCCCTTGCTGGCTTCTTTCCTGGCGCGCAGAGCTCCCTTGCTGGCTTCTTTCTTGGCTGCATGGCTGGCAGGCAGGCTCCATTGCTGGCTTCTTTCCAGGCTGGCTGGGCTGGTTGGCAGGCAGACTCCCTTGCTGGCTTCTTCCCTTGCTGGCTTCAATCCTGGCTGGAGATAGAATCAGATCTGAAATCCCTCTAACTGCAGGTGGATGAGAGGCCTCAACTACACTAGTTAGGACATGTCAGAGTCAAGCTGGACTCAGTCTTATGAGAAGCAGGGAATAGGGTACTGTCCAGACACAAGGGGGAGATCACATGATACTACCACTGTTTCTCAAGACGGTAATGTCAGTACTCACAGTGAACAATGACAACACATTTCACACAGGCCATGTCAAGGGTCATGTACACCTAGGAGAGCCTCACATTCCAGGTCATGATCACAGTCATGCAGTAGTGTCAGGTCAGTAAAAGTAGGATTGCCTTCCTCCAGTAGATCACACCATTAGGCTAACTCATCTTACAGTTCTCATGATAGCCCACCCTCCAAATCAGATGCACCATTACCAGGCCTATCAATAGGATATGTGATTGACTCATTTGATCTGAAATTACTATGAATTACATTCATTGGCAAATCTTTCTGTTTAGTTTGAATGAGGTTTTGTTGGGGGGGTGGATATATATATTCAGTTATTCCATTAACAGCTATTAGTTACACCATACTATGAATTCATATTATTTACAGACCTTTCTGTTTAATTGGAATTAGATTGTGGGGAGGAGAGAAGTCTATGTACATCAGTTAGGTACATGAATGACCACGCAGCAAAAAGCAATGATAAATGGATTAACATTCTTTCTGGTGGCAGTCAGAGAAAAAAATCACAATAGTAATGAGCAAACATTTTCAGATCTAATACATAAAAAATGACACATAAAAATAAGCATCCTGGCATATAAACTTAACTGCTGCCATTACACCATCCTCACTGCAAAAATCATGACAGTTTATGAAGTCAGAATTTATTCTGAAAGACACTTAAATCAATCTGATGTACTGTACAACAGAATTCAGTAAATAGAAATGACATATATAACTGAATATTTTACTGATGCAAGTATTGCTTTCTATTGCATAGTTAATAAATAATTAAAGCAAAAGGTATTCAGTACAGCAGGTACAACTGTTGATTTATTTATTGATTTGATGCCTTTCAACATCACTGAACAGGAATCTGTGAGCAGTCAGGCAAACAGATAATAATACAAAACTATTTAAGGCTGGAAGAGAATGTCAGATAAACAGTGACAGCAGACCATGTACCACACAATATAACCCACAAATATCACTACATGTATCAATTCTACTATGTGTTTTTTAAAAAAAAAAAAAAAGAAATACTAACCTGAATGTCCTGGTGCATATTTCTGGATTAGTTGCCACTTCTTAACCTGTGCAACCACATGCCGTGCATGGGGTCTATATTGAATTCTTGAAAGCCAACAATGTCGAATCTGACATTGTCGGCATGAGAATAGCAAAACTGCAGAATGTCAAAGAGATTTCCATTTACTTCAATGTAGTGCAGCCTCGGAGTTGGTATATTTAAGTAGTGGGGGGTTTCGGGGGCTTGCCCCCCCCTGCCTACACCATTTATTTATTTATTTATTTATTTATTTATTTATTTTGACTGGTCAATGTTTTAACAGTTCAATCACTAAGGGTCGACCTTTAGTGATTTGAACTGTTAAACATTCGATGTTCCAATATAGACCCCGTGCATGAGCCTTCCACATGGGGGCCTTTACTACTACTGCTCACCGGTCATCATTAGAGAGAGAGAGAGAGAGAAAAGGAGGGGAGACAAAACAGGAAAAGAAAGATTACTATTCAGCAGTAATTCTTAACATGAATAACTACTAAATAACATAAAAAAGAAAGAAAGAAATACAGCTTACCAACAAGATGTCCACTGGGCATCCTACCACGCAGGAAGATATGGTAGAGTGAGCTAGTGTGCCAGATATTAGAATCATGTGCACTGCCAGGATGATGGGCAGAGACATTGATGATGCATCACATACTACCTTGCAATTTATGGAATGGTAGCCCTTTCTTTTACAGTACCACTCTCCCTGTGGACCAGGAAGGCCCCTAATTGCAACATGGGGGCAAGCAATCACACCAAGTTTGTCAGGGAAATGTGCCAAAAGGAAATAGATGTACTGATACACATGTGCCAAGACTACATACAGCAACCATTTCAGTATCCTTAAGACAGAAGCCTGTGAGACCCCCACTGTTTAACCAGTCTGTCTGGATGGTCTCCATAGCAAGTATGATGTGGGCTGTATGTACTTTGCTGTCCACAGGAATAGTAAGTCCATACACTCCTCTATTACCCCATATGTAGATCAAATATGCACAGTTAGACCATTATAATGTCCCCATCCACTCTAAACCTATTGAGGATTTCCTGATTTACTTATATTTTTGCCTTTTTGGCAGCCAATTACAGCTGAGTGCAAGTAGTTTTCACCCAGCCAAGACAAGTAATTCCAACCTAAAATAGCAAAGCTTACTGCAACTGACAGCATTTTCACTGACTGCAACTTGGATAGATTTAGTGATGCTTCTGTTTTAATACATCTGTGACCAGCTCAAAAAAGTGGGAGAAATTGAATATAAATTACAAATGGTGTAAAAAAGTTCATTAGCATATAACTATTTAAGTCAGTCCTCATTTCCATCTCATTATTTACACATTTGCACAAGTGCATTCAAGGTCACTGCACATTGTTGTAAATGGCCTCTATGAATCACAGCTCTGCTATGCTCATTTGCACAGACACACACACACACACACACACACACACACACACACACACACACACACACACACACACAAGCCTTAATGCATTTGCAGAACTGACTATGAATACCGACTCATATTTAGGTAGCTTTGTCGCCTCACAGTAAGACGCTGTCCGGTTCGACTCTCAGTTAGTGCTTCTTCTGCATGGAGACATGCGTGAATGGGCGTACCTTCGCTGAAGGTTGTGCATCAGAGCTGGCAACTCTGTACGTAAAAATCAACTGCCAATCATTAGCAGACCAGAGTTCTGCTGTGGTGACCCCTAACCGGGAAAAGCCGAAAGACACAACAACAACAAGATTTAGTCCATCATACACTATGAAATTAATGACTGATGCGATTGAGGTAAATCTAGTTTATTTTCCATTGACAATTATATTTCATAATGGTTTTGTAATGCTTATTTAATTATTTTGTGTTGTAGTTATTATCTAAAATGACATTTCCTTGTTTTTTTTAATTTAATTTTTTTTTTTGCTTGTCACAAAACTTTATTTTTTGTTGTATTGTACAACAAAATATACTTTGTGCAATCCTCATGCATGGTGAATTTATTCTAATACCCATCATGACCTGGCATTAACATTGTCTATCTTCTTCTCATTTCAGTCCAATCTGTTCTTCTCTATGTAGGACAATGTAATAGAGTGTACATCCAATGGTTACATCCCCCTTTTCACAATGGTATTTTATCCGTACAGTACCATATTAACCTTTTTTGAGCACCATGCATGCCTTTTCATTCCCCTTTCTTTCACCAGTTGTGATAGATTCCCCCCTTTTTGCCTTCTTCTATTTACCCTATTGCCTTCTAGTACTTAATAACATGTTATTAACTATACAAAAATGCACTATATACACAAAGTACAATCTGAGATTCTTCTTTTCATTAATTTATTCCTATTACAGTGCCCTTCAAGTATCGGGTGAGTCCTTTAGTTATGCATAAATGGTTGATTTTTTTGTTATATAGTAGCTACCTAATCCTGTCTAGGTGTTATGCCTGTCTAAATCATATGTGTATTCTACCCTAAGTATGCACCCAGCGGTGACAGACCTGAACACACAGGTTGACAGCAACCTTACCTTTGATCACCATGTCTCTACAGTAGTAAGAAGGGCATTCTTTATTGCTTATCTCATAAGTAAGGGCATTCATACCTCTCAACCTGGAAACATCAAAAATCTGGACAAAGGCCCATGAAAAAATAGGTACACATCTGCATACTGATTTACATAAAATTTGCATACACAATTATGAAATCCTGCCCCACTTCCATGGAATTGTGGGGTACCAACTTTCAAGCGCAAACTGAACAGACAACCAAAATATGGCTCCAGCCTAGACCCTGTAGCAGATTATTTTTTTTCTTCTGAAATGTGTAGCAATGATGTTCACTGGGAAGGGAGAAGATGATGAACCTTAGGATTTTGTTTTTGGTGACTTTCAGTATGTGGGTTTTGTGGTAAAAGTAGGGCATTTAATGATAGGCAATATTCTAATCTTAGCCAAAGAATATTATAGTTTGCTAGGACATCCAAAAGTCATTCTCCATGGCATACTGATCAGTGGCATAGCTTGAGTTTGTGCCGCCTGGGGCTGTCTTTGAGTTTGCCAACCCCCCCGTCACAAAATCATGGTCAAAGGGGGCCCCTCATACACAGCATTCCCCCTGCAGCCATTCCAATGTCCTGTTACTTGGCTGTTTCACCCCATTTACCATAAACACTGTAATGTGTATACTGATTTACTTCCACAATAATTATTTGGATTTCATTTAAAACTTTTATTTTATAGCACAAACACTAATAGGCATCTGCTAAACAAAGGCATACAGTCTCACAATGAAAACAGACTTAGCATTAAAGCATCTCTGCCCTTGAAACTCACATTTTTAAAACAGTATTGAAACCCACATTCAAAGAAAATGCATCTGGCCACTGGTGGATAAAGATTACCTTTGGGCTGTTTTCTAATCATAGGCCCCTTGCACATGAAACATACATGTGTTCTTTGATATACCTTCCTGGATGTATTAAATTTCATTCCTTGTATAATACAGCACACTTGTTAGAACACGTTTTAAATTTATTGTCTTGAACATTTTTCCACTAAGCAATGAAACAAAATGCATGAACCAGTAATGACAAAACTACCCAATTCAGAACATTTCCATCATAAATGTCTACTCAAACTTCTACAATCCACCAGTATCAATAAATATGCACAATCTCTGCAGAAATAAAAGTCATCTAAATAATTCCACATTAAAGAGATCTGTAAGATCTGTAACTAACGAAGAGGTTGCTGCTGCCAAACAACTTAATATTTCATTGTTTCATCCACAAATAAAGTGTTGGTTGCCCTTGAGGAATAAATTGGCAATGTTACATTAAAAAAATGATAAGGTAATAATATTGCAATAAGGAATGGATGGCAAACCGATAGGTTCATAGTTACTAGGTATCTCTGCCAAAGAGGACATTCTCAGGACTGCAGCATCCACTGATTCCACCCTCTTTAAAAGTACAACACAGTACAGTACAGTATCAGCAATCCATCTGCATACTGTGGGATTAGAACTCACAGCCTTCTGCATCCAAAGCAAATATTCTACCTGTTGTGGTACTAACACAAGCATACTTGGCCTAAGCAGTGCTGCTTATACCAAATTGATTTGTATTGTGCTAGCCTCAGCATAAGCAGCACTAAACTTCTCTACCCTGAAGAACTATGTAACACAAGAAATCTGGAAAAAGACAAAATTTATTGGTGGGGGGTACAAAAGTCCAAAACCAGGGACACATTTTAAACATTGCTTGTATAATCATAGAAATGTTTCTAGAATAAAATGCTTTGTGTTACCATGCATTTCCTGAAAGATAGGAAGAAAAACTTAAATGGTTATTATTATTTAGTGAATTCAATTCAACAGTCAGTTTCTCACAGATTTGTTAGAAAACCATAGATTTTAAGAGGAACAGACCAAAGGTATGAACCAAACATTCCGTAAACTTTGGACAGGTGAGAAGTATTGTTAACTGCTTGAATCACAAGGGGGGGCTGGTGGTATGGGTAGAGGGTTTAGGCTCTTGCTCCTTGTACCTAAGGTACAGGGTTTCAGTCTAAGTAACTCTAACTAGCAGTTATAACTAACTGGGACACACACACACACACACTATAACTTGATCCTGCCTGCCAATAAGTACTACAAACAAATGAAAAGCATTGAAAGCAGTGCAGTATAAGTATATTCTAACTGCTAAGTAAACAAATTGATAACACAGTACAAATGAAAGCTGGCAGTTAAGTAAACTACACACCTTGTTAAGCTGTACCTTGTAAGTAGAAGATGCCTGACAATAAAATGAAGCTGTCCTTGTAAGTAGAAGATGCCTGACAATAAAATGAAGCTGTCCTTGTAAGTAAAAGATGCCTGACAATAAAATGAAGTTGTCCTTGTAAGTAAAAAATGCCTGACAATAAAATGAAGCTATCCTTGTAAGTAAAAGATGCCTGACAATAAAATGAAGCTGTCCATGTAAGTAGGGATGCCTGCCAAACATAACCAATGGCTGAGTATAAGCATATTCTAAGCTGGCTGGAAATTCAAAATTAAGGGGTGCCACACGGGAATCATGGTACCCCATTATTTGGACCTCAAAACTGGTAAAAACTGAGAAATTTAGTACAGTTGAGAGGTATGAGGACA
This sequence comes from Protopterus annectens, assembly GCF_019279795.1. Classification (NCBI taxonomy): domain Eukaryota; kingdom Metazoa; phylum Chordata; order Ceratodontiformes; family Protopteridae; genus Protopterus; species Protopterus annectens. Next base: position 1,574,358,885 of record NC_056737.1, read on the forward strand.
TTGCTTCCAGAAAAAAAGAAGTTATAACCTCCCTGTACTCTTCCCTCATCAGGCCAATAATTGAGTGCAATGCCCCTTTTGGTGTGTACCTTTCCAAGTACATGCAGCAATTTCAGAGACCACAAAGGTTCCTCACAAGGAAAATTCAAGTTTTCAGCATCTGACCTATGTGGATCATCTGAAATCACTGCCACTTTATTCTGTTTCATACAGACTACTCACAGGTGATCTATGCCTTGCATATAAGGCAGTTTTTGACCCTGCTTTATTGGAAATGCTGCATATCCTCAAGTCAAAAGGTATATGGATTACTCATTCTAATGACCTTAACCTGGTATGTGGCATTAATAGACCCTGCAGATTTTTCTCCCAGAGGTTACCACACCTTTGGAACAGACTCCCACTTCATGTCAAACAGAGCACCTCATTGGCCCTCTTCAAACACAATCTGGACAATTGGATGGGTAACCATAAATTCACCTCATGGGTTTCACCTGTGTCACTCTTGGATAGGAGCAATTGGTGCTGATCGTTGATATAAGGGTAGAACTTGGCTAGGCTTGAAAGGGTCCTAGAGCCATTATTCTAGTAACTTCCTATGGTCCTGTGATTCTATTCCTAGTATCCTGGCTACATCCACCATGACAAATACTGGTAAATATTTATGCAACAATCTTCCTTCCCCATGCAGTCTTCCTTGTCTTGGTCCTCCTGACACATCTGATTTGTTTGTTACTATATTCATCCAGTCCCTTGCTAAAATTAGCATTGCCATTAGAATACCATTTTTTTCCAAGCACCTGTTTAATTTGCTGCCTAGTTGCCCTTGGAGGAGGGTAAACAAAAAAAAATCATAATTTGTTTACATATTCAGTTCCCTTTAATTCCAGCATATCTTTTCCTTATCATTTAAAAATTGTTCCAGCTGGAATAGCCCATCTTTTCTTATTAAAATTACCACTCCACACTTTATCTGCCTTTCCAGCCCTATGTATAAGCCTTCCCTCTTACTTTGTCTTATAGTGTTTTCATGTTTTGCATATTTTGGACATGCCTTCTGCAAAGACACTATTGAGGCTTCACTCTTAATTATATAGGTTGTAGTTCTCTCTTTTTTCTGTCTCTCAACAAAGTTATTTACATTCCAGGTCAGTATGTTAACATGTCTTAGTCATGTATACTTTTCTCACATTTGAAATTCTCCAATCTAGATATATATCTTAACTGTACATATTTTTGCAGAATGTCGAGATTTTTGCCTTGTATTTTTGGTCTGTTTTTCATACAGTTGTGGTTTTCTAGCAAATCATTGACATTCGTTAAAGATTGAAGTCAGAAAATAATGACAGACATTTGAGTTTCAGACTTCATACCCTTCAGAACTCTATCAACTTTCTAAGTTTGTAAGAGCAGTATTTAAAAATTGTCCCTATTCTTGGGCATTCATCCCCCCATTATTTATGGCTTTGTCCAGATTTCTTGCTCTGAGAGGCTGAAAGGTATGCTTATATCTCATATTTCTACCCTTATCCTGCTTTCTATAGATCTCAACATTAGAAATTTCATCTTCTATCCCATTTCATAATTCTTTTCTCTAAATGCTTTGATTCTGTCTAGATTGTCCCTTCCCCAATATTTCCTCCCACCCTTTCTGCAAACTATGTACACAAAGTGAATGCATCATCTCACGTCCTCATTCAGAGACATTGCTCCCTTGGCTTATCAGTTCACTCACTCAACTATAGCAATGTCTTTCAGCTTTTCCCAGTTAGGGGTCACCACAGCGGATCACCAGTCCGCAGATTGGCAGTGAATTTTTACAGTGCCAAGTTGCCAGCCCGATGCCTAACCGTCACGGAAGGCACACCCACAAGTACACGCACCTACTTGCATGTCTTTAAAGCTCACTCAGCTGCAGGGAGGACATGCAGACTCTGCACAGAAGGAACTCCAGCCGAGAATCGAACCGAAGAACCTCTTTCTGTGAGGCGACAATGCTAACCACTAATACCTATTATTTATTCATTGCTCAGTTGCTAAGTGACCTCTCTTCTTGCTACCCCTTCCTTCTACTTCAGTTTCATTATCTAGTTTCAGCATTCTGTCATTTTCAGATTTTTGGTTATTCTTTCCTAAATATTATTTTCTCATATCTGCCTTTTTTCCATTTTCTTACATAATTCCCAAGTGTTGAAATATCTTCTTATCTCACCTTCGTTGTCTCTCAGTTCATACTCTTTTAGTCTTCACTACCCCCTTCATGGAGGACTCTCCCCATCATTTTCATTTGGTCCTGTCTTTCCTAGCATCATAGAGAAGGTGCTAAAATACCCATGTCTAGAGACTTATCCTTACTAAGTGAAAGATAATTTTATCAAAGGTTAGATCTCTCAATAAACTTAAAACAATCCAACAAGCAAAGCAGACATTATTTGTTGTTGTCAAACGCCCCCTCTAAGTAACCCATCCAAGTTATTTTTCAAAGTGGTTGATATTACTATGCAACAGTATAAATCTTCCCTTGTGGATAAAAAGCTTTACTCTCTTAATAATTATCTCTATCATTAAACCCTTATTTCTTAACTTATTTTCTAAAACATATTGTTAACCAGTACAGCTTTGATATAAATCTTTTGAAAAGCCTGTCATAGCACTACTTTTCTTTTTTTTCACACTTAATTTTATATTTCTTCTTACACTTTCCTTTTTCTCACTTAGAACCATAAAAAATGCACTGTAGCATCACCAAGTAAAAAAATATCAGAAAGCTTTTTTTAATAAAAATTCAGTAAAAAAATGAAAAGATTGAGTGTTTTCATCTCACCAAGTGTCAGACATCATTAGAACATAAACAGTGAGCAGTCTCACATATTTAAACTTTAAGAACCCATCATGTGACCAGGAAGTAGAATGACGACATATCCTTTCTGTAAACACTAGGTAGTAAAATACTATAAATTGCTAGAATATACCATAAAGTATTTCAGCTGTGGTCATTCACATCTAAGTTTTTATCTGTGTATTCTGGCAAACTGATATGTTTGGTATCCCATAATACCCATTCTCATTGTCTTTATGGAGTGCATCCATATGTCACAATTAAAACTATTGTAAAATAAGGGTAATAAAAATGATACTCATAAAACTAAATGTATTTTGCTTCTTATAATACCCAACATTAATAGCTACATTTTCTGTTTTCCTTTGTTTTGTTTTTAATTTGTGCAAAGTAAAGTAACTAACCAAGAAGGTGGAAAACTGGGAAGTTTGCAAATGTCAACATTACATTCTCCAAAAAGCTACATCATACACACCATCAGAATCACTTTTCATGCATTTACTTCATTCCATCTATTATACTTGTTTTTATTTCGCATTGCTACTGAAAGTATATACAGTATAAAAGTACTGGTTGACCAACTCCCACATTTGGGGTTTGTGACCCATACTGATCTTGTCTCTTTAAGTTTACTTTTTGTATCACAGAGGCTCATACACCCTTTTGAGAAAAGACATGTTCCTTCATCATGACTGGTCAGTTAAGAGTCCGGTACATTTATTTTTTATTTGCTACATTTCATAACCAAGTAGGAGAGCTCGATATCAGACCGTTTTTTTAGCCACAACTCAGGCAGAAATAGGTATCTAATCTGAAGACTATATTTTTCAACAATTTCCTTTAACATGAAGCAGTCATAATACAGTTCACTGGTACGTGCTGCTGAGGTCCTTTATCAGTGGGCAACAACATATGAGGCACTGGTCATAGTTCATATTCAAATGGTAAAGGCTGCATTGTTTATAGCATTCAGCAAGCACTGCTTATTAATCATACAACTCTGTTTTATTGGTATGCCTTTTTAATAATCTATATGTCTCCTCCAGCTGAGTAAAAGGAAATTGATAATAAAAAGTATTTTATAACCAAGAGATTTATACCTTATTAAGGATATTGCCCTGACTCTCAAGTAATCTGAAAGCTGAAACCCTTGACAACGATGTGAGAAGCAATCCAATGCTCACTACCCCCCATGACCTAATGTTACAAACTTTTAAGGAATCCAGTTGAGAAAGATAAAATGTCATGCAACTTATAATTGAAACATTACCCTCCCTAAGTAATATAACATCAATAACCAGTGTATATGCAGCAGAATATCTTTGGGTTTGAGAATAGTCAGTGACATTTGAGTCGTGTCACTGATGTCCTTCCTTAGTTCAGCATTGCAATATTCCAAACTCTTGGGTTGTCTCACCAAATAACCTAGACTTTCAGCCAAGTACCAAAGCCAAAGCCTTACATAGAGAAATACATCCAATGTATTATCTAAGCCCATGGGCATAAGGGTATGTAAACTGACATATAAACATAAGTTCTCAAACTGTCTCACTGCTAGTCCAAAGCAGGTTGCACACCCATCAGTCTGTTTTATGTGTGGTCATTAGTACCATTAATCTTCATTGATTCAGATAAGTGCCCTGTTAATGTACCATCTGGATTTTTTTTACTGCATTGCTGTTTGTTGATGTATTAGATGTCAGTTATGAGGGGAATATGCAATTGTGGTAGGTAAATTCCCTACAAGCATCTTCAATCCCAGTGCCTTTTCTGCTTGGATGCAGAGCATGACAAAATAAATCCTATAATCTGTTAGTTCTCTATTCCAAATACCTTAGGAACACCTTAAGTGCCTTACCCAAACAAAGGTGGTAGACCATTCCAATCCTGACATTCTGCCCATTCATAAGACAAAGTTTAAGAGGCCTAGGCATCATATTATGACTGCCCAGTCAGACTTGGATGCATCAAAAGAGGTTTTGGGACGCACAGTATGCCTTACATCTACTCGAACTACTGATACCAAGACACTGCCAGAGGGCTGTTTGGCATCGGAGTTTTGCATGTCTGAAATGACTGACGTTACCAGTGATGGTTAGAAAGGGTAACCCCTTTTAATCATTTCCAAAGGGCCCAAAGGTATACTGGGGTTTGTTGCTTATACTGCACATCCTTGTTAGAGAGGAAATTCCAGAATCATTCATTGAGGTTTTGCAAGGGTCAGAGCCTCCTCATTTAATCCAAGTGCGTGTCTCACCTAGGGAAAAGAAACAAAAAAATAAAATGTTTCTTCCCCCTAGGCATCCAAAGAAAACACATGGATGGATGTGCCACATATTGAAGGCCATAACAGCACTCAGACCACCATCTTTTGTAAGACTAACTACTACTAATCCTCATTCCACTCCCCAAAAGAGGCATTTAGACAATTCTTTTGAGGATGAAGAGGATGAATATGACTCAGATGCAGATTCCTTGACCTAGTCATCTCATATCCAATCACCAGGCCATGTGGTCTCAGATGATGAACATTCCCTTTCTGTTGACTCCCTGTGTAAGAAGCTCCATTTAGGAAACTGTTGTTAACATAATGCAGCATTTTGGATGGGAGTCTAAGCAGATTTTTGATGTTCAAATAAGGTACCATAACCTCTTGGAATTAGGCACCTGTGCCTCTGCACTGGTACCTCCTATTCTGGAGGCTTTTCTTGATGCCTTTACATCTACTTCCACTGCACCAGGTTCCCATCCACCAGCTCCTAAAAAGCCAGACAAGTTTTACAAGATAGTTGAGGACTTGAAATTTCAGTACAAAAACCTTGTGGTAGACCCCTCTGTATTTTCCATGTCTGCAGATAAACTCGCTAAGTTACTACCTGCTGTCAGTGCTCTTCCTTCAGATAAAGACAGCAGGGCAATTGTCAGACTGGGGGAAAGATTTATACATCTTCCACTCTGGCCTTTTGAGCTCTGAATTATCAGTCTCTGATGACTAAGTACTTATTGTTTATTCTGGGCAATTTAAATAAAACATTGCCCTCTTTGGAGGAACAGGCTAATATACAACAAGCTTTATCAATGGTGGCTCAGGCTTTATCAGTGGTAGTTCAGGCATCACAAGTGACTGAACACAGTGTTAAACACAAATATGATGCAGCAGAAACTTCCTCCAGGGCAGCTGCTACAGGTTCTGTGATCAGGAAGTATGCATAGCTACATTTTCACCCCTTCCCGGAGGCTATTAAGGCAAAGTTCCTAGATTGTCCCTTAAACAAGGACCTTTTGTTCAGGCCAGATGCTGCCAGTCTTTTCAAACAATTACACGAACAAGGTTAAATTATGAAGGACTATAGACAGGTCTTTATTACTTCTGTGCCAAGATAGCAAAGGAATTACCCTGCAAAACCCACTTTCTTTGCTTGCAGGGAATCTACACATTCTTATAATGCCAAGAAAATGCCTAGGAAAAGATTCCAGGGTAAACCAGACAGGAATTATAGATCTGGGAGGACTCCTTACTCAAACAAGTCTGCCTGACTACCATCTGTCCCCTTCAGTACTCCTCGGTCCACCACCCCCTTTCTAAAATGCTCACTTCAGCCCTAAAAACATATCTACTCATAACTTCAGATAAATGGGTCCTTTCAGTTATTCAAACTGGGTACAGCATGACCTGGAAAGAAGTGCCTCCATTCTTTGGCATCCTCCCCCCTCCAAAAAAACTGTACAGTTTCTCTTACCCATGACACAGTAGAATCAGTGCCTCCACAGAATGTGGAAAAGGGTTCTATTCCAGAGTACTCCTTGTCCCAAGAAAAAAAAAGAGACTAGAGACCAATTCTACATCTCTCCACCCTCAACACCTTTCACTTTGTTCCATCTTTCAAGATGTTGTCCCTGCATACTGTGCTTCCATTCATTCTCTCTCAGACCTTCCTGATGTTACTGGGTATAAAGGATGACTATCTCTACATTCCTATTCACTCAACTTTTAGGGCATTTGGAGGTTTTCTACTGGATTATCATGCTTTACATTATCTGCTTTGCCTTTTGGGCTCTTTGCAGCCCAGAGAGTCTTCACAAAGTGCCTCGCTCCAATTATAGCTTAATGCCGGATTCAGCAAAACCAGATATTCCCTTACTTGGTCAGTCTGTTAATACTGTCATCCTCTCAACAGATACTCTTGACTCATCTCAACTTCACTCTAGCTCTTCTTCAGGTCTGGGTTTCACAATCAAACTAAAAAATGCAGCAAAGAAACCAACCCAAGACCTTGTTTTCTTGGGGTGCAGACTAGACACCAAATTACTGCAGGCCTCCCTTCCTCCAGACAAAGTAAAAAGCCTACTAGGTTACTTCCTCTCTTTTTTGTTATCTTCAGCCCTGTACTGCAGTGGAGTTCCTCTGAGCATTAGGAAACATGGCAGCAACCATCCCCATAGTTACCCTTTCCAGACTCCATATGAGGAAGATCCAGTGGTACCTGAAGTCCACCTGGCCCCAAACTTCTCATCCTGTGAACACACAGGTTCCTCTCCTGCCTTGCCTGAAGAAGAAAATACTGAGGTGGATATCACAGATAAAGCTCAGCCCAAGTCTTCTCTTCAAACCAAAGTTATGACAACAGAAGATGTAAATAGACACATCAGATGATGCATGGGAACCATGTTTGAAAATCTAAGATCAGAACACATCAGTCTGAAAGAGATGAGGGCATTAATACACGCCCTTCCATTCTTAGAAACCAGGTCCCTCAAGAGTGTTCACAGACAACACAATGGTTATGTGGTAGATAAGCAAGCAGGGGGGTACCAGATCTTACCAACTGTGCAGACTGGTTCTTTTGGTGTAGGAGCATGCCACAAAAGCAAACCTGTCCCTCCAAGTGGTTTATATTCCCTCAAAGGACAATATATTGGCGATTTTCTAAGCAGATTACAGGAAGATCCTCATGAATGGATGCTGAACAGGGAGAGCTTTCCAGACATAGTCCACAAATGGGGAGTACCACAAGATAGATCTCTCGGCCTCGACTGAGAGCAAACAACTTCTGCTCTTTTGTACTAGGACCTACTGTCCTCAAGCTTGGAAGATAAATGTAATGTCCTTTCCATGGCGAGGAAGGTTATTTTCTGCCTTCCCTCCACTTCCTCTTCTTCCCAAGGTCTTATTAAAGATTCTAAGGGAACACCCAGAGATCTTACCGGTGATTCCCTTTTGGCCAAGGTGCTCCCTAATCTTCTACCTAGCCAAGGGCCATCACCAGAAATTAACCTCTATAGTGGACCTACTCACACAACAGAAGGGTTCACTACTTCATCCCAACCTGTCATCCCTCAACCTGACATTATAGATGATAGGATTCTGATCCCCTTTAGACACCAATTTTCTGAGGATGTACTTAAGTTTCTCCAGGAGGCAAGAAAGCCTACTACCAGTAAATCTTACATAGAAAAATGGAAAAGATTCACTATGTGGTGATAGACTAAATGTCAGGACCTAGTAGAGGCTAATAGCCCACTGGTCCTCTATTATTTGTGTGAGTTATTGCAGTCTAGCCTAGCATACTTAGCTATTAAGGCACACATTTCAGGCATATCTATGTGCCTACCTCTGGATCCTCTGCTTCTAGCCAGACTAGAGGTAAAACAGTTCTTAAAAGGTGTTCTTCACCTGAAACCTTCCAGGAAAGCTATTCTGCCTGCTTGGGACCTCTACTCTATGCAGGAAAAACTCCCTCTTGCTCCTTTTCAACCAGCAGCTGCTTCCTCTTTCAAAGTCTTTACTTGGAAAACTATTTTTCTGGTAACCCTTGCCTTTGCCAGATGAGTCTCTGAGCTACAGGCCCTTATGACAACCACTCTCTTCCTTATTATTCATAAGGATAGAGTATCTTTAAGGGCCAATCCTTCCTTCATGACAAAAGTAGTAAATGAACCATCTCTCAATCATGCCATAAATCTTCCATTTTCTTCCCTAATCCACAAAATACAGGAGAAAGAATTCTACATTCTCTTGAGGTATATCAACAGATCAGGTTCTACCTGTATAGATTAAGGGTACCCACAAGTCTAACCAACTTTTTGTCTCTTTCCAAGAGTCTAAGTCAGGAAACTCAGTTTCAAAACAAGTTATTGCTAACTGGATCTCTAAATCCATTTCCCTTTGCTACATTCAACATGAGAAGTCATTGCCCTCTCCAGTAAATGCTCATTCTACTAGAGCAGTGGCTTCATTGGGAGATCTTTCCAAAGGGAGTGACTCTAGAACAATTTTAGAAGCAGCTGCTTAGTCTTCTCTGCATACTTTCACCAAACATTATAGAGTGGATGTTTTTCCTAAATACAGAGGTGCCTTTGCCAGGTTACTCTGGTTTACTAGACAATTCTCTTATCCATTCCAGCTATCCTTCACACTTCTCAAGCTTTGGGAATCACTCAGTAGTTTGGAATACTGTAAAAGTGATCTAAGGAAGGACCTAGTACAGTTGTGAAAGAACTTACCATAACAGTAAATGTCCTGATGATCACTGTTGCAATATTCCTTTCCTCCCTACCATCCATCTTCTTTGATTCTTCCTAGACCGAGAGGTATCACAGACTTTCTGCCTCTCCCCTCTTAGCTGACCATTTTATTTTGTCTTTCAGGCCTCTTCAGGCTTCCTGGCTTGGAAATAGGCTGAGAATTTATGTTCGTAAATTTTTTTATGTACCCTTACACCTGCAGGTTTGGGTCATACTTCAGATGCATGGCTGTACGGAAGGTTTTGGCTTTGGCACCCTGGCCGGATGTCCAGGTTATTTGGCAAGCTAACCCAACAGTTTGGAATACTGCAACACTAATCAGAAGCACAACTACTATTATGGTAAGTTTTTACACAACTGTACTTTCCACTCTGTATTCTAACTTATCAGTATATGAGCATAATCAATTGCTGTTATTGATTGGAAACACATGCATAGATGCAGGTGAGGAAAACCAGGAAAGTGAAGAAATAGCATTAATTTATGAAGACCCTGAATGGATTTATTGCAGAATAGTGAGCCAAAATATATATTGAGTTCTCAATTTACTGGTTATAGCAGACTATTCCAAATTAACACCTGGTAAGCTATATTAGTTATAAAATTGTATGACTTCACAAACAATGTGCAATCCATCTTTCAATGCCAAGAATAAAGGAAGATGGTTTCAAGTACAGTGACAGCACTAATTTAGAGATAATCATCCACATTTCAAAGTCACAGTCACACTGTATTCCTCATATAACATCATAAATTCCTCAGGGATGGCTAAACTAATCACATCCTTCACTGTAAGAGTTTGCTGATTTATTTTGTTTTGAGGGATGGGTTGTTTTAGCCAGCAAAGTAGCCCAACTAAATTTAACAATAACAAACATGAACATTGATCAGGTACTAAAGGAGAAGTCATGTCACATACTGAAATTATTAATGAAGTCATTAATACCTAATAATCATGAAAACTTAGCCACATCACATTGTTTAAGATTTTACCCTAAGCAAGGAAATTCTATGGATTCTCACAAGCTGACCAGTCATCTGGTGACTATAAGTGCTTTTGAGTGACAGAATTTTAGAGGACTCCAATTAAATGCCACAGGACAAGACAAATTAAATGATACCAGTCATTAACATGTATAGTATAGGATTAGCACTATGAAACTACAGTATGATAGTATTGGTAGAAATATTCTGTGAAGTCACAGGCCCACAACAGGAAAGCAAATTATTATATAAGAATAAATTAAGCTAACCAGGTATCCACCTGGCAATGGTGGAACCACAGCAAACCCAGCAATTATTATATTTTCCAAACTTAGCAAAACGGCATAGAAAACTGCAACTATATAAAAACCAACCTGCCACACATGTCCTGTAGCCAGAAGATAATCTTTCTTCCTTGTATTCTGTTAAGGACTTCTTTAGAACCCTTTCCGAAGAAGTCCTTAACAGCGTTGAGTTGTTTTTTGTTTAGTTATTATATTTTGTTGTGCTTGTAAAAGAAAGCTGAGATTCACTTGGACTTAAGATGCTAAGGAGACTCATTTCACAACAGCGCATATGCCTCATGCTAATACACAGTATTAGATACGCATGCAGTAAAGACTCAGAAATTAAATATAGTGAACTCACACTGCAAGTCTCCAGTCACCAATGGAATACAGCAACAACCACTGCAATGTAGGCACAAGTATACTTCAACAACAGAAAATAGATAAAATAAAATAAAATAAAATGAAAAGACAGATTCAGCCAAAATCATCAAAGCTTTTGGTTAAGCATTTTTTTTTTTGCGTCATTAAAACAATTCAATTGTTTAATAGTTTCATACTCTAGTGATACAGTGTTCAGGCCATTTGTTCACTGAGAAACACTGGCATTCTGAAATTAATGTTGGAAACATACTTAGCAACCCATCTGTCTAACTGATTTTTTTATACTAAGTTATGTTCCTGTTTCTGTTGTAGAATAAGGTAGTTTGTTCCAGAAGTAGAGCAATTTGAGTAACATACAGCATCATGTGTATGTGTCTTATCTTTGTTCATTATTAAGATTATATATATATATTTTAAGCTCAAAATCAATTCTCAGGGCTTCTTAATTTTAAAACTTTTATGTTAGTATAAACATCCCTTGAATATAGCTGTACTGAATAATAAATAGGTTAAGCTTTTCCAAACTCTGATGGTATTTCAGATGTCTAATGCTAGGAACATGCTTAGTAAAGTTCCATTAAATTATCTCCAACTTTATATTCCAGAACTGGTCTAACAAGTCTTGCATAATTTTGCCACGATACCAGGATCACGTGAAGCAATACTGCTATATAACAATCCTACTTGTCCCACTGCTTTATTTTTAACATAAAATCTGATCATTAAATGAAAACAATATACGTTTTGTAATTATTAGATCTTTGCATTGTTTAACCTATTTTAAGACTATGTTATTTAGCACAGCCTGTTTTGAAACAGATATTTCCCAAAAACATTTGTATCCATGTACCTGCACTGAAATACAGTCCAAGTTTAGTTATTCAAGACTTAACATCCAACAGATGGTTGCTCAAAGTGATGACATCTGCATCTGAACTAGGACAATCGCTGTTTTGCAGTCATCTGTGTAGTTACTATCCCAACAGAAATGATGCAAAGGCTAAAGAAACAATACCAGGCCCAGAACAGAACCTTGAGATACTCAAGTATAGACAGATTCTTTTGTGGACTGTTCTCTAGTGACAACTAGTTCTTGGATTCCTTTTGTTAACCAGTTATTAATCCACCATACAATGTAAGGAACTTATGCATTTATTTATTATTTGTTGACATTTTATTAGCGGGAAAGTCTAACTGGGTGGGAACCCATTTTCAGCAGAGGCCCAGAGAGAAACGTTCCAAAGTATTACAAAACATTTTAAGAACAATAATTTTACAACCTTTAACAATAATACAAAAAACAATTACAACTTAAATAATTATACCAAATTAAGCATAATACAAAAACATTGGTTAAGAATAGATGCAACTTATATGACAATGATTTAATAATATTTAGAGAAATTTTAGCCAGTTTATATAGAAATTAAAGGCAAGTTAGTATAATGCAAACAGAAATTGCAATATGAAGTGAGAGAAAAGCAGGGCTATGGTATACTTAGAAAGAAAGTCAGAGAAGAGAAACTGATAGACGTAAGGAAGTGAGTGAAGAAGAGAGAGAAATGAGGTGTAAGGTATGGCTAGGTACTTGTGCATATTTAAGGATATAGTTTATCCAGAAGCAGGACTGTTTGCCCCCGGACGATTCGACCCCCGGACAGTTCGACCCAAAATCAATTATATATTCTGTCACATTTAAATGTACATTTGTTGTCTATGGGAGTACTTAGTGGATAGTTTGACCCTGGACTATTTAACCCCAAATATATTTTGATAAATACATTTTCATTATTTTATTATTCATTCAATTATACAATAAATTAACTCAAACTCTTCAATTTTAAATATATTTTATTTTTATACTTTTATTGTTGTTGTGTCTTTCGGCTTATCCTGGTTAGGGGTCGCCACAGCGGAACTCCGGTCCGCTAATGTTTGGTAGTGGAGTTTTACATGCCGAGTTACCAGCCCTGACGCACAACCTTCAACGAAGGCATGCCCATTCACGCATGCCTCCAAACAGAAAACGCTCTAGCTGAGAATCGAACACGACAACGTCTTGCTGTGAGACGACAATGCTACCGCAGCACCACTTTTTATACTTTTATTAATTTATTTAATCATTTCATTGTTTAGTATACATTTATTACATAAACTTTTAGACTTGTTGACAGTCTAAATGTGTAAAGGTGACAGCTTAACAGATGTCTTTACATGAAGCAAATACACTGCTATTCACTGTAATAGATTTTTTTTTAATTAGTTCAGGAAACAAATAGCCAACTACCAAGTCTCCCAAATCCTTTATCATTTATTTGGAAAAAAACATTTCCTATGTTAGGGCCACATGGAGTATCGTAAGAAAATGAGGAATACTTAAGGATAACTATGCATTACTAAAACACTACCAACACTCTTGTCTACCCTGCGTCAGTCCAGAGTTTGCTTCATTCACAAGTTAGTATTAATAAAAAAAGGATCTGTTCTGACTTTTGGATTGTATTTCTGTAAGTGGCTAAGTACAGCTCATTTGCAGGAAAGAGGGATGCTACCTCCTTAAAGAGACGATGAGGACATTAAGTCAGATGATTACAGCAGTGGTCACAGTGTTGAGTGTAATCCTGTCACGTGGGTTAAGCTAGTGGGCTGAACAATGTAAAGTCTGATAAAACAGTACAGAAAAAAGGATTCAAATAAAAGTTAACAATAATGATAGCTCTAGCTGATCTTCCATCTGCCTACTATAATATGTTCGACTGGTCGCCATAGACACTCTCGCTCTCACTGGCAGCATATCACTTTACTTAAAGCTCAAGCTCCTCACCTCTTCCCATGATGCTCTACTTACTTCTCCAGACTGAATGAGGCTGCTGTTTAGGTATAACTATCTGGGGTCGAATCAGTCAGGGGCGAATCGTCCAGGGGCAAATCGGCAAGGTCAAAACATCCTGTACCCGTTTATCCTGGTGTTGAGCAAGAACAAAGCCAGATTTGGTTAGGAAGTCTTTTGGAATGGCTTTGAAGGATGGGAGGAAGGGTATTGACCTGATGAATACAGATAAGGAGTTCCAGGCCTTAGCACCATGGTACAAGTACAGACAATGCCCAACAGATTTTATGGACAGACAGGAGTTTTTAGTCATTTGATAGTAATGACCAAGTGGAACACAGTTGTGTAGAGAAGTGTCTAGTGCTTGACAAGCAGATGGATGCTGGATAGTTTTATAGGTGGTAAGAAGCTGTGTATATGTTAGGCTTTTTAGTGCAATAAGTGGTGGGCTCTAAAAGTATTATTTACTACAAATTTAGCAACTTTGTTATAGCATTGCTCGTTTTGATTTTTGTGATGCCTGGAGGTTAGCACGTGTGGGAGTGCCATAAAGAAGTGTGGAGAGGAGATAAGTAGTGACAAGAGTAGTTTTGAAAGTGTAGGTGGGAAAGTATTTGGCTCTGTAAAGCATCTCTAGTTTTTGATATGTTTTTTCTTATGCAATTTTGTATATGCAGGTCGAATTTAAGATTATCATCCACTATCATCCCTAATGATTTGCTATGAGAAGTGACTTTAATAGTTGCGTTATCAAAAGACAGGACTTTAAATATTGTTTCTTCATGAGAGAGAGATTTGTGGGAAAAGGGGTTTTTTTTTTTTTTTTTTTTGCTTTGTTTATTTTTTGGAGGTGTGCCATGTTGTCAGATGTAGAAATGAGTGTGGAGTCATCTAAGTACTCTATTAAGGAGGCCTGTTGTGGATGGTATTGGTGAGAATGTTAAAGAGGAAGAGACCAAGATAGAGCCTTGGTGACTGGTAGGTATGGAGAGGAGGTGAAGTGCCATTTTACTGACTGATACCTATTGGACTGGTACCTTTGGAACCACAGAAGGGTGGGCTGAGAGAGACCTAGTGAAAACATTTGAAGTAGGAGTTTGCTGTAACAACTCTAGAAATAAGGAGGAGACTAGTTTGTTGTTATCTCTAGTTTTATTGAAAATATCTACAAAGGTTAGAATGCAGTGTTAGTCTTATGGGAAGGATGGAAACCATGTTGTGTGGAGAACAGGAGTTCTTCTTGCAGTAGAAAGTTTAACAACTTTTTTTGAATACATTTTTCAAGTATTTTGGAGAGGGGGATAAGGTTGCTATAGGTCTAAAGTTAGTAATGTATGTTGAATTTCCTCCTTTGTGCAGAATGTATGACTTTTTTCCAGAGAGAGGGAATGTGAGACTCCTGGCTTGACCTATTTATAAGGACTAAGACAGGATAAGGCAATGCTATCATCTGCTATATTTAAGTTACTCACTTAGAAGGTCATCAGCTAAAGTAGAGCATGGTTTGAGTTTGTTTAAGAATAGTTTTATATAGGATGTGGGCACAGTTTTGAAAGTAAAAGTGGATGTGGTGATACATGGCTCTTGGGCAGGGTTAGGAGTGGATGTTGTGGAGTCCTTGGTGAGAGATACTATGCACTATCTATAAAATGAGTTGAATTGTATTGCGGTTTCGAGTGATGCATTATTAGGAGAGGGGTTAGTGTTGAATTTTTGGCCAACTTTCAAGATTTCTTTAATGGCTGTCCAGAATTTTTTAGGGTTGTGTTTACTGTTCTAAAATTTATTATAGTATAATTTTTTTGTCTTCATTAATTTGCTTTTTACTTCAATTGCGAGGTATTCTGAAGTTTTCAAGATATTGTGGTGTTTTATATTTTTGCCATTCTTTCCATGCTTTTTCTCTGTCCTGCATTTGCATTCTGCTGTTTCTGGATAGCCACATTGCATTATTTGCCTTTAGTCGTTTCCTTCTAGAAGCTGCAAAGCTATTTAGGATATTGAGGAAACTTGTGTTGAATTAATTTAATTATTACACTGAAAGATTTGATTAATGGTAATGTGGGGCAGAATATCAAATATTTTTGATAAATCAAGTTACACTAATACAAGTTTAAGGTTTTGTTAGCAATCCCATTCCATGAAAATGACACAGTTGTTGGATAAGCAATTTTAAATGTAATATCACAGTGCATTAGAACTGTTTCCTTGGGCACCATTTTAAATGTTTCAGATCTCAGTTCTTTTAACAAGCTTGCAATTTTTTTTAATGTTCTAACCTTGCCAAGAGATTGTTTTTCTGTTTTGTTTTGTTTTTTTTTTAGCTGTGAAAAGTGCAAAGAAAGTATCATCAGCATTAGGAAGCTCCACATACACCAAACTCAAATGATGATCTTCGGGGGGGGGGGGGGTTGCAAGACTATGTGCACTCTGTCATAGGACTGATAACCCCTTGGCTACAAATTCCTTGCACTGCTAGCTAAAGTTTATCATGAGGATAATCTTCCCCTAAGTGTTCAAGGTATAATGAACTGCCCAAATGTTTAACCTTAGGCTGCATTTCAATGTGACAGTCTTCATTGGATGAGACCCTTTTTCATATTCCTGAATACAAGTCATCATAATTTGTAGAGAGTTTGTATACCTTTAACTATATCACAAATGGAAGTGCACTGTGGGAGAGGGCTAATTTTTTTAGAGCTGCTGCTATTAATTCTTCTAAGTTATCGCCTGTTAGCCGCATGTCCCCAGGAATTGAGATTATTTGGCACTAGCTCTAAGCTGTTAATGAGGGTACATAGCTTGATTCCTTACCCCCTCTATTTGCCTACTGTATGACTCTGAGTAACTCATTTAATTGGAAGGTGCTCCTGGGTCATCCTTGAAAAAGGGTACTTTGTCCCGTGGATTTAATCAGTTAACAAATAGATAAAAAATAACTTCCTATGGCTTACTAGATGGATGTATGTCAAGAATGCAAAAACTGTCATTTAAAAGAAAATGCTTTTGCCCTGCATGTGTACATTTATTGAATAACTATCTTATAAATGATTTAAAGAGGATTACTTTTTGTTCAGCTTTACAACAAGGAAATAAAGTGGAAATCTATGGGGACTTATAGGAATCCAGATGTTTATTTTTTTAAAGTTTTGTAATGGATGGCACCTACTGAATTTTCACCATATTGATTGTACAGGACAAAGCGTTGTTTTCACACGATGACCACATCTCATGCAGTAAGAAACAATGTGAGGTTTCCTTGTGTTTTCTGAGACCTAAAGAAATTTCAGGATAGGTTGTGAGTAAGACTGAGATTCCATACTATGATCTGGTCATTCTTGCAGCCGTAACTCACAGTGTATAAACAGTCAAACTCCTTAGAATCCTATTTCTTTTCATTTATTTGCAGTGTAAGTGGAACCTTTTTAACCATGATCTGGGTTCATAGCTGAGCTGTGAAAAGAAGATAACATAAGTAAAATAAACAGATAAGAAACTTAACACTAGTGGTACAGTTAGTGATGTACCTGCATAATAAGCAGTTAATGCAGGTAGTAATAACTGTATGCGTGTGTCTATGTATGTGTGAGTGTCTTGAGTTTTTCTGTAAGTATGTATGCTCTTTACATGTATGTCTATCAGTGGGTGCAGGGGTACTTTTTTACGTACCTATACTATTTATTTGTGTAGGATGGTAGGGCAGTCAGATGACCAGTTTTCCAAACTACTCAGCTGAGTGATTCATAGTCATACAGATTGTGTTTTAATGTTCTTCTGGGCCATGTAGTTTGTGAATGAATATGAACTGCATTAAATCAGCAAAGCACAACTCACCCTTTATGAGCAAGGTGAGGTACACTTCACAACTGCCTGACTATGAATTAGACCTTTTGAGAATACGTGTATGCTTATGCATTGTGCATTGCCAACTGTCTGCATAAACAACATCAGTGAGATGTTTGGTTTCAGGGAATCATTAGGCAAAGATAACTGAGATTACATTTTATTACAGTGTTCTTGTTAACCTTTGATCCACAGCATTTAACTGGTAACTGCTGTAAAAATGGTCAGTAGCCTCCTGAAATAGAGCTTCATGTTGCTAATGAAAGAGGAATGACACCAGAGTCAATTGTGTGTATTTGTGACAGTGACCATTATCTTGAACAGATGCCACTATATATTGTTTCCAGATGTCCATTTGAAAATAAAAGTTGCAGAAAATGCACATTTAAAGCATTTAAAGCAATCATATTACTATATCAACACACACACATACATCTATATATATATATATATATATATATATATATATATATTTTTTTTTTTTTATTATTATTTGTGTTTTTGTTTCATTTAGGCTCCTGCCAGTATGAAGTCAGTTCTTCAGGGTGGTTGGCTGTTGACTGTTGCATTTGGAAATCTGATTGTGCTCATCATAGCACAGGCTTCAGTGCTGGAACAGGTAATGTTTCATCTGACACAAGGGATAGTACTTGCAAATGTAATTATTCGATATATTGAAGGATTTAAAAAAAATAAAAGCAAATTGTGCATTTTTGAATGGAAACGTGTCTGTTGGAATATTTTAATCCTCTTCATAGCGAATGAATGCTTGTTGCTGGGTGTTATGTTAATACTTGGATATTGCAGGAAATGCCCTTGCCCTTCCAGCCACAAACCAAAGCAGTCAAACTTCCCTTTTCCTCAAGCTGTTTTCAAAGCAAACAATTTGTGCTAAGAGTATTATATTTCAGTAAGCCCATAGATAATTACTAGGGATGAAGAAGAACCTAGCCTACGTTCCTTAGAACATTGCCCGATTAAGTGACTTGCTCAAAGTTGTGCAATAGGCTAAGAGAGGCTGAAGGAATCAAACTCTGAACTATAAGAAGCTTCTTATTAACAACTTGTAGCCTTAATCTTCTATGCTAACTGCAAGACAGTAGTCTTTAATCCTTCTTCTTCTTCTTCCTTCTTCCAGGAAGATGGTCCCATTATTTTTTTCTAAACTCCCTTATGACATTTTGTCATCCTGCCCAAAATTTACAGTATTCTCATGTTCTTGTACTTTACTACAACTGAGAGTACTGAGTACACGTACAGGCTGTGTTTGCTGAAGTTCACTCAACCTTTTATTTTGTTAGTATGTATTATAAAATATAGCTAATAAACACTTTCATGGAAACCAAATTCCTTCAGCACGCTCACATACTTTTGCATGGAGCATAATACAAACCAAGGTGGTATTTGTGTTTCTTTTGATACAGCAGTCCTGTCCAAAAGCATTTCAACTTTAATAGCAGTTTTAAATAGAAGTAACATTTTAAGTTATTCTAGCTCTATTTCTCCCGTCAGTCTTCTTTTATTTCAGTTCTCCGTGGGTACATGACCAAAAGTCATTGCTTACATAACTGACTACAATAAACTTAACTCTTGATTGTTATTCACACAGTTATAAAAACAACAACAAATCATTTAAAACTGATCATAGTATGTTTCATTCTAATAAAGCAACAATGCAAAGAAATTAATAGAAATAATGCTAAAGGATATTTTGCAGAGGATTTACAGTCTATGCGTCCCTAATGTGGGGAAGTGCCCCTTACCCATTAATAAGTAAATGTACTGCATCTGAGTTTGCAGTGCCTCAGTGACAAGAGATAAAACTTAAGTTTCCCAGCAAAACCAAGTATTCCTTTGAGTATTGCATAATGCAACCTCAAATTTAATATGTATTAATAACCTGATTTGGTTACCTTGGCATTCTTAGGTTATGCTATGAAGACTGGCGATTATTAAGTCTTTCAGATTATTGACTTACGAAGTGACACTATGAAGTAAGTGTCACATTTGTTTAATGTTCAGGCTAATTACTTCAATGCTATACTAGCAAATTCTTACGACCAGTGGACCATCTAGTAAATTTAAACCATGTTAGCTGGACTATATTTATATGAATCAAAATGTTGTTCTTATGTTGCTATGAAATCATTTTCAAACCTCACTTTCAGTTCTGACAATGAACTTGATTCTTTTTTTACCTCTCATTTGTAAGTTTCATCATTTTTTCTCCCTTTTAAAGTAATTGCTGCATTCTCAATATATAGAAATAAGTTACTGTTACACTTATTTATCGCATGCTTAACAAAGCTTAAATGTAAAATAAATGCCATTTTCTCATTAAATAAGGAAGCAAATACTTTAAGTCCCCCTAAATGCTAATAAATGAATAGTACACTATCTGTAGCTACAATTTCTTCATTCTCCTAGTATCATGTAGGGACTTGCCTTATTTATTACATTTGTTAACCAGGTAAATCCACTAGACAAAAACAATCCTTTTCAATGGTAACTCAGAAGCGCTGTCCAGTTAAGTGGTTTGTTCAGAGTCACACAGCAGACAAACAGATTTGTGAGGAATCAGTGGCTGTACCTAGGGTGCAGGAAACAGCTCATTAGCAGCTTAGATCTTTAGCCCTCTGTGCTAACTGCCCTGACTGAACGTATCCTTTGCATAACGTTCCTCTGGATTCTTCTCAATCTTACAGTATTTACTTGAATTAACATACAAAAATAGAACCATGCTTAACATGTGGTTTAAGCAAAGCTACATATAAAAAGTCTACATGTAAGGCTAACAGCACATCAGAAGATCAGGATCCATTCTTCCTAATATTTGCTTTACAATCAAAAGTGCCTTCATATGTACATTCTGAGTGTGTTTATAAAGGGAACAATCCTAACAATTATCCCCAGAGCTTTACAACTTTCAGCTGAATTAATGATGTCACATTAAATGCATATTGGTAATTTTTGTTTGATTTACCAAAATAGATGATTCAGCACTTTTACATATTAAAATGAACACCAAATACATTGGCCTATAATGTTAGCTGATCTAACTGCTGTTAAGAAAGTGGTATTTCTTTATTGTTTTTCTACAATGATCCAGTATGTAAACTAGCTACTTATAGTAGTCCTGTTATAATGTAGATCTTTAGGGCACAGTTTCAAAACTCAACATTTGGCTTCTAAGAAACTAGTGAATCAAATTAAGTTCCTATCTAGTTAAAATTTCAGTGGTATTCTCCACATGTAGTTAAAGCAGAGCTACCTGTAATGGAAGAACTTTATTCACAATTTTTATGTTTGATTTTTGACAAGTCATGTATAGAATTGTTTGCAGCTTGGGAGTTGCTAATATAAGACCAGAGAGTAAAAGCACTGAGATTTAGTAATACACTGTTTTTGTAGTACTCAACATATTTTAAAATGAACAAAAATCATATTCAGCCAATTTATGTCAATAAAAAAAGTATGTAAGAAGCAGGTAAATGTAATGATTACATGTATAAAAGAAAGAAAAAAAAAAAGAAAAGAAAAAAATAGGTGCTTGAGGTCAAATTCCCCTAGCATCAAGTACCTAAATCACAAGATCCCAAGGAACAGAAAGCTGGTTGCTGAGTGCTATAGAAGATTATTGCTGTTGTGATTTCATAGTGTGTGATTCTTTTGGTTTGGGATATATATTCCTTCAAGTTCGTGTGACACCAGAGTTGGTATATATAAGTTCTGGAGGCTGCATAGGATTTGTGTCCTGCAAAGAACACATACAGATGGAGATTATACCCTTTTGGTATCTTGGGCATTTGTTTGGCATTTTGATTCCTCAGTGTCTTGTAAGTCAAGCTTTCAAAGAGGACCCAAAAAATGAATGGGAGTTATAACCTGATGAAAATGATAAAAGGTTAGTCTGAAAGTATATATTTGTTGGCACAAGGTAAGTCTAAGGGTAAAGATACTATTACAAGCTAAAACAACTGGTACAGTTTATTGGTATAGCATTCATACTCTATTCTACACCTTGTGTTTTGACAGATGGGGTAGTTTTGGTTTAATATTGATCCCTGTTCTAAATAATGTTAATGTATGTGCCTTTGTTTCTATGCCTTTCTTTATCTAATTTCCAGATTTGTTTAGACTTGCAGGGGAGAACACCTTTCCTGTTGTGCACAGTGCTCACCTATGGCACTCATAGGCCCTGTAAGTGCCTTTGAAAGTGGTGATGTACTAAATGACCACCTAGCAGACAATGCATGATACCCACTTGAGCCATATTCTTTGAAGCCTGTGCATGGTCCAGCTACAGCCACAAAATAGGCAGGCATTGCAGCACACTACCATACCTTCCATGTCACTTAGCATGTGCTAACAAACACCAGGATGATGTACTTGTGTCCTCATGAATCCATCAAGGTACTGTAGGGCAGGCCAGAGGTTCTGCAGACATGTCAACCACAGCACAATTCACCAAAGGACTGGAATCCACTGAGCAGGATCCTTAGCACTGATGTCCTGTTACTGGCTAGTAATATGTATCCTATGAAGCAATGTCTGTAACTCAGATGGTCAGTGCCTACTCTGTGAAGATTAATTTTGTTTTACATTTTGGAGTAAATGTTATGGAGATGATTTCCTAACATGTTCCATTAGGATCACTGGAAAATGTCTTGCGTGCATGCTTGGAGCACACCTATGTGCAAGACCAATACATATGATATTGTATGCACGCATGGATTCACTGCTTGTCTTTTCTGTTCCTTATCACTGAGGGCACTTACCAGGTTCTGGTGCTATCAGCTATAATGTGTGCTCCTTGCAATAGACTATAGTCACCTCATGTATGTAAATCAGTACAGTGGTTGCTGACATATACTACACAGCTTTGTTTCCACTAACACTTCTACTATGTGGCAATGCTTATAATCTTTCAAGGAGACATAGTTGATACATACTACTTGCAATGTTTTGATTTGTACACTGCTGCTTCATGATGTGTAGTATGGATATGTGTGCATGTATCTTTCAATGTGTGTTACTAGACAGTCATGTCCAGCCTGATTGTCAGACTACCAGCAAAAGCTATGGCATCAAAAGTAACAGAAATTACACCAGGAGATGGCAGCCATTTTGCACCATGATTTGGAGGCTGCAGTGAGAGGTTTGTCTACCACTATTGAAGGAGGTGGGCCAGCAGCACCGACAATCCCATTGGAGTGAGGACACTGCTGGCAAGTCATCTCAGCAGTCACAAGATGTAGGAGATATCTGTACAGGAGATGGTGGAGGAGGTACAGTCTCTGACAGTGGCTTTACTGGTGATATCACAGACTGTGACTATGGTGTCAAATCTGCATAGACAGAAAAAAGTGCTACCGCTATTAGTATCCTGGACTGCTACATTGCTGTGACTTCTGTGTAACCTCTTTTCTTAGTGTGGCCTGTCCTGCATCAGTCTGTACACTTCCATATCTCCCTTTTCCAGCAACCATAGAAACCTGGGTGAGACATGCAGATACATCTTTTGGCAATAAAGGAGAACTCTAGACTGAGTGTATCTCGTATTTGTGACTAAACGTGCAAGTTACACTCAGTCTACTGATTTCCATTATTACCATAACTTACTCGGCTGTAATAATAAACAAAGTGTGGCCTTTAAAACACTGACCATTTCCTCACAGAGGGGAATTGACATCACTGCAAGTGTTAGAGACCTCATGAATGGCATTTTCAAAGGGAGGCACTAATGTCATCTAACATATTGTACCAACCTCCTGAAGGCTTATATTTTAATGCAAGCCCCAAATCAAACATTTCAGGTGTGCCATGCCTTCCTCATGTGAATTTTCCTCCCCTAATGCAGTTTTAGTAAATTTTGAAAGAAGGACCGATGCCCATTTACCTAACTGCCTGAAAGAGGACCTCTCTTACAATATGTCATTTTCAGTTGTTCCCTTACCTGAGACTGGCCTCACATGCTTTCTTGATGATTTGTAAGTTACAATTGTAAGACCCTTAGAATAAAGCAGGACAACTTCCACATAGAAATAGAATGTTGCAAAATATAGGTTGTTATACAAAAGAAAATTCTTTATGACAACAACAAGTACCCATGTACCGG
This sequence comes from Protopterus annectens, assembly GCF_019279795.1. Taxonomy (NCBI): domain Eukaryota; kingdom Metazoa; phylum Chordata; order Ceratodontiformes; family Protopteridae; genus Protopterus; species Protopterus annectens. The sequence continues at coordinate 1,574,382,695 of NC_056737.1, forward strand.
AACTAATGGAGAACACTTGACTGAAATTTTGTCTTTGCAATCATGATTTAAATGTTACAAGACAAGGGTGCATGTGTACAGCTATGTTTCTGATGTAACACTTCAGCCCTCATGCAAAGATACTATATCAGTCCAGTGCTCTTCATCATCTCCCATCTTTTAAAGTTAAAACCTGTTTGTTATTTGTGTTAGAAACATCTTTAAGTATGTGAGGGAGAAACAAATGGCTGCAGATGATATAAAGCCTACTTTTGTACTCCTTTAACTTTATAGGAACCCAATAAACAAATAATAAAGAGTGGTAAAATGAAATTGTTTCAAAATTTACAGTCTAGATTTTATGGAAATCAAAATTAAAAAGGATTTGTTTGAAGGCCAGCCCAATCTCCACTTCCCTGACAACCATAGCAAATGTTACTGTCTTGCTTTTTCACTCTCCCAGTCCCATCACTCTTTTTTACAAACCCCTAAAAGTCAAACTGAATATGTATGTCTTTAAATGACCAACATAGCAGTAGATAAATGGCAAAAGGAATAATTATTTCAGTCTACTAAAATTAATTTTCAACAGGACCTTTTCCATGTCCATTTTATGTCACTCCACCACAAGAGCTACAAAGAAAAGGGCAAACGCAGTTCAGTGACTTCATCTGTAGAAATAAGCATGAGAGTTCTAGCTTTCTCAATGGCATGGAGACAGTATGTCAATTTGTGCAACAGCTGCCCTGAGGTCAGGGCTGGCTGGTGGATAGAATGATTAATGGCCAGCTCATGTATCTCAGAAGGAGGATTCAGGGAGAACTGCTGCTTGCCCAGTTTCTGCCTATCTCTGATGAAGACCTACAGTTTTGCAGCTCAGCATTGTAAGGGGAGTGATGGACATACTATTGGCATTGCATTCCTCTCTTCCTATGAAGGGATTGTGAAATACCACTGATGCAGAATGATGGCTCCTAGCTCCTAATTGCTCCCTATAGGTTACTCACTACCTGGAATTTTACCACTAGGCCAACTCCTGGAGAAGTTGGGGGTCATCCCCAGGACTATCCATCAAGGAACTATTGTGGTACTCAAGAAAATAAACTTGGACTGTTATTTACCACTAAAAATGTAAAGCATTTTCTGTAGGCTGTCTGGAGGACTGGAAAAAGGTGCTGAAATATAGCCAGAAAGGATAGTAGCAGGCTAGAGGGGCAATATTAAAAAAAGAAGAAGAAGTACGAGGGCTCTAGTTCTTGTTTTTCTTGTCAAAAATGTATTTGAAAGTGGAGATTAATTTTAAACACATGCAACTAAAAATATTCATAAAACATGCAAGATGTTACCTTTATAATTTTTCTTTGTCTTCTTCTTCATGGGGCCTGGATGCAACATAGTTACAGAAGATGCCTACTTACATTTCCCATTTCAGACATCCCACAGAAAATGCTTTATATTTTAGTGAGAAATAACAGTCCCAGTTTATTTCCTTGACATTTGCCTTTGTACTTCTTCCAGAGTCTTTAACAAATCTCTAGGCCCAGTGTTTGCACAACTCAGCATCACAGACATTCACATTTACCATTATCTGGGTAATTGTGTTCTGCACTTGGACTCTGTTTCAGATTTCAGCATGATCTCAGCAGCATGCATATCAACAGGTCTTTGCAACTGTTCATTAGTTCAAGTTTGATCTGTTTCAGCTTTCAATATGATTTCAACATGCATATCAACAGGTCTTTGCAACTATTCATTAGTTTCAGTTTGATTTCCAACACAGAGAAATACACTTACAGCAATTTTTTTCTGAGCTTGGTTATGAATTCTGCTTTCACAAACAACATTTCTTTCTCAAGATAAATGGATTGGAAGTTCCAAGATGGCTGCACACTGAGCAGCAGCTTAATTTCAGCTCTCCCTGTGTGAAAACAGAAACTCAGAAAAGAGAGACAGTGAATTTATCTTTTTGGGTAAATTTCAGTAACTAGCTAGTAATTTAGTAATTGCAATGCCTGGATGCCCCACCCCCCACCTAAAAAAATCAGAAAACTTGAAAGAAAAATCAATCAAAAAAGATGAGGGGGGGACACTGGCTGTGAAGAATCCTGCAGGTGTTCAGCAAAAGGCAGCTTAAGCTCCAGCTTTGATGCAAGACATGGCTTCCAGTAATCTAGAGGAAAAAATATGTCAAATGTGCTCAGAGCTGATTAAAATAAATGAAACACAGAAGGAGTATATCAACTCAAATAAAATGTTGGAAAAAATGAAAGAAGCATTAAACAGATATTCAAATGAGTTGATAAAATTGCAAAAATCATAGGTCCACATGAAGAAGAGGCTGGCTGAGTATGAGACTGCTCAAGAAGAGATGTCTCAAAAAATGGTAGAATTAGATGACAGAGCATGTAGTAAAAACCTGAAATTTTCTGCTGTACCGGAGACACTGGAAGGAATGGACTGTATGAATTTTATGAAAGCACAAAAAAGCAACAGGATTGGTGTTCCACAGCAGGAGTTAACTGAAAGGGCACATTGTGCATATGCTCCAAAACTGGCCATGAGAAAGCAACCCAGACATTTAATAGTAAAGATGCAGTCCTACAGCACAAAGAGTTGATTGTGACAAAACTGTGGCAAAAGGACAAAGTACTAAAAGTGGAAGACAGTAGAGTATTAGTGGAAAATAATTACTCACTGTACACAAGGCAGAAGAGGAGTAAATTTATTCCGGTAATCAGGAAATGTAGAAAAGCAGAAGTGAGATTCAACTGCTGTATTCAGCTATTTTTAGAATTTTTTTTTCCTGGAGGGTCAAAATTATTCTTTGATGTAGAACATGCTAAGGAGAAAATACAAAAGTGTGTCCAACAATAAGTGAGTTATCAAACAGAAGGGGATTCTGTTTCTTACTCTTCTGATAATAAAGCCCATAGAGAGACTATGCAGTGAAACCTTTTCCAATGTTCCAAAAATGCTCGAGAGACAGAAACAAGCACAAGAGTTGACTAGATGAACCAGGAGTATATTTGAAATTTACTAGCGACCAGATGTGGGAGATGGAGATTAATGGGCAGAAAACCAGAAACTCAGAAAATTATGAATAAATGTGGGATTGCGAAGCATTAATTGCATTTGTGAAGTAGTAAAGGATGACAGAACAAGAAAATCTTAAAATATTGGACTTTTTTGACTTTGTTAAACTTGTGGAGGACTAGTGTTTGGAAGAAAATTTAGGAGAGGAGAACAGGAAAGAAAGAGTTTACTGTTACTAAAACAAAATGTTATTCTTAACAGTATTTTATGATATATGGCATTAACTGCATGCTACAAAGTAAAGCTTTTTCATTTGATTTTGTGTGTAATAAGGATACTAAAGTAAACATGTGCACATATTTTACTTTCTTTCCTTCTTGTTCAATTTTAAGAAATGTAGGCACTGCAATGCAAAAACAGAAGAAAGTCTGGACAAAAGAGCATGATATAAGTACAACTGATATGTCTTTTCTTATTTTTGCATAGGGGAATAACTAGATTAAGGCCCTTGTCTTGATTTAATAACGACTTTTAAAGGGAAGCAGATAAATAAAAGAACACTAAATATAATGAATACTGAATAGTTCTTCCCTCTAGCACATATATGTTTACATTGCAATAGGTGCAGTGGAACACAGCTGTGTTTCTGGTTCTCATGTTTCTGTGGAGACACTCTAAGAAGGGGCAATAAAAATTAATATTTCTTTCTTTCAGTGGCTAGGGAATAATGTTTTCTGAAAGCATTCTAGTTGTTTTCCTCATTTGGGAGAGAAAAAATATAAGACAAAAATAGCACTCAGTGGAAGTAGAAGTACAGGCTGCATCATGTGTGCTAGCATGTATAACTTTCATAATAGGTTAATTCAAGCCTGTGAGTGGGGCTATCGGTCTGGGACAATTGTTCCTGTTAGGAGGGTTAGACTTCATTGTTTGAAGATGTATATAATGTTGTGTGTTACTATTAAGCTAATATGTTTTGGGGGTGTTCTTGAGATGCATTTTTTAGGGTATTGTATTCATTAAAACAAGAAGTTTTGTAATATGTGACATAGGTTCAAACGGATATGTCAAGAAACAACTGCATAAAAGATAATCCTGCCCAACAGTAGTGTATGCATGTAACACAAAAACTGAAACTATACATTAAAAATGTTATGCATAATAGGTGTGAATAATAACTTCTTATTATGACATTTTCAATATTATTTTTTAATGGGAATGGTATCACAGACATATACTAAAAAGAAGGAGTAGTAAACTATATTAAAAATGCAGACTGCAATTAGCTATACTACAAGAACCACATTTGTAAAGAACTGAGTATGTGAACTTGATAAAGAAAGGATTTCAGGATTGTTATTCGGTAGAATATCTGGGAAAAAGAAAAAGGGGAGTATTTATATTAATTGTGAGAGGAACTCCAATAGTTATAGAAGAGGGGGGGGATAATAATGGTAGATTTGTAGTAATTACACTGGCATGTATTTATATTCCACCTAAAACAGCTACAATGGAGCTTAAGAAAATTATGGGAGAAATAATCAGCTTTCAGCATGGAATATTACTTATAGGTTGAGGCTGGAATTTGATTTGCAACAGTGAGGTTGTATCTGGGGGCATAGAAGAGAAAATACAAGAAAAGAGGGTTGAAAAAATGTATGAAAATATTTGGTATGGAAGATGTGAGTTCAGTAGTAGCAGTTCAGAGAGAATTTACATATCATTCTCCAAAATAAAAAAACTGAGCTAAGCTAGAGAGAAATTATATTTTCTAGGAACATGTGCATTTAATTGAACGTTTTGATATGCATCCGATAATTATTTCAGATCACGCGCCAATAATAACTAAAATAAAAATACAGGATAATGAAATAAAAATGAGACACTAGCGCTTCCTCAGCTATCTGTTAAAAAGAAAGGAATCCAAGGAATGGGTAGTGGAAATTATTCTGGAGTGATTAAAGAAGATAGAAATTACTTCTGAAAATATAGCTTGGGAGTAGGATAAAATTAAAGTAGAGTTTAAAAATAAGGTGGGTATAAATGAAAAAGCGATATGGCTAAGAAGTAACAAGAATTATATAGAGGGACTGACAAATAGGTTTATAGGTTTATAGATCAGTACTAAGCTAGCTGCCCTTGCGAGCTATTTTAAGCTTAGCCAATTATCCCTTGTGAGACTCAAACCCCACACCTTGTGTTTGTAAGTGTTAAAGTATTGCAACATAAATGGAATCTCACAGAGTAAGAGGCGGCACAGTTACAGAGAGATAAAGAGAAAATAAGGGACTACCTCAGTAAGATGCATGAGTTTAGAAAGACTGCTGTTAAGCAACTGTTTTTATTTTTGATAATAAATCCAGAACAGAAAAAACTTTTAGCACAATGAGTCCTGAAACAGAAAGGGTTGCTGCCAAGTGTAGGAAGCCTATAACAAGAAAACTAACCAGCGATCCTGTAGTGGTATTACAAATATTGCAAAGTCATGCTTCTGGACCGTTTCTGCCTGGGCCTCCGCTGAAAACTGGCTTCGTTCCAAGTCGGACTTTCCTGGTTAATAAATGTTAAATAAAATAAAAATAAATACAATACATATTTAGGAAAAAGTACAAATGGAAATGTTTATGGAAAAATTAAATATGTCAAGGTTAGAGGTATATGAGATTCAATTACTAACAGTTAGGATATGAGGTGACTAGATAAAAATTATGATGTATAACCAATCCACAAGAAAGCCTCCAGAAATATATGGTATTCTTGTGGAAGTTTGGAAGCTAGGAAGGAAGAAAGTGATAAAGATCTGGAAGGTTTTGTTTAACAGTATTTTAAAAAAAGGAGAAGCACCAGCATCCTGGAAGAAAGTGGTGGTGGTTGTAATACTTAAAGGTGGTAAAGACCCATCAGATCTTTCTTCATATAGGCCCACTTCAATTCTAAACCATGATTATAAAGTGTTTATTTCTATAACAATTAAAAGACTGGCAAAGGTGATGACAAAATTGATAGATATGGCTCAATGTCATTTTGTGGAGGGGAAGCAAACATTTGACAGCCTTAATAGAACAATGATGACCCAAAGGGAAGCATAATGTAAGAAAATACCACTGTTGTGAGTCTTGATGCAGAGAAAGCATTTGACAGAGTAAGCTGTGACTCTATGAGTAGGGCAATGGATGCATTTGTATTCCTTGATAAAAGTATAAGGTTGATTAGGAGAACATATGAGGGATTGGAGGCAAACATTAAAGTGGGGAGTTTTCTCTCTGATAAGTTCTCTTTGAGAAGAGAAACCAGACAGGGTTGTCTTCTTTCCCCTTTGTCATTTGCATTATATTTAGAACCATTGGCATAGAAAATAAGGGATCTGAAATTAAAGGATATAATTGGTATGGTAGACAAGAAAAAATTGCTTTATTTGCAAGTGATATTATGTTATACCTCACAAAACAAGAAAAGGACATTTCAGTGTTGTGGGACATTCTGAGACAGTTTCAGGGAAATTAATGAAGACAAAACAAAGGCAATAGCTGTAAATTAATGCAACCACAAACAAACTGGCTTAGTAATATCCATATTTATGGGGCCATGATAAAATTAAATACTTAGGTGTATGAATTAAAAAGGATTCTGTTTTGGCAGCTAGGGTATGTGTGAAGATACTAAACAAAATATAACAATACAAAAAACTGTGAAATTGGAAGATATATTTTATGGATATGGATATGGATAGCAAGCAGTGAAAGTGTTTTTAGTCCCCTTAGTTTTATACACAGGTCAGCATTGGTCAGGCATATTTTTATCAAAAAGAAGGGAAGTTGTGGATAGCAATTAGTAAAGAGTTGAGGGATTTTATCTGTGAGGGGAAGAGAGTGAGAGGCAAGTGGGATAAGTTGATCCTTTCAATAGAACAAGGTGGTTTGGGATTACCTGATTTGAAGAGGTGTTTCAGAGCTACACAGTTAAGACTCCTAAATATAGCCTAAGCAGAAAGCTGTAAGTCAACGTAGAAAGGGATGATGATGAAATGGGGAAAGCTCAAGAAACAAGGAAAGACTGGGATTTTGGATGCAGATCCTTAAGGAAAATAACATTAACCATACAGAATATTATATTCAGAAAGTTAGAGATAGTATTCTAAGACCTAAGCCAATGTGGGTATGAAGAATGGAGGTTGTGCTGATATGAATAACTATAATTAGGGGTACAGAGAATGCACAAGAAGGGGCTGGAATTTACTGGAGAAAACTAGCAAAGGACCCAAAGTATTGGGAGCAAATAATTAGAGAGAAAGGAATTAGAATGAGAGGATGCCACAAATTTACTTGGAATGAAGGCTAGAGATTGCCTTCACTATCAAGGATTAATATCAGAGTATAGACAAAGAGAAAGAAATAAGGGGATCCTAAGTGAAAGACCAGCACTGGTAGAGTATTTAGTAAAATCTAGAACAGAAGGGGCTGGTAAAAAAATAATTAGTAGGGCATATAAAATATTGCATGACAACTATAGGAATCAATCAGAGGAGATTAGAAAGGACAGGGAAGAGACACTGGGTTAGCAATTCACAAAGAAACAATGGTGGGATATGTGTATGTCTACCAAATATGCAACAAAGTCTAGACGATTTGGGATCTTTGCTTGGAAGTGTTTTATAGGTATTTTTATACCCCAAGTAGACTCCAAAGGATTTTTCCTCAGGTAGATTACAAATGTCAGAGTTGTAATGGGGAAGAAAGAGGCAAATGGGAACATACGTTTTAGGAGTGTAGTGAGTTTGGAAGACTTTAAAAATTCTCTGCAGACTACTGTAACAAATACTGGGTGAGCAAATTGGTGTAACTAAGGAAATTATTTTTTTTAGCTATGATACAGAATCAGAATTGCCTAGACATCATAAGGCCTTGCTTATTTTAATTCTGGTGACTGCTAAAAAGCAATTACTAGAAAATGGAAATCAAATTATAGCTAAACTCACTAAACTAGGTATAAATCAGTATGTCACAAGATGGGTTGCCAACTGGCTCACTGACAGAACCCACACTGTAAATGTTGCAGACTCCAAAGCTGACCTCAAAGCAGTGACAAGTGGAGTACCACAGGGTTCCATCCTGGGACCTCTCCTGTTTGGTATCTACTTCTCTGAAGTACAGGCTAACACAGAAGGCCTCTGGCTAATGAAGTTCGCAGATGACTGCAAACTAGGAGCCATAGTCAAGCCCCCAAATGATGTGGACATCCTACAGAAGGGCCTCGCTGAGACAGATGCCTGGTGTAAGAGCCATGGCCTCAAGCTCACTGCCAAAAAGTGCAGTGTCATCCCCTTTGGTAAAAACTCTGTACCCATAAACTACCACATAAGCAGCAATCTACTTAACACCGAATGCGTGATAAGAGACCTTGGGACCCAGGTGGACAGTAGTCTCTCCTTTGATAGTCACATTGCCACAGTAGTCAGGAAGTCCTTCTATGTGGCACACCTCATCATAAAAGGGTTCTCATCCAGGAAAAAAGAGGTCATTGTTCCCCTCTACTCGACACTCATTAGACCCATTATAGTGTACAATGCCCCTTTTGGAAAGTACCTCACAAGACATCTGCAGCAGCTGGAAAGGCCACAGAAGTACCTCACAAAGAGGATTACTGGCCTCAAACAAATGCCCTACACTGACCGCCTCAAAAAACTCCAGCTTTACTCCATAGTATATTGCCTACTCCGAGGTGATCTCTGCCTAACATATAAAGCTATGTCAAATCCAGAGCTGTTGGACATGCTACACCTAAAGAAATCCCAATCCCTCCAAGCTACACGCTCTAGGGACCTAAACCTTGGCACCACAATAAATAGGACATGCTGGAGGGATAGATTCCTGTCCCAGAGACTTCCCATACTCTGGAATAGGTTACCCATCTATGTCAAGCAAAGTTCTTCATTAGCACTCTTCAAGAAAAATCTTGATGAGTGGATGGGAAATAGGAAATACACCCCGGGGATCACTTCTGTGTGTCTGCTCAACAGTGGCACAGGAAAATAACTTTCTTGGGTGGCGTAAGCCAGGGAACCTTGTTGGCTAGGCTTACATAGGCCCTTGGGCCAATAGCCTAGTACCTACCTATGAACCTATGAAAGTCTAAACTAACTGCACTAGAAGTAGTGAATATAGTAATGGAGATAAAAATATTGAAAGTGGGATCTTTAGAAAAAGGTAGGAGCAGATTACATAGAAAAATAGGAATTGTGGGAACACTATATGCAGAATAATGTTTTGGAGGAGAGACACGATTTAAGGGAAGGCAGGAACTGAATGAGTTTTGTAGTGTTTGACTGACAATGACTCAATAGATTCTAAGCGATGTATAAAGTCTGAAACTGAAAACATGTCAGTATGGTTTGTTTTCGTTTATATAAATGTATGATTGCCTTTGTCATAAGAGATAATTTAATAAAGATGTTTCTTGTTAAAAAAAGATAAAGTAGAATGCATGCTTCAGTTTTTGCACTGGGCTTTCATCAGTCCTGTTTGTTATCAAGAATAATCCTTAATGTTCTGGATTTACTGTCTTCTAAAAGTTTAGTATTCCCAAATGTAATATGTCACATGCTAAAACTTAAATGGTAACTCAGAAATGTTTAATATCATAATTAGGATTCAGTAGAAGATACTCTTTAATTCCTCCTTTGATCAAGGATTTAAACTTGTGGATAACTCAGCTGAAGCCAATCAAGTCATTTCTGCATTAATTTCCCACTCACTTTCTGACCACATGACGATCCAGTCTGGCCTGAGGAGCTCACTTATAACACTTATAAATACATCGGGTCTTGCTGCCTTCTCAAACAAAAATGCTCATAAGTATGAAGGAAATGAGAAGGTGAGCCACTTGCACATACAGACCAATTTTACCCTAAATTCTTTTGAACCTCTGATAAATCCTGCCCCTCTAAAAGTCAACACAGTAAACACTACTGTGATGTGATGCTTTATCATCCAGGTAGGGACATGCACCTATCCACTCTGCAAACTTACTGTGATAATTTGAGGTCAAGATCCATAGTAATTACTTCACATGCTATTTACATTCCCTTCTCATCTTTCTCATGAGTGAAGCTAAAGTATTTGGTGTTCTTAAGATCAGAGCGATAGTTAGGTCATCTGGCACCCTGGGCAGTTCTAAAAACAAATACTTCAGTTAACTCCATCAAGTGAAGATGAGCACAGTCACAAAATACCATAGCAAACAAAAAACAACCACCTCAGGTCTCCACAGAAAGAAATGTTTTAATATAATGCCACAAGCTTCCATTTAAAAGCTTTTGCATAAAATGCTTCATCAGGTAAATGTAAACATCAGTTTCATGCACATCTTTATAAGTAACTATCACCTTAATTTTAAAACAGGCTTCAGGCTTTTCATGCCATGTAAACCTGGATGTTGATTGGCTCTCAACATTTATGGTTTTACAATTTTTTTTATTGAATTATTACTTAAGACATAGGCAAATATGCATTTATATAAAATAAAATAAACCATATTAACATGTTTACAGTTACAAAAAGTATACATTGCATACTTGCTTTTATACAATTATCAGCATAGCATCATAGGAGGTTACAAAGCTAATGGCCCCAGGGCCCTTACAAGTAGGGTTGCCAGCTGCCCGGTTTTTGACCGGACTATCCGGTTCAGTCAGTAAAATCCGTGAAAAAATCATCAAACCGGGATGAAGTCCGTTTCAGTTGTGCAGTCAGGAGTCAGTGAGGACTGCTTTATTTAACATATGCAACTTATTCAATTATGGGGCAACTTCTGTGAATCAATGCAAATTACAGTCACTCAATGTCTACCTTCTCTTCTCTTCCTCTTCCAAAACATTATTTTGCATGTATTGTCATCAGCAGCTGCTCATGCGTACATGTAATCAGTAACTCATTTCACTACGTGTGGTTGCACTGACAGTTATGTTTTCCTTTATATTTAAGGTAGGTTTGATGTTTCTAACTGCAGACATTCTGATTGTTTTGAGTAGTCTCTCTGGCCGGGCCGTCTGGACATTTGTACATGTTGTACTACTTTTGGACAAAACATCTATTTATGTCATGCATTTCCTAATTTCTTGAGTATTTTGCGGTCTGTAAGACAATGTAAGACTTGGACACACCTGATCTCTATTCTTTTGACTTCCTTGCACTCCTTCCACCTTTTGTGACGGACACCATATCACAGCATGTTCTGAGAATCTACAATATTTGAGGTTGCAGCAATTTTATAAAATGGAGACTGTGGCTAGGTAGTTAGGTAACTATGCTGTCACTAATTATGGTTTTAGGTGACTTACGAGACTCAGTTTTGCAGCGTTTACAGACTTATCTAAGCTTTAGTTTGGGCTTGTATCGGTGAGATATGTGGTCACTTTTTTAAGTCAATGTTTTAGTTATGGGCACTTTACATTTGTATTCACCGGATCTCCTCAGACTCATTGCTAGCTACTGTATTTTTCTTTTTCAAACAAGTGAAATAGGCTTGTGTATGTTGGATCAATTATTAAGATGCTGATGAAAAATCAGAAAGACGGCTAAATGTGCACCTCAACCTTCCATCTCTCCAGAATGTGGAACACTGCCTCCCAAAATATGGGACAATTGGGAAAAATGTGGAACACCTACTAAAGGCTTCCTAATAGCTTCAATTAGGATACTCACAGGATGGCTAGAATGTGTTAATCTGTATTTATTAAATATTCTTTTAATGAGATATGATTCACTATTATTTACCATGAATATTAATTAAAAAGCTTCTTAATCCTGAATGAATGACAGACCCTTTCAATGTAGGACAATTAGGGGGATAGATTTTTTAAGACTCAGAATGAGGAATGCTGCTCAAAATGAGGTGCACTTTGGTAGAGTTTGTGCAGGATACTTGACAGTTTTCTGTGACACATATCCTTTTCTGGAGGTTAAATAGGTTATTTGCAGTTAATCAGGTACACCTGTGACTATGCTTTAGCACTTTTCGTTTGAAACACAGACCAAAGTATTTACTAAAATAATAACATTTCTTAGAACTATCTGTCAAAGTGGAGGAAGTTCCCTTCAATTTATTAATCAAATAAGGACTTGTTGTATGATCTTAGCTATAACTGTTTGCTGCTTTGTAAATGAGTTTACAATAGCATAGATTGGTCTGCTCAGAGGGTAATTTTTCACTTCTGGAGTTGAAATTTTAGAAGGCTTGTAGTTATAACAAAATAAGCAACACATTTGTAAAATATGACCAGAGTGTTCATTTTCAGAGTGAACACTTCTCTAAATACTAGCAGTTTCCAAGTAGGTAGTGATGAACTACACATAGATTTAAATTGGAAGGTCATTGAAATCACTTTAGAAAGCTGGCATTAATGCAGATAAATGGTTTTAAAGACACAGATTCCACAAATTCAGCAACAGTAGTGAGGAGTAGAAAAATGTCCTATACATTTTCATTTTTATACAGTCTCACACCAAAGATCAGTAAGTGTGTTGTGTCATCATGCTTTCTATATAATTACTGAACAAAATATTTTCTCTGTAATCCTTATCTTTACTTTTTGGTCTAAGATAATTCCTAATGTTTTTTATCTTCTGCAGATTGCTTGTAAAACTCCTAGAGATTTGTAAAATTATGGAAACTTAGTTTTCACTTTATTAGAAAGGCAATAAAAATGGCACAGACTCATTATGTACATTCTTGGTGGAAGGAGGCAGAGGAGTAATATAAACATTTAAGAATCTCAGAGGAATCCACAGAGTTCAAGTGGTTTAAAAACAGACATGAAAACAAAAGGACTCAAAGATAATGAAGGCTTCAAAATGATTAAAGGAAGCATTTTTGTCAAAATGATGGATGCTTTGAACAGCGTTATTGATTTGGGGGTAGCAGCAGAAAAGTGACAGCATTCAAGGATTCATAGAATAGGTACATTATTTATTTTTTATGCAAAAGAGTAAGTAAGTTGCTGATATATCACTGAATCAAGAAGTTGAGAGATAAGGAAATCAGGTGGTTCAGGTAGGGTAGTGGAGGCTCACTTTACTGCGTTACTAATAAGCTTGGTTTTGTCATTATGGGAATGTTGAGGGCAAGTGTACAAAACATTACATTACATCAGTACAGGAATTAAATTTAACAAAAAGATCACCGCCATGTTGTAGCTACACTTGTTTAGCTTCAGGTTTTTAAGGGCTCTTGCAATTTCTGAAATATTGGTACCTGAAAGACCCTCACTGTCATCCTGCTGTCTTTTATTTTACCTTTGTTTTTAATGTATTCAATGGAGTCAGTGTCCTACCTAGATAAACAATGAACCAAATTTAAGCTGTGCCTGTGCTTTGAATTGTTACTAGTTTTGGGGCTTCAGCAGGCTTATAATAAAGGAGAAGAAGTTGCATGGCTAGGGTGGGATGAAGGGGGCAGCTGCCATGGATGTAAGGTGTTAGGAGCAATTCAGAGGTGCTGGTCTGTCATTAATGCATTGCTGGCATTTAGAAATGAATGCTGATCATCTGCGGTCAGGATTGAATGACTGTAACATTTCAAGCATCCTATAAGTTGTATTGGGCTGTTTGCTACAAATGTTCCTAGTGTTTGCTGCATTTTATCAAACAAAAAAGAGCTTTGTTTTCTGTCTTCAAATATGACAGGACTTTTTTGTTCCTTAACTTAAAGTTGAGGGGGCACCAGAATAGAAGGTTACAGTTATGTAAGGGCATTTTACCCATAATTTTGAGCTTGTCCAACTATGGTTTCTTGCCATGATCCCTTATTTCTTAGTATTTCCTGAGAAATGCTTTGCTGCAGCATAGCCATTATAGTATTTAAGTTGGCCTATCTTCAGTCCAGGCTTTCATATAAGGTAGAGATGTTTCACATACTGTCTGGGGAGTTTGTTGCTGTTTTCTGCATCATAACAGGCAGTCTTTGTAGGGTCCCGATCATTTGATCTCCAAGCAAGATAGAAGCGGTTTAGATGAAATCCTGCAAGTGAGTTGCACATTGTTGTCTCTCACTTTCTCTTTCTGGTAATGTTTCCCTGTATATTGTGATGTTGCAAATGTTTATATCATGTTTAAAGTAAAGCTTATTCGCTGTGCATTTTGCAAGTGATATTTGATCTGATTGGTACTATTGCCCAAATGGAATTTATTCTCAACTGCATTTGAATTATTTAGCTACTGTATTGTTTCTTCGTTGAATTACATCTGTTTCTGAGTAGCTATTGTGTTTTATGTTTAGCATACTATCCTGCCTAATATCTTCAGACTCTGACATACTAACAGGCTTGTAATTCAGCTATCTGCTGCCTTCTTTTTTACTGGTCTTTTCTTTTCATTCTTTTACCCTTTTTCTAACCTTTCTATGTCTACTGCTTTTTATAATGGATATCCTCTCCTTGTATTATCTAACCTATCACATTCATTTCTATACTGCTCTTACTGTTGTATTAGATAGATTTACAGGAGCAAATCTGAAATGTAATTAACTTAAGAGGAAGTTTTTTATTGCAATTCCTTTAAAATTATATTGCTTAAAGCTGTTGAATGTGGTTAAAATATTTTAGAATGATAAAACAGGGCAAACTTACCTGTTGCTATAGTATCTCTCCTGTTAATATTACTAACTATTTTGATATAATGCTCTATAATTGAGGGTCAGCTGTGGTTAATTGTTATTTGTGACATACTGAGATTGGTATAGCAAAGGTATGTAAATTGATGACCCAGCTAGTTTTCTGACCATCCACTAGTTATCCACACTAAGCATATGCTCTGTAGCTTTCTATAAAATGCATAGGTACATTTTTCAAAAGCTGCAAGACCAAGTGTGTCATTATATATTGTTTTATACTAAACATGTATTTTCAGACCATGCTATACATTTTCAGGTCTGTTTTATTGATGTAAGATATGATTGTTGTTAATATGTGTAATTTCTTAGAACATTTTAAAATTTTATCATCTTAAACTTGGAAAACAATGTACAATGCTGTTTCAGTGAATGTGAGATTTAAAGGCAGAGTAGTTTTAATGCTACGTCTGTTTTCATTGTGAGACTGTATTGCTTTGTTTAGCAAATGTGTATCAGTGGTTTGTACTATAAAATTTGAAATAAATGTTTTAAATTAAATCAAAATATCTGTAATCACTGTAGAAGTAAAGAAGAAGACAGTATGCACACTGAAAGTTTTGAACAGTGTTTATGGCAACTGGGGAGAAATCGGCTGAAATCAGGCATCCAGAACAGAAAAAGAGGGTATTCCCTCTGTTCAGCTGACATCACAGTGATGTCACAAAATGGGAGGGGCATGGGTGGGAATGGGTGGAGTTATGAGTGATGTGAGGGGCGTGGTTTTAGCCACAAAGAAACCTGGCAACCCTACTTACAAGCCTAGCCAAGTTTAACCCATGTTACCAAGGGTGTCTGGTTCAGTCAGACACTAAAATCAGCACCTATTGCCCCTGTCCAAGAGGGACACAGGTGAAACCCCCGGGATGAATTTCCAGTTACCCATCCAGTTGTCCAGATTAAGCTTAAATAGGGCCAGTGAGGGGCTTTATTTAACATGAATAGGAAGCTTGTTCCAAAGGTGGGGCAACCTCTGTGAATCAATCCAACATTACAGAAATCACTCAATGTCTACCTTCCCTTAAACCTCACTCCTCTTCCAAAACATTATTTTGCATGTATTGTTCCCACAATTTCCATTTTTTTTCTATATAGTTTAATCCTACCCTTTTCTAAAGAATCCACTTCCAGTTCTTTTATTACTGTTACAGTATTAAGTACTTCAAATACAATTGGTTTAAACTTTGATTTCTATTTTCTAGTAATTGTTTTGGCAGCCACTAGAATTAAACTTAGCAAGGCCTTGCTATGTCTAGGCAGTTCAGATCCTGTATCCCAGATCAAAAAGTAAATTCCTTACACCCATTTGCTCAACCAATATTTCTGACAGACTACTCTGTAGGGATTTTTTTAAAGTCTGCCAACTCATTACACTCCCAAAGTATATGTTTCCAGTAATGTCTTTCTTTCCCACAACACATAGGACCCCTGCTAGACAGGGGTCCAGGGAAGTAAATAGTGTGGGAAGAAATAGCCACGGAATTGTTATGGCTAGGCTTGTATAGGCCCTAGGGCCGATAGCCTAGTACCAACCTATAAACCTATGAACATCCAACATTTGCCATCTAACTTAGAAAAATTATTTGGAGTCTGTTAGGGGTATAAATAAACTTATGCAAACACTTCCAAGCAAAAATCCTAAATCTTCTACACTTTGCTACATATTTGGAAGCCATTCGCATGTCCTCCTATTGTTTCCTTGTGGATTGCTTATCCAGTCTCTTTTCCCAATCTTTTCTAACCTCCTCTGATTGATTCCTACAGTTATCATGCAATATTTTATGTGCCCTACTAATTATTCCTTTTTTAGCAGCAGCTTCTGTTCTAGATTCTACTAAAAACTCTACCAGATCAGGTCGTTCACTTATGACTCCCCTGTCCCTTTCACTTTGTCAGTACTCTGATATAAATCTCCGATCAGGAAGGCAATCTCTATCCTGCAGTTCAAATGTCTTCTTAACCTCTTCTCAGTCTGTTACCTTTCCCTCTCTAGTTATTTGCTCCCAATACCTTAGTTCCTTTCCAAGTTTTCTTCAGTAAATTCCACCCTTCTCTTGCCTATTCTCTGTACCACGAATTGCAGTCATCACTTTTGGCAGAATCGCCTTTCTCCATTTTTGTACTGGTTTAGATCTTTGAATACTTTTTGCAACTTTATGAAAATAATTTTCTGTATGGCCGTTCTTATTCTTCTTAAAGGATCTACAGCCAAAATCCCACTCTCTCCTTATTACTTGAATTCTATCCCTGTCCACTTTGAATTATAGTTTTCTGCTTGTGTTATGTATATGAGCATTAACTGTGTAGCTCTAAATTATCCCATCAAATCAGATAATCCTAAACAACCTTTTTCTATGGTAAGGATTAATGTATCTCACTTGGCCATTGCCCTCTTCCCCTCCCAGATAAAATCCTTCAACTCTTTATTAATTACTGTCCACAACTTCTCTGGTCGATAAAAATATGCCTGACCTGTATATAAAACTAAAAGGACTAAAAACATTTTCACTGCTTGTATCTTGCTGTCCATATCTGTAAACATGAGCTTACATTTTCTGTTTTAATATTATATTTTGTTTAGTCTCTTCCCACATAACTTTAGCTGCCATAGCAGAATCCTTTTTAACCCATACTCCTAAGTACTTCCTTTTATCATGTCCCCAGCATATGGGTATTGCCGAACCAGTTCATTAATTGTATCAGGGAATGCAAATGCCTCCATTATCCTACTCATAAAATTCCGGCTTACTCTGTCATATGGTTTCTCTGCAACAACACCCACCAACAACTGTGGTATTTTCTTATATTCTGCTTCCCTCTGGATCAGTATTGTTCTGTTAATGTTGTCAAATGTGTGCCTTCCCTTCACAAAACCACATTGATCCATATCATTTTACATTTTTTTTTTTTGAGTGTACAAGGGGTAGGGATTTGATGATCAGAACTGAAAACATAAAGTGTCTTTGGATAAATATTTTGAGAGCCAATCAACATGCAGGTTTAAATGGCATGAATAGTTTGTAAAATTAAGGCATTAGTAGTCATT
This sequence comes from Protopterus annectens, assembly GCF_019279795.1. NCBI lineage: Eukaryota > Metazoa > Chordata > Ceratodontiformes > Protopteridae > Protopterus > Protopterus annectens. The sequence goes on from NC_056737.1 coordinate 1,574,400,414, forward strand.
TGATTCCTGACCAAGGATTTTATCTTTTGATGTCATGTGATATGTTTTAAATTATTTATAAAGATATGCACTCTGGAATTACAGACAAACTCACTAAACTAGGTGTAAATCCCTATGTCACAAGATGGGTTGCCAACTGGCTCAATGACAGAACCCACACTATGAAAGTAGCAGACTCCAAATCCAACTTCAGATCAGTGACAAGTGGAGTACCACAGGGTTCAGTCCTGGGTCTTCTCCTGTTTGGTACCTACTTTTCTGAAGTACAGGCTAACACAGAAGGTCTTTGGCTAACAAAGTTCACAGATGACTAGGAGCCATAATCAAAACTCCTAATGATGTGGACATCCTACAAAAGGGCCTCACTGAGACAGATGCCTGGTGCCAAAGCCATAGCCTCAAGCTCAATGTCAAAAATTGCATTGTCATCCCCTTTGGTAAAAACTCTGTACCCATAAACTACCACATAGGTGGTAGTCTACTTAACACTGAAATTGTGATAAGAGCCTTGGGATACAGGTGGAAAGTAGTCCCTGCTTTGATAATCACATTGCCACAGTAGTCAGGAAATCCTTCTACGTGGCACACCTCATCACAAAAGGTTTCTCATCCAGGAAAAAAGAGGTCATTGTTCCCCTCTACTTGTCACTCATTAGACCCATTATAGAATACAACGCCTCTTTTCGTATGTACCTCACAAGAGATCTACAGCAACTGGAAAGGTCACAGAAATACCTCACAAAGAGGATTACTGGCCTCAAACAGATGCCCTACGCAGACCATCTAAAAAAAACTCCAGCTTTACTCCGTCGCATATCGCCTACTCAGAGGTGATCTCTGCCTAACATACAAAGCTATGTCAAACCCAGAGCTGTTGGACATGCTCCACTTAAAGAAATTCCAATCAATCCATGCTACACGCTCTAGGGACCTAAACCTTGTCACCACAATAAACAGAACATGCTGGAGGGATAGATTCCTGTCCCAGAGACTTCCCATACTCTGGAACAAACTACCTATCTATATCAAACAAAGCTCCTCATTAGCACTCTTCAAGAAATATCTTGATGATTGGATGGTAAATAGGAAATTCACCCCGGGGATCACCTCTGTGGCTCTGCTTGACAGGGGCACAGGAAAATAATTTTCTTGGGTGGTGAAAGCCAGGGTACCTTTTTGGCTAGGCTTATATAGGCCCTAGGACCAATAGCCTAGTACCTACCTATAGGCCAATAGCCTAGTATCTACTTATGAACCTATGAGCCTATGAAACTGATGTTTATGTTTATCTGATGAAGCATTTTATGCAAAAGCTTTTGAGTGGAAGCTTGCAGCATTATATTAAAATATTTGTTTCTGTAGTGACTTGAGCTGGTCATTTTTGGTTTACCCTGGGAAGTTCCCATAGACCTGGTGCCACTCTCAAACCTAAAGAACATCTTTCTGAATCTGAAGACCAAAAAAGAAAAAAGGTCTCACTCTGAAACGTAAGTGTAGCAACCTCCTTACCACAAATGTAGCAAGTTAATCACTACAGTTTTTCCATAACTGCTTGCACTCAGGGCAGCTGCTAACTTCACCCCAATACAGTTCAGGCTTTTCTTAAGATAATAGAAAAGTGGGACATGCTGGTGGAGTATAGGGTTAAAGAGCTAACTATGGCCGAGGAAACCTCGGTTCAATTAGTGTCTCAGGTGACTGATGGAGTGGCAGGGATGGGATGGAAATGCTCATCATGGGTCAGAGGGTGCTCATTGATACACTCCCTAAGGGGATCCTTGATCCACTGAGGGGAGTTTCCCTTGGATTCAGTCAATGAGCATGTGGGGCAGAGAAAGGGAGTGGGTATGGCATAAAACAAAAAAACCCAGGATGGAAGCACAGATGAGCCATGTCCCCAGGATGACATTAGTATCCACTGCTGGTCCTAGCAATACTAGAGTAAGTCTGAGGGGTAAGAGGATAGCTGGCAAACCCAATATGGATGTGAGGGTATGAGGGGGCTGAGCAAGCAAACGTGAAGTCCAAGGGGGGAAAAATAGTAATGTAGAATTGGTAATCAGCCAAAATGACCCTCTACATCTTCATCACAACAAAAAAGCTAAATAAATATGAGTTGTAATTTAAAATGTAACATTGTCTGAGTACACAGGTTGTTCTGAGAAACTGCTTTAATCAAGAGAAGTAGATGACTACACTGACATTTGGAAAGTGGAGGAGGGCATTCATTTCAGCAGTAGACATCCTGTTGTTTGCATATCTATTGTTATGGGGAGATCTCATATTTTCAGCATAGAGTGCACTATGCTAACCACTCCTTTATGCACTAGGCCTTTTATTACTTTCCAGTACTGTGCAAGTTGTATTATTTTAAGATGACTTGCTTACCAGTACGTGTTTGGTGGCTCCTATGTCCTGTCCCTTGGAAAAGACTCCTCTTCCTTGTACTCCAAGGAGTGTATCCTGCTTGCATGAGTATGGTCTAGTTATTGCAGGGCCCAGACAGGGACATTGTTTGTTCCTTGCTATGACATTCAACAATCATTGCCTATTTTCCTTGTGTATGAGAGTACAAGGCTCAGTGACATCATGTGGGGTCAGTGTTTCAGAATTGCCTGCTCTGCTACCTCCCTTATCTAAAATGCACACTTGTTTTAGCTGGTCTTTAATAGAAGCATCCTTGCATGAGTTATCCTTCATCAAAGAAAAACAAACTCTAGTATGTTATACTTTTCCATCTGTCAGCAATTTTCCTCTAAGTCATTCCATAGTCAGGTTCACTGGCCTCAGTATCCTGCAGGGCAGTGTATTTTAAGTTTTTCAAGAAAAGAAGATGATCCTTTGAGCTTTTAGGGGAAAATAAATATAGTCTATAAATATTTAAGCAAATACAGATGCATACACAACTAGTTTGCATGTGTGTTCCAGTCTGTCAGAATTATATTAAATTATGTTAAATTACTTTAATATTTTTCCAAAAATGAAAAACATTGTAATTTTCAGTATTGCAGTGTAACTGGTACTTTCCAAAATGAAGTTTTGCCTATATGATTTGCATTTACTTAACAGTGAATCCCTCTTTTTCCTTACAGTCTATCTCTTGCTGTGTCTGGTTATTCCTTGGAAACCACCACCTCTCTATCAACAATACTTCATTAAGTCCATATAGAACTTGTCCATTTCTAGACACCTCTTCTTCGCCCCTTCCCTCTCATACTTCTTATAGCCTTCACTGTCTAACCTGAAACCTGATGTTAAGCAGTCAAGTTTATATCCTTTTTCACTCATTCTTCCTTCCTCTGTGGTACATATGGTCGCTGCATGCACTTTTTCTTCATACTGCATGTGATGCCTCGTGCCCTGGCCCAGCAATCAAGGAGCCTCAATCCTCACCACTAACACCAGTGAGGGGTGTCTCATATAGGAGGAAAGGATAACAAATACACACAGTAAGTGCAATTTCCCTTACGAGCACACAAAGATCACAGTCAGTCTGGAGCTGGTTGCTCCCTTGCTCTCCAGGTCCCCAATAAGACTCCCCACTGGCACAGCTATAGGGTCCAGATCTCAGCCTAGTGGGCAAGCTAAAACCTCCAGCACACTCTCTGTCCAACCAGTGCTTCATGTCCCTGCCCAAGTAGCTGACACACACACACACACACACACACACACACACACACACACACACACACACACACACACACATATTGAGATGAGTTTAGACAATCACACAGACACTCCTAGGAAAGGCTGGCACAGGTTCTCCAGCTGTGCCCCTTTTACCCAGACTATACAGTAGAAATCACTGCCACCACCCAGCTAATATTTATCAGCTAAACAAAGGCCGTTACAAGGGTGTCCAATTATTACTGTGCAATATTATTATCCAATTAGTAGTATAGCCCATGGCTAAAGCTATTGGAGTGGTTTTGTACAATTTTACCAAAAGCATACAAGTACTCTAAAGAGCTTAAATTATCTCTGCAAAAACAGCCACATATGAAAGGTTTTAAAATATTTAATAATAAATAATAAAAACACAAGACATATTTCTTACTACACAGTGCTAGTCAAGAGTTCAGAGATCACAGATAAATGCTTAAAATAATTCAGTAGTACAGTTCTGACATCACAGAAAAACACTTAGTCTAATCTTTCTAGTTTCTAGCTATTTCTGAGAGAAAACACAAGTCTAAGATGAACTTACATATAGACCAAGATAGTGCTGATGAGTTGGATAGTCAAGACAAAAATGCGTAATGCTCTCTGATTCTCTCTGTTTTTAAAATCACATTCCTGGTTCACATTACATCATTCTTCACACTTCCCTGGGTTCCCAGGCTAACAGAAACTGCATTTACATTCTTTAGTAAGCTTACACCAGGTCAGGAAGCAAAACCATAAAGGACATTTATGCATGCAAATTCTGGTGATTAACTCGGGCCTTAAACAATAGCAAGAATTCCTTCACCTAGACAGGCCAGAGCCAACTTTAAAGATCAAAGACAGTCATAAAATGCTTGACTTAGCTTCCTTACAGCAGAGTGCACTGTTGTTACATTATTTTCCAGTTCCACATGTAACACTATTTTTACTATTTAAGACAACAAGCCTGTGGTTTACATTAATATTTACTGATGACAGAATTATCTATAAAATTCTATCTGGCTAGGCTGGCAGCCTTCACCTATCTTCACTAGCCTTCACCTATTGTCACACTGCTGCCCTCTTACCATCCCTTTCAACACCTTGCTAATCATCATCTGCACAATTTTCACGTGCTACATGCCCTTTTTCTGCAAGGTTTCAGGAAAGGTATGCAGTATTCTCATGAGGTATTACTCAGAGCCCTGTAAAATCGAAAAATAACATCCTTCTGTTTTGGTTCTTCCTGTTCTCCTCCACAACTGTCACCATGTACTACAACACCCAAACAATCTATACCACACAACTGAATTAATGAATCCCAGGAATAATTAACATAATCAAGTCTTTTTTTTTATTCTGCTCTGTCTGTTATAGTTCTACCACCCAGCCTACAACAGATTCCTATATTATCACAGACTCCAAACTTCAGATACACAAGTTTGCATAGCTGTACTTTCTGTATTATTTCCAAGCTACCATTTTTCCAACTACAGTGTTAGTTCTGATATCTCTGCCATGATTACCAGGCAGGCATAATCCTTTTTGTGATTAGTGGCTATGTTAATTTTTCTAATTTCTGGTACAGATCACACCAGTGGGAGATATTGCAGCACTCTTAAGTAAATGTATAATTGCATGACAAAAAAAACATAAAAATGTTTTGTTTTGGGTTTTTTTGTGCAGGAGATAAGCACTCCAATTTGCCCCAAAGAGTGAGACACTTCTTTCCATACCCCCCATATTTATGTATTCCCAATTTGAGGTCATACCAAGTCAAAGAAAGGAAATGCCTCTTTAGGTTATTCTCATTTTCATTACTTTGAATTGTATTAATATTAAAATGATTGTAATGCATGTGCTGGCAATGTCATGAAAACTGTTATGCACAGCTAATAAGGTACTTGATTATAAGATGAATTATGATGTTGCACGTTCAATTTGAAGGCAGAAAGTTTCATTTTTTTAACTGGTCTGTAAATATTTTAGTGAATCATATCAGAAATCCTAGTAGAGAAGGTTACATATTGAGAAAAAAAACACAATAAACACATACTATGTTAAATTCTGATTCACCACTGAGTACATTTTAGAGAAGTGTTCATGCATTCATTGGAATAGATTACATCAACAACTTTCTATTCATTTTTCCTTTTTTCCCACAGTGGGCAGAATTTGTTCTGTTTGCTGTCCTACTTGTTGCTGTGAGTGCCATCTTTGCTATCATGGGATATTTCTATATATATGTGGATCCATCAGAAGTGGAAGAAGAAGATGAAAACAAGAAAGAGGGAAAAGAAGAGGAGGCAAAGTTAGAAAAAGAAAATGGATTACCCGGTTATGAATCTGTTATTCTAAATGAAATTAAAAAGAGCAGACTTTAGATTTAAGTGACTTCAGTTATTATGTAAGGTATTGCCAGCTATGCCAGGAGAAGTAGGGCAGTGTATGTGTAACATATGCCAGCATAGCTAGCTGGAGTTTTTTAAAGAATTATATGTCATTTGTATATCAGACTGATTTGTACAAGTGATTGTGTTGAAAATGTATTTGTAAAGCTGCTTGTGTTAAAAATGTACCAACAGTGGATCCTGCTGGACAGAAACAAAATGTACCTGTATGTCAGACTGTATTGTAACTACTGAAATGAATATATTGTAACAGAGGATACTGGAAGAGAAGAGGTTAATCCCAGTCCAGCTAACTTTATAAAATAGTCTGAAATTAAATTACCCAGTTTAAGCCATAAAGATTGTATCTTACAGTTCTGATTGCAGCCAGAGACTAAATGTTTGTGAAAGCCAGGATTAGCAATCCTATTGTATTGTCCTTAGGGGTGAACTAATTGCTACCCTGGAGGGGTGGAAGTTTTTAAAATGGTTTTATAGTTTCCAGATGCTACAATACATTTTAGCAAAGCTCTATGTGTGTGTATGGTAAAACATATGTGCAGATTCTGACTCACTTTCTAGTAAAGGGGATAGTGTGGGAACTAGAAGTCAGGTGACCAGATGTATATGATCCAGCACTGAAATGATGTTGTAATACTATATGAGACAGAAGTCTCAGGGTAGTCTGTTTTTGAAACCTGACAAAAAGGGTCACTCACCCACTTTATCTTGCCTTGCTTTAGTTGGTAACCAGGGAATATTGTTTTTTTTAGTCAGTCAGAAAAATATAGTGAGATTAGTTAAGTATTACATTTCTGTGTCTGTGTGAACCTTTACATCTGTGTTATTTTTAATATTCCCTGTGAATGAAACTCTGGTGTAAACATATATTTAGTATTTTCATGTTCTTTTATTATTTATTATTAAATATATTTAAACTTTTCATTGTGGATGGTCTTTTAGAGAATATTTTAACCTTTGAGAGTACTTATATTTATTTGGTGACACAGTGGCCACTCAGGAAAGCTTTGCTGCATTGGTCAAACACTACGATTTGTATTAGTATTCATTTTATTCAGTATAATTGGGTACCCTTGTAAATGCCTTAGAGTAGCTGGCTTTGGAGTGTTCTGGTGGCAGTATCTATCTTATACTCTGGGCAGATGGGGCATAGCTGGTAAAGCCGTGCCAGCCTTTCCCAGATGTGTGTGTGTGTGTGTGTGTGTGTGTGTGTGTGTGTGTGTGTGTGTGTGTGTGTGTGTGTGTGTGTGTGTGTGTGTGTGTGTAAATCAAATCTCAAAGAGTGCATGTGTAAGCTACTTGGTGCAGGGACTCAGAGCAGGGATGTCACATATTGATATCTTCCCCCCTTTGAAGACTCAAGCTAGTTTTTCAAGTGACCTTTAAGAAACATGGCTTGAGGGACTAAGCCTGTCTGGTAACACAATAACCTGCACCCAGTCTTGAGAACCCATCTGCATTAGCATTGCTGACCCCACTACAGTGCTTCACTATCATGTCATATGCCTGGAACCTTAGGCTACACCTTAGTAACTTGCATTTTGCTGGCTGGCTCGATGCAGCCATAGATACCCCTCAGATTCCTCCTACCACCTACTGCAAATACTTAGCACAAGGGCCTCCCTATCACAGTAAGGCTTTATCATGTTAACATGGTACAACCACCTGTGCCACTACCTCCTGCCTAGCAAGTTTACCATGTAGTTAACATCACTGACCTTCCTTCCTTCCTTACCACTTCAAAGGATCCCTCCCCAGCTGCCTACAGCTTATTGTGTCTGACAGGAATGTGCACCATAACCTGCTGTCCCACAGCATACTCTCACACTCTAGAATTCCTGTCATACAAGACCTTTTTCTGCTGTTGGGTTCCTGCCAGGTTCTCCTGGTGCAAGCCCATGAATTCCCTAAGCCTTGTCCTGAGGTTTAGGACATATGCCACAACAGACTCCTTGTGGGATTCACACTCACTCACTCATCATGAATCAGATCTAAAGGCCCCTTCACCTTATGCTTGTACAGCAACTCAAAGGGTGTAATAACTGTGGATTCATGGGGTACCTCCAAAGAACAGATGGGACAAAAAATTGTCCTACTCTCTCTTAAACTTGTCTGCAAATGCCTGTAGTATGATCATTAGTGTAGAATTTAACATCTCCACAAGACCATTACTCTGGAAGTGGTAGGGGGTGGTCTTTAGGAACTTCACTCAACGGCACTCCACAGACAAGCTAGCAGGTCTGACATGAAATTGGCATCTCTGTTGGCCAGTGTTACTCTCAGGAAACCTACCCCACTAAAATTCTTTAATAAAGCATTTGCCACCTTCTGTGCCTCATTGGAGAAAACAACCACCACCTCAGGGTATCTAGTAGCACAATCTACTACCACCTGGATATAATTTTTCCATGTGGAACTTGGGTAAGTCAGAGGCCCTGCAATATCCATAGCTACCCTCTGAAATGGCTCCTCAGTCATAGGCAAAGGCATCAAAGAAGCTTTGACTTTATCTCCTGCCTTGCCTACTTTGTTGGCACTGCTCACAGGTCCTGCTGTGCCATGTTACATTCATTGCAATCCCTGGCCAATAAACATTCTGCATAATATGTCTTTTGGTACATTTCATGCCCATATGAATGTCATGGACTATGGCTATAAGTGCCAGATGGTAGGCTCTGGGTACTACCAACTGCTGTATTACCTCACCCTCTAGCCCTCCTGCAGGGGTCCACTCTCTGTACAGTAACCCTTTGTTCCAGTATACAGACTTCCAATTTCCTTGAGAGTCAGATGCCTTCCTAGCTACCTCCCTCAAGCCTCTTAGTGTAGGGTCAAAGAGCTGAGCCTGTCTCAACTCTACCTGTGTGACCCTTTCCGGCTCCACATCCACAGGAAGTTTGGTATCTTCTGACAGTGGTGCCTCGCTGTCAGCCTGGATACTACCACTCACCTCTGCCCTTGCAGTCACTCTATCAAAGAGAACATCAATAGCTACCAGCAGCTGTGGCTCAACTTCAGACTGACTACTACAGTGTAGTTTCCTCCTTGAAATAGCCACATCACCAGCCCTGGATTCAGGTGTGGGGTCTGTCTGGGTCTTTCCCAGGCTACCAGCCCCACATGCCTGTCTCCAAGCCTGACTGCATGTAACTGCATGTAACTGCATGCACACAATGTACTGCATTATCAAAATCATTCCCTATCAAGACATCTGCAGGGATATCCTCAAACACACCTACTTGCTTCCTTCCTTTTCCACCCTCCCAGTCATGGTGAACCCTGGAAAAAGGCATTTGGAAAGGGGTCCCCCCAAATCTGTGACTGAAGTGGACCACCCAAGCAACTACTGCTCCTCTTTGACCACTGCAGGCTTCACAATGGTTATGCCAGAGGTTGTGTCTCTCTTAGCAGTAGCCTGTTTTCCATTCACTAAGATAGTATACAAACTCCAGTGAGAGTCTGGTATCTCTGTTGTCTCTAGACATCTTACCACTAGCATATTGTTATTCCCACTTGCTGGCTCCCCTACCTTTTCTTCCCCGCCTTGCTTCCATGGACATCTGTACACTACATGGCCCCACTGGTTACATTTAAAACAACTAACCCTTGATCTTGACCATGTACCTGAACTAGTAGCTTCCTCTGTTACTGATGAACTCTGTTGTGGTGGTTCAGGGTACCCACCATGGGTTCCTTTATATCCATGTGCAGCACTGGGTATTCCCTTCTTGTGCAGTGATGCTCTGCTTGCTAAGTAGAGATCCCCCTTTTCCTCAGCTCATCTGCAGAGTTACACTCCTGGTCTGCCAACCAGATTCTCATGTCCTCAGGCAAAGTTCAAAGGGCTTATTCATTCACCAAAAGGCCTGCTAGCCTTTCAAAAGTGGTGACCTGACACCCACTCATCCACCTACAAAAATAAATGCTTAACTCAGTAATATAATCACATATACTTTCATCTGCCTTGCATCTATGCTCACAAAACTTTTTTCTGTAAGCTTCAGGTGTTAAAACATTCCAGTAAACATTGTTTAACTTTATCATAGTTTAAACAATCAGTATCATCAATTTAGAAACAGCAGTTAGAGCTTTATCATGGCATAGGTGGTTAGGAACTGTACCCAGAGCCCTTGGTCAGCATTATACTGTTTACATACTCTTTCAAATATATGAATAAAACTATCAGAATTATCACCCTCTGTAAACTGTGGAAGAAATTTACTGACCCTTATTGCTTCTGGGTTCAGTTATGCTCTTGCCTATTACCTCTATGACCCTGATGAAGAGTCAGCATCTCCATCTAATATTGACACTGCTTCTCATTTTCTTCAGCCTTCAAACACAGCAGTCTCTCATTTTCTTAGACCTTCAAATGCCTCAGTCTCTCTGCTGATTCTAAATCCGTATGTTTTGCTTGCCTAAGTCTCTCCACTAATTGTAATTCCAAATGTTTGCCCTCCAGTTCAAGTTTCTTTAATTCCAGATAGATTGTTAAATTCTCTGATAAAGGTGAACCATACAGTTTCTGAGGGCAACACATCCCCATCAAAGGTTGTCTTCCTGACTGCTGGTCTGGGATACAACTGTGGCTAAGGCTAAAATAATTTCCTCTTTAGTCAGGTTGGCATGCACCAGTCCTTTGACTTTGCACACCTCTGATGACATCTTTGCCTGCTTTTCCTGACTAAACTAAACTGACAAAAAATAAATAAAACTGTTGTGAAAATGAAACTTGTATGTTTACCTTGTGACTGCTGAGAGTACACATACCTTCAGTGACTACTGCAGACAGGCTATAGAATTTCAATTAATATCCCACTACTGCCACCAATATGTGATGGCATTGCTCTGGGCCAGTGATCAAGGAGTCTCAATCCTCACCATAGACACAGATGAGGGACATCCACTTGGAATAAAATTGATACACACAGTATTTCCAGATGCATCTCTTTGAACCAAGCACAATCTCTCTTAAGAGCACACAGAGGGAGCACACTCAGTCCTGGGGCTGGGTTTCCTTCTTTCTATCCAGGCCCCCAAATAAGACTCCCCACTGACACAGCTGTAGAGTTGAGTCATCAGCTGAGTTTTCTAAGCCAAGTCCTCCACCACCCTCTCTGTGAAGCCAGTGCACTGTGTCCCTGCTCCAAGTAGCTGACACACACACTCTTTGAGATTTGATTTTCACACACACACACACACACACACACACACACACACACACACACACACACACACGTGAGAAAGGCTGGCACAGATTTATCAGCTTTGCCCTCTCTGCTCAGAGTATACAGTAGATACACTGGCCAAAACACTCTAAAGCCAGCTGCTCTAAGGCTCTTACAAAGGGACCCAATTATACTGAGTAAAATTAATACTAATACAAATCATAGTGTTTGACCAATGCAGCAAGGCTTTCCAGAGTGGCCACAATGTCACCAAATAAATATGAGTACTCTCAAAGATTAAGATTTTCTCTAAAAGACCAGCCACAATGAAAAGTTTAAATATATTTAATAATAAATAATAAAAACATGAAAATACTAAATATCTATTTTCAGTAAACATGAGAGTTTCAATCACAGGAAATATTAAAAATAACACAGACAGAAAGATTCACACAGATACAGAAAAACAATTCCTAACTACTCTCACTATGGTTTCCTGACTAAAAAATTACCAGTACCTAGTTACCTACTAAAGCAAGGCAGGATGAAGTAAATGAGTGATCCTTCTTTGTCAGGTTTCAAAAACAGACTGCCCTGAGACTTCTGTCTCATCTAGTATTAAAACATTTCAGTGCTGAATCACAGAATGACATCACATACATCTGGTCACCTGACTTCTAGTTCCCGCACTACCACCTTTACTAGAAATTGAGCCTGAATTATGCACTTATGTGTTACCATACACACACACACACACACACACACACACACACACACACACGTTGCTAAGATGTATTATAGCATCTGACAGCTATAAAACCATTTAAAAACAAACTTCCACCCTTCCAGTGTTGCAATTAGTTTACCCATAAGGACATTACACTAGGATTCCTAATCCTAGTTTTCACAGACATTTTCTCTCTGGCTGCAATTAGAACTGTAAGATACAATCTTCATGGCATAAACCAGGCAATTTAACTTCAGACTATTTTTCAAAGCTGGCTGAACTGAGATTAACCTCTTTTCTTCAAATATCCTATGTTACAATACATTAATTTCAATGGTTACAGTACTGTCTGACATATAGGTGTATTTCTTTTCTGTCCAGCAGAACCCACTGTTGGTACATTTTTAACACAAACAGCTTTACAAATGCGTTTTCAATACAAGCACATGTACAAATCAGTTTGATATACAAATGACGTATAATTCTTTACAAAACTTCAGCTAGCTATGCTAGCATATGCTACACATCCACTGCCCTACTTCTCCTGACATAGTTGGCAATACCTCATATTATTACAACTTGTTTTGTCAGTTACACATTCCATTCTTTAATGATCAACCTGACAAAATATAAATAGATATCATTTCCATTCAAGCAGCAAGCAGTATTGAGAGAGCAGAGTTACAGTGGTGGGATTTCAAATATCTTATTCACTTTCAATGTATATTTTTCTAAAAGGGTAAACCACATCAATACCAAACAATCTGCCATCTGCATTGACTGGTGATTATTATGTAATGCCATATCTAAATGGTGGGAATTTATCTAGAAGTTGCACTTGCAAAAAAAACTTAGTGAATGGTTTGAACAAATAATGGCATTGTCACTGCATGACTTCATGCTTACATAAATGACCAAAGCAAATGCTGTTACAGCTATTTTTTGGCATTACATTGTTTGTTTTATAACACAATCTCATAACCAAAAGCATGTTCATGAAATATACTTTCAAAGTTACCTACTGCTAGCATTGTGCCAAATGTAGACATCAGACATCTCTCTCTCTAGCTAGTATTTCTTGTTGGGCATTGTACATACCTGAGTTAAAAAAACAGTACCATGAACAATTCCTTTGAAGAAAGACCTTGAAATTTATTTTCCATACTGCTGCATCACATCTCCAGTCATCCATTCACCATGGGCTTCACTTAAATAATGAGTGTTATAGGAAACATAAAACATTCCAGATATATTAAATATCTACATATGTGAGGTTTTGTAACTGTTCCAGGTCATGTACACATATGTGTGCCAGTTATTATGGTATTTATGGTATAACAAGTTCTATTCAACTAGAAGGGATGTGCTTTCTTGCTACAACTATCTCACAGGTTTAACTACCTCTGTATAAGGTTTATGAGTTATAGTTCATTCATTGAGCCATACATTTTTAAGTCTGCAAAAAATGTAAATGACAAATTATTCCATCCTAGCAATTAGTAGTATCTGCCAAGGGCTCAGTAGACTCTCTGCAAATGTTGCAGAGTCTGTTTGTAAGTTATGGTCCAGATTGTATTCACAATTAAAAAAGTATCTGTCAGTTTCTGTTCATCTGTTTTTGAAAACTATGTTTCCTTAGGCCAAGACTGTATATTTTTTCATATTACTGTATGTAGTCATGGTTGTGAGATTGATAAGACTCACTTTACAAAGCATATTTTAAAATATTTTATTAATTGTATACATTTAAAAATGAAAAATAAATTGTTTTATGCACAGTATTTTTTAAAATTGTTGAGGTCATTTCATAAAATGCTACTAACCAAACATCTTTAGGTCTAAAGTAATTCATGGTTAGTCAAATAAAGAGCATAGTATGTTTATAAGGTCTCTAGTGTGTTTTATTTAGAAATTTGAATTTATTGACTTAAATAATATTTAATCACTTATATTAAACATGCAACCATTAATATGAGCGTGTTTATTTAAATACTACATATTTGTACTTCACTTCTGTTGCTTAAAATGAAATGCAATTCACCTTCCTACTCCGTTTCCCATATGTAGAACATAATGGCATTGTGAAAGAAAATGCATATTGTGCTATGTATTACTGTCAAGTTTGTCAGATCTCAGGATCTGAAACAAAGAAAACGGACCACTACATGTGCATTTATTTTTTTCATTCCCTAGCTCCCTAGACATTTTACAGTATCCATTCCCCAGACTCACCTGGCACATCTCTGAATTAGCAATTTTTGAGACTTATTAGTACAGATGCAATGAAAATAAACCTCATCTCCAAAGTTGATGTAAACTTGCCTGCCTCCCTATTGAATGCATCCTCCTTTTAATATATGTCAACCTGCAGTGGTAGGACATTTGCAATTACTACTGGTAGCCAAGATTGGATTAGTAGTTGAGATATTAAAGATTCAACAGGGAGGACATACTAAGCAGTTGCTTGTCAGTTATTATGGGTTATACTGCTGAATCAGTTACCTCTGCCAGTGATAAGGAACTGAGATGATTAGTTTTTCAAAGTATAAAGAGAATGGAGGAAGGGGCATGCAGTGAAAATCTGTGTCCAGCCTACGTTGTTTTTGTTTGTTTGTTTTTACGTGTGTATGGTCCCAAAATGCCACATGCATAAAAAATAAACCACACACATACGCAAGTGTATAGAGTGTATACACACATACAAAAACACACAATATACATAGATGTAAGAAGTTTAATGTGTGTTTATACAGCTTTAAGAAATGTGGCACCAATAGCACTGTCAGTGTTCCCAAATGTACTTGCTGTGGTCTGGCATCCTGTACCTGTTGCACAGTATATGGCGATGACCTCCACCTGTGGCATCAGGCCTCATAACTCCCCAGGTGGGTGTTATTTACACAGTAACACACATCTTGTTTGGCATTATTACTTGCAGAACTGATGTTAAGTGACTGATTTCTACAGATAAAGAGAAATTACTTTGCCAAAGTCTGAAAAGCTCACAGAAGAGTCTGAAATGTGTAAAGTTGCATATGAGATGAAAAAGCCTAAAATAAGTAAAAATGACTTGTGGGAGTTTTGATAAGCATAAGACTCATTAGAAATGTGTCAGTGACAAGTACTGTGTGAAATGTGGACATAAAATGTAATGTCCTGCAAAAGATGGAATCACAACAAATACTGTAGATATAGTTTCATAATTCATTAGTCTAAGACAGAGCTATAAGCATGGTATCAAACATTATCAGAAGAGAGAAGGATTATGAATACAATGGATGCAATGAGCACAACAATAACTGAGTTTAACAACAGCTTAGTTTTTGGAGTCATTTGACGTGATTACAATATTTGTCAGCCTGAGAGGATATGGTTGACAGGACACAATACTTCACCAGGGAATGGTCTGAACCTGTCTCTCTTGGCTTTTGAATATTGGATAAAACTTTGTACACCCCATAGTGCCTTCTTAGGCATTGCTAGCCAGATAAACCATGCAACACAGTAAACTAACCCAGAATAATGTAAAGGTGATGATGCTCAATGCCAGGAGTCTAAACATAAAACTCCACTCCCTACAAGCTCTCTTCACCCTGGAGAATACAGATGTCTATTTAGTTACTGAGACATGGTTTAACACCACCGAGAGCATCTCAGCAGTGCAGGGCTATAATGCCTTCCACATATTTAGACCAGCTACTGCACTGAAAGGGACAAAAGGTTGAAGTGTCTCAATTTGCATTAAAAACAAACACACTTCAAGGCTGGTCAAGCAGTAAGATGCACTTGAGCTCCTTCACATATAACTCACCTTAAACAAAATTCTATACAGTATCTTTGCAAGCTATAGGTCCCCCTCTGTAACCCAGGAAAACCACACAACTTACTTTAATTAACTTGAGTCACTCTCCATTCAAACAATCACCATGCCTATGGATAACTTCAACTACCCCACTATAAACTGGGAATTACACATGACCTCAGGCTTCCAGCCACAAAGATTCCTGGACTTTGTCAATGTGAATGACATGAACCAGCTAGTCCATACACCCACTAGGGAAGCCAACATCCATGGCCTAGTCCTCACCAGTACCCTCCCCTCATGTGTAACATCCTCACTGGTCAGGTTGGAACATAAAGCTGTCTCCTTCAAAATAAAAACACAGTCTGGGACACTAGGTATCCATAGAAATTTTAAGAATTATTAAAAGGCAAACTTCCTAGTTTTAAGTGGCACACTGGCAAAATGTCCAGCTTCCCCAAACCAAGGGAACAGCGCTGCATAAATGGAGTTATTCACAAAACCCCTTTCCAATCATGTTTACATAGAGGCAGATGTACAGTACCTACCTGAAATAAGCAAGGACAAACTCAAAAATAAACCAGCCTGATAGAATCTCAGCACCAAGTGGTTGCATAACAAAGAGAAGATGATCATAGCCAAAAATAGGAAGTGCAAAACCCAGCAAGGTAAGAACAATCACCTATGAACCTATAATTAATCATCTGCAGAAGTTGAGTATTCCATTTTCAAAGTCATGACAATTAACTGTCTATCATCATGACTGGTGCTGATACTGTAGATAAAATGCAAGTTAAAAAAGGATCAGAAGGTGCTCACATGTGAATAGTAGAATAAGAAACACAAGATTCAGTTTTAGAGAGTTGCTACAGAAAATGCATCTTCAATCTAAATTATTTTGCTTGTCAGAGGCTTGGCATGGTAAAGTTGCTTTAACAGTATGAAGATTTGTTTACTTGTTTGTCTGTTTACCAGCTCAGACAGGGCATTCCATTATCTGACATAGACCCTTGAGCATTGCTTTTTGTTGTAGGGGTAAAGTATTTTGGTGTTATTGATGCAAACCAGGGCTTTTGGTTAACCAAGTTTGATAAGAAAAGTTACAAGCTGTATATTATCATTTAGGATAGAAAGGTTACAGATTTATTAGACTTCATTTGGTTATTTTGTTATTACCTGAAGTGCTTTAGAAATCTGTTACATACATAAATGATAAACTTGATGATAATGTGAGTTTAACTGATGGCATACCAGGGTGAAGTCAGACTGAAGGGCATGACGCAAGACAGACTGAATTACTGTAGAGATTGAGGGAACAGCCTCAAGTTGTATAAAAGTTTTAAATATGAATTATAGAGCTGTGATACATGGATCATATCTTAGCCTATTTAAGTTTAAAAGATAAGCACTGAAAATGAGAAGGACTGCAAGCATCCCATATCATTTTTTATTTGCACTGAAGATGAAATGTTGCTAAGAAGAAATGAAGGACACTTTTTATAAGGAATATGCCTTATAGTGACTATACTGCCTTCATCTGAAGCTGAGCAAAAGAGCATTCATCCAAGTCCCAAACATCCTGCAAGACTGTCAGATCATGTGTTGCTTGAAGCAGTTCCTAATATATCTGTATCACAAGTGAAGACCACAGACTTCCAAAATATTCTATGTCTGGAATATCACTTAAAATGCCAGCTAGAAATACATAGGTATATAGGTTCACAGGAGGTTAATAGGCTAATGGCCTGTATATATATATATATATACATATATATATATATATATATATATATATATATATATATATATATATATATATATATATATATATATATATATATGATTTTAGTCTGTCCATATAAGATTATAACCTCTTTTGTTCTGGAAGCTATGCCGGTTGCTGTCAACCTGTGTGACCATATCTCTCACCACTGATTTTAATGCATTGTTTTGCATTGAGTTTAAGATCCTGACTTTGGCATCAGTCTTTGGTTTGTATAAATCCTTCTTTGCTTTCTACCAGGGCTTTGGTGACAGTCTCAAAGAAGTCCACCTGGTTCAACAGGCATGATTGGTCTCTTATACCCTTGTTGATAAAGTCCATGATGATCCTCAATGGGTCTATAGCTCCCAGGGTCAGTGGATGCACAAAACCAGTGCTTAGGCTGTGGTTAAGACCTGCTGTTTAGAGATACTAGGTGGGCAGCAGGTGGTAGGAATTTTTGGTGGTATATGTTGCAGGGGCAGGGGGGACAAGTTTTCACTGAACTTGTCTACTAGCAGGTTGGCTACTTCCACTGGTTCAGTATATGTGGTACCTTTCGCTACCAGTTCAGTGCAAATCTGGGCTTTTCCTTTGAGGTTTCAGATGTAGCTTAAGAATGCCTTGTGGTTATCCTTAGCTAAGTATGTTAATCTAGATTTGTAGTTAGCTTTAGAGGACATTACAAGATATCTTCTTTGCTTCTTCAAGCTGAGAAGGTGTGCTTCCAATTCTGAGATCATTCCCTCTTGCTATTAGATAGTAATTCCTTCCTCTTATTATATAATCTGTTTATGATGGATGTCCACCAGACAGGCTTGTTTTTTTCTTGAGGTCTTGCTTTATTCCTATCAGGAATGGCTGAGTCAATACAATTATATAGATGTTTAGACAATGCATTGCTGTATATCCCAGTATAGGTGTTCTTGCTGTCAGTGGGTACAGGAGCTTTGAAGCTGTTAATGCCTTCTCATAAAAGGCTGTAGTTGGGCGGCCACGGTGGTGCAGTGGTTAGCATCGTCACCTCACAGCAAAGAGGTTCTCTGGTTCAATCCTCAGCTGGGGTGCCTTCTGTGTGGAGTCTGCATGTCCTCTTTGTGGTCGCATGGGTTTCCTCCGGGTGCTCCGGTTTCCTCCCACATCCCAAAGACACGTAGTAGGTTGATTGGACACTCTAAATTGGCCCTAGGTGTGAGTGCATGTGTGTGTGCCTTCTGTGGAAGGTTTGGTGCCGGGCTGGCAACTTGACACTGTAAAACTCCACTGCCAATCATGAGCGGACAGGTGATCTGCTGTGGCGACCCCTAACCGGGAAAAGCTGAAAGAAGAAGAAGAAGATAAAAGGCTGTAGTTGGCTTTGGAGAAGTTTTTTTAGCCTAATTTCTCCTGGGGGCAGGGGTCTGATGCTATCATTACTTTGAAAGAGACTGATTTATCATCAGACTTCAGCAGGGAGGGGCCACACACTTGTGGTGGTGCACCATTCTAACATGGGGTCTATATTATATTCTCAAAAGCCGACAATGTCAAATCCGACATTGTCGACACGAGAATAGCAAAAGTGCAGAACATCGAACAGGTAAACTGAAATCTCAGTAAGGGGAGATTTCCATTTACTCCAATGTTGTGCGGCCTCGGAGTTGGTATATTTAAGTAGCGGGGGTGTGGGGGTGCAGCGGGGCTTGCCCCCTGCCTACACCCTTTAGATTTTTTTTTATTTATTTATTTATTTATTTTTATGACCATTCGAAAATGTAATAGTTCGATCATTAAAGGTCGACCTTTAGTGATTCAAACTATTAAACTTTCGATGTTCTAATACAGATCCCTAACATGTTGGTGGGTACCAAATCTAGAATGTTTGGGCTCCTTGTGGGGGTGCCAACTATCTGCTGCAAGGCATTTGAGTTTACGAAGTCCAAGAACCTTTGGGTGGGTGTGTTTGTACACATATAATTTACCCAGTTTATGGACAGGTAGTTAAAGTCACCCATAACCAAGATATCTGGTTGTATTTTGAGTGACTCAAGTAGATCCAAGAATTCAGTGTGGATATCATGGTTCATGGACGGGGATCTATAGCTGATGATAACTTGGAAAGGGGTCTTTCCTATAGTTATTTGTACATGGAGTAACTCTAGGGAATCATTCTGCTCAACCAGTTTGGAGGTGTATTTATCTTTGATGAATATTGATAATCCTCCTCCTTTAGTTTTCACATGTTCATTCTGTGGTCTGAACGTGTGGAAGGCATTATATCCCGGTATAGCTGGCATGCTGTCCACAACATTGAACCAGACCTGTGTGACTGCACAGATGTCTGCACCTTCCAAGGTGAGGAGTGCTTCCAGTGAGTGCAGTTTCAGATTTAGACTCCTAGCTTTTAGCAGCATAACCTTAAGGTTGTTTTTTGAGGATATTTTATGCCTGGAATTTTGTTTTTGTGACATTGCCCAAAAAAAGCACTATGGGGGAGGCAAGAGCCTTAGCCAGTATCCGAAAGCCTGGAAGTGATGGGCGGAGACCATATCTGGAAAAGCATCATGGTCTATCAACCATATCATCCCAGGCCGACAGGTACTGGATCCCCTTAAAATGACACCAGAATCATCCAAGGTGAAGGTAGAATGCTGTTTAATGATAGGGGCATTCCCACATAGGACAAATGATCACAGAGCTCAGTCATGTCTCTTAATATAGTCCAGTGAGGTACAGCTCAAGTTGGTCACACCAATATGGACTATGACCGAGTCACAACAGTGCCTGTTGTTGAGAGACATGAATGCATGTGTGATGTGGTGGATCCTGGTACCTGACAGATAGCTGACCGTGACATTTTCATTATCCAACCTAGTGAGTGAGACATCTGTGTTTCTCACAATGGAGTCACCTATGACTAAAACATTTGATTTTGTGTTTTGCCTTAGGGTCATGTTTGGTGAGACACTGGTGCGTGCATTTGTATGTGTACTGTGATTTGCTGGGAATGTATTAAGGGACTTAATAGGTAAGACTTATGTTTGGGAGGTCTCTGATCTTTATGTAGGCTTCTAGTGAGAACTTCTGCTTATGTAGGTTTTGATTTCATACACATGGATGGTGCAGGAGGTGAAGTGTGTGAGCTGACAACTTGCTTAGTATCTGTTATACTGATTTGTGAACGAGAGAGCTTAGATTCTAAATTCTTAATGTATTTGCATCTCTCATATATTGAATTTGTGTGAATGAGGAGAAGTGGGTTGTCAGTGTACATAAGGCAATTGCAACATTGCCTCAGGATGCCCATGTTGATCGTGGGATATTGTCCGTTCATGATGCTAGGTGAAGTACTGTGGTCAGTAACAGGGAGGGGACTAGAAGGACCAGGTATGGTTAAGGGACAAGAAAAAGTTCTAAACTGCCAGGGGCTTAATGGGTAAGACTTGTGGAGGAACCTCAGAGGCTCAACTGAGTATCTAATGGGTCTATATTATAACGTCGAAGTCTAAAAACTTTGAATGTTATAATACCGACCCCAATTCAGCGAACGCTTGAAAGAGCGAAACTGCAGAAAACCGAATATTTTCCTAGGAAAGTATTAGGTGGGCCATTTCTGCGGCTTCGCTATTTCCTCGACTGTGGTGCGAAGGTGATGGACCGGGTTAAGGTAAGTGTGTGAACGGACCAAGGTAAGGTGAGTGTGTGATAGTTAGGGACCTTAGGGATAGGGTGCGAGTAAGGTGAGTGTGCGATAGTTAGGGACCTTAGGATTAGGGTGCGGGTAAGGTGAGTGTGCAATAGTTAGGGACCTTAGGGTTAGGGAGAGGGTAAGGTGAGTGTGCGATAGTTAGGGACCTTAGGGTTAGGGAGTGGGTAAGGTGAGTGTGCGATAGTTAGGGACCTTAGGGTTAGGGTGCGGGTAAGGTGAGTGTGCGATAGTTAGGGACCTTAGAGTTAGGGAGCAGGTAAGGTGAGTGTGCGTTAGTTAGGGACCTTAGGGTTAGGGAGCGGGTAAGGTGAGTGTGCGTTAGGGACCTTAGGGTTAGGGAGCGGGTAAGGTGAGTGTGCATTAGTTAGGGACCTTAAGGTTAGGGTTGGGTTAAGGTAAGTGGATAGCTAGTAGTGTATGTACGGTTTAGTGTAGGGTTCTGTGAAGTGTGTATGTGTGGATAATGTATTTTGGTGTGCTTGTGCTATGTGTGTGCATTCTTGGAACAGCGAATTTTTTCACTTGGAAAAAAATCACTGTTCTGAGCATTCAAGTATATCACATTTCAAGATTCCAAGGTCGAGCTTATGGTGTTCAACATTTTGGTATTTCAATAATGTGATATAGACCTGTGTCTAACCAGGCAGTGAAGCACAACAATGAGAAACTTCTAATAGAGCACAATCAGTTGACTAAGGGAAAATTATCTGTCTAAGAGTTTGCGTCTATAACCGCCAATGGTATCCTGCACTGCACTGCAATTATGCAGGTGGTGCACGCTATGCAAACCAGTGCTAATGCGGGCAACAAGTAGCAATGAAACTAAACTATTTCAAACACTCTAACCAATAGTAGCACACAAGACTGGGCCGTGGGCCAACAATGACCACTCAGATAGGTCCTTAGCTGCACTCTACTCTTACTAGAGTGTAGATGGAGGCCATTTTTTGTTAAGAAAAGCTGGATTAGTGCTCAGAAACTGTAAAAACAGACTGGGTCCAGCAAATTTGAGCCAAGTTTATGCTAGGCTAAATGTGCAGGAAACAGCAAAAATACACTAAAATATAGTTCAAAAATAGCACACAGTACAATACAATTCAATAAGTGAAGACAATTAAAAATGATACTTATTTTTCAGTAGCAGGCAGTGGGTGCTTCAGATAACACAGGAGATTGCTTGTTGTAACCTCTGTGCAGCTCTGGTAAACCTTTAAGCTGAAGAAATATAGTATTAATTGTATTTAGTCAGTATGCAGTGATCGAGATTTGCAGTTACTTAGAAAGAATATTTGAAAAGCACTTAACTGTCATGGAATGAGTTCAAATGTTTTCATATTGTAATAATGCCCAGAAATGCAAAATAATATTTACCATCAGATAAATACTTACACATGATCACATTTTTCCTGGTACTAATGCATCCACTGATAGCTAGATATCCTTCACTTTACTAACATCTTCTCACCCTATTCTCCTCCATACCCGTTTCTTCTTTTCAAACTATCTCATATCTCATTTCTTAAACACCTTAAAGTACTCTTAAAAACCTTCCCACTTTTTTTTCTTTTGCTTAGTCTTCATAGCTTAATGTATATATTGCAGATACGCTATATTAACCAATTGTAACTGTGCTAATTGAAGTGTCTTGTCTTCTAGGCCCTCTCTTATTAAATATATTTTTGAATGACCTCCACTCAACAAATAAACGTGCAAAAATCATTCAATATGCGGATGACTCCAATATAATGTATGCTACTAAAAGATGGGATACACTACAAAAACTAATTTGGGATACCCTTACCTTTAATTGAATTAGTACCCTATACTAATCTACAAAGTTTAATAATAATACATTTAATAAGTTTAATAATTGATGACAACTTGAAATCTGACTATCATGTAAAAGATGAAAAAAAAATCAAAAACTTGGCATCCTTTACAGGCTAAACCATTAAATTGAAAGAAAAGCACTTTAATATTTTCAAAAGCTGTAAAAGAAACGCAGTATATTGTATCTTTCATTAAAAATATTTATTTTTTTTATCTTTTGTTGTTATTCTTTTATCTAGCTTTTCTTATCTTTACTTTCTGTTTGACCTTAAACTGTTTTAAACTCTATTCAAAGTTATTTGGGTTAATTTTTGTTTTAGTGGAGTTTTTTTTTTGCATTCTTAAAGTTATTGTAGGTTAATTTACTGTCTTAACCTACATTGTGGGAAGCAAGCATTAAAAACTTTTGTTATTTTTTTGGTGAAGTTTCCTAGTCTGTAAAAAAAAAAAAAAAAAAACTTGGGCTGTCCCCTAGTAGTTTCCTAGATCCCTACCAGTTCACGCCTAGATCCGCTGGCCCCCCTTTTGTATTGTTGTTAGTAGAGGTGGAAGTTATATGACTTGTTTGATTGGTGCAGTGGAGAGAGCTTAGCCAGAGTGGAGTCCAAACCTTATAGTCTTTTACCAGAAATTTCAAGCAATTTAATAATGACTGCATTTCTTTTCCACTATTTCCTTACCTCCCATATTTCAACCACCAAAAACACTTAAACACATTTTAACCAGTTTAACTTGCAACATTAATTAAAGCTTATTTATAAGTAACTTTTGTGCCAAAAATGAGTATTTTACTGTAGTATAGTAATATTAATTTTTTTACTTTCCACTGTTATTAAGCTAGTGACTGCATTTCACCTGTTTACTTTTACTACTTGTTTTTGCTCCAGTTACACTTATTAGCCTTTAAGTTTTTACTAATTGTTCCTTGTTGCTACCATTTACACTACTGTAAGTGCTGGGAGCATTTTACACATTTATAGCATTTTTCTTTGCTTTTTTAGTCCTTGTGTCGTAATAAAAAAATTCCTGCACATGGCAGTAGTTTTAGTGTCTGTTTGGGTCCACTGATTGTTTTTGGAGCTCTGAGCTGTTTTTCTGTCCGCGATTGAGTTAATTAGGACACAAGAGCTTTGCCACCAGTGGGACAGTGGAGTAGAACTGCGTACTTTCCACTTTTCATTGTTTCCCTTCCAGTACTATTAGTAAAGTAGTAGTCCATTAATACTATGCATATCCTATAACTGATTCTAACCAGCTAAACAAGCTAACTTACTCCTTGCACTCTTGCACATCTTACAAGTACTCAGGTTAAACTTCATAGTATTTTCTATTCCTGATCTTTCCTTCT
The DNA here is from genome assembly GCF_019279795.1 of Protopterus annectens. Lineage (NCBI taxonomy): Eukaryota > Metazoa > Chordata > Ceratodontiformes > Protopteridae > Protopterus > Protopterus annectens. The sequence continues at coordinate 1,574,424,795 of NC_056737.1, forward strand.
TTTCTTCTTTTGATAGTCAGAAGCTCTACTCTATCTGAAAGTGCCTATGATAAGTCTCTTTATCTCCACTTTTGAAAGTTTCATCTAATACTTCTCTCCGTAAACACCCTCCTCATGTGGTAGTATCCCACCTCCATAAATGCACTTGCATTATCATGTATACAGCCCACCAGCCTAAGCCCTCCCACAAAAAACACTCGGAGTCTCTTGATGCTCTCTATATCTACACAAAAAGGAGGGGGAGTTGCTACTCAGTCAGGACAGCTCAACAACTGAACCTGGGAATATTGAACTACACATAAAGTTGCCTCACAGCCACAGACAATCATCACCTTCTCCAAACCACACACAATTTCATCCACATGATGCAACTATCACGGCCAAACTGGGCTGACTCTCTCTCAACACAGGACTGCAGCAGAGACCACAAGGAGAGTAACCCACACACATACATACTCCTCACAACATGGTACCATCACATCTTGATCACAGGCACACACAGTCAACACAACTGCAGCCCCTGCTCAAATCACCAAAGTAAGGAGAAGCCCACCATTCCATAGTCAACCACACAGACACACCGGCCTAACACATGCAACACATAGAAACAGCACACACCCCTAGGCTCTCAGTCATTGTCCACCATAACGCATAGCACTGACACACCGCACAATTCAGAGTCCATGTCAGAAGGTCTCAGTAAGCTGTCTCTGATAATGTAGAATACCTGGGTATGGCCTACGCCTGCGCAAAGGAATAGGAGCTTCAGTGATTACTGTAGCTCTCAGCAGGACAGGCCCTACGCAAGAAGTATATCCTAGAGGGTGTCAGAATGCCTGAGATACCTGGTCTGTCTGATGATCAAAGGGACATCGAGGGAGCCTGAAAATATGCACACCAATAGCTGTACCTTCCCTGTCTGCTGACCCTGATATCAAGATGTATGATGCTTCAATCAGCTAAAAACGATGTGCACTTTACAGGTGTTAATCTAGATCTCAATGAAGGCTCTTACATCAAGGTCTGCTGTTTTAGTAGGGTGCGCAATGCCAGGAAGTGCTACGCACCTGCACCTTACACCTGAAACCCCTTCACATAATGCTTCGGCCAGAAGTCTCATCTTCAATCTTAGGTCACCTGCAAAATCTAACACCATGGAGCACCAAAAACCTAAACGTGAGAAGACACAAACCTGGTTCTCAATGCCAGAAGCACCACAACACCACAGGAAGGAGGGGTCCTCACTCACGCCCCAAAATCCACACACTGCTGGCGATGGGGGCATCTATATCATAAACCCTAACCACCCAGGCCTCTCATATCATACCCCCATGATTTAACGGACACCCCTAGCATGCAATAAACTTAAGGCAGAATCTCGACCACCCTCACAGTATTGTTAAGGCCACCTCTCACAACCACCAACCAAGGCATCTTAGGCCATAGGCACCATCAGGAGATAAAACTGATCCAAACAACACTATTCACAAGCTTACTCAGCAACCCAAACACATATATAAACCCTGAAAACATTACCAAGGAACAACACTCCAACATCCCCATTCCTCGGAATCATCAAATGACCTAATATAGACTGGGAACACTACTCAAGCAACTGTAACTAAAAAGATTCCTCCTTGACTCAATGGATCACCATAAATAACAATGCTGTTCTCCCCAACTGCTTACCCAAAACATACTTGATCTCATCATCCTGAACATGGGATCAAGCCCTCATCACTGAATCAAAACTACACTGGCACGAGATCATAAAAAAACTATAAACTGGTAACATTTATCTCCACTCTAAAAATCCAAAACAAATGCCTTTTACCAAAAAAAAAAGTACGATTTCACAAAAACCACAAACAAACTTACAAACTTCTACTCCCTAGTGGTTTGGTAAACATCATGCTCAAACCAAAGCTAAACAAAAACTAACACTTCTCTACTAGCAAGATAAACAGGAAATGGATCAGGCATCTACAAATAAAAAAACACTCATAAACTACAAGATACCAAAAGAAAAAATTCCAGTCACAACAAAAGGAGGAAAGCAAACAAGAAGCTACTACAAGAAAAAAGCAAAAAGCAACTTTGAGTAGAAAATTATGATCATAAGGCTCAAATAAAATCATCTCTCTTCAAAAAATAGAGAAAATCGCCAAGAGAGACAAATCAAAAAAGGAAAAACTCACTGAATGATGGCGTGCTCTTACCTACCTAACATCTGTAACATGGAAACTCCCAGATATGCTCAGAAAATGTTCAACCCCTGATACAACCAGATGCTAACCTAAAACAGGATTGCAGCACCCACTGATCCCCCTCCCCCCCAGTGAGAACTATGATACCAGAGGATTGTAGCCCCCAATCATCTCCAAGGATAGTTGCTACACTGGCTGAACCCTTTAAAAAAACATCAAGGAATTGGACCTGATGTTAATTGTGGCTTCATGAACTCACTCAGAATTAAACCCAGAATTTGAACCCACAGCTGTTTAATCTTAGCCTCACCTCATTCACAAAGGGCTGTGCCCCACATCCTCACTGTGGTCCCACTTGTAAGGGCGGTGCCTCCACAGATCCTGAGCTGGAGAGGGGAATTAAGACAAACAAAAAAAATAAAAGCATATAGGAACTTGTAGACTTTTGATCCATATAAGAAGGCATAGAACTTGCAAGGCAGATCCTGCCAACTAAGTTTTTTTTTGTCAAGGAGGATCAACCTCATTTGGCTTGATCTTTTTTTAGGACAGCCATTGCCATTGATGAGGAAGGCCAGTGAAAGGCAGTTGACACCATGCTACCTTGAACGGCACATGGCTAAACTCATCAGCTTCAAGAAAAAATCATCAATCAAAACATCAAAACCACATCTGGCAGATGGGTCGCAAACTGGCTAGGTCAGAGCCACTGGGGGTCAAGTTCTACTTTCAGTCACTCACAAGCAAAACCTGTCTGGTCTTGTTGGGTCCAGACTCTCAGATGGTCACTCTTGTTACCTCTTGTTCGACACAAACTATATTTCCAAAGTTTGCGCAAACAGCTGCATGGGTGCTGGGACAAAAAGGAACTGGGATACAAAACATCCTCCAGTGGAGGGCCTCAAAGGCCTCCATAACCATCGCCAGGCCTCCATAAGGAAGTTAAACGCATAGAGAGCCATGGAAGGAAAAACTTGCAAAAATGCAAAGTCATACAGCTACCTGGCTACCATAGTTCCAGGTACCAATTAGGCACAGAAGGGACTAAACCTATCAGGATCAAAGGGAAACAAAGGGATTCGTTGCTAAGCAAAGTAGTCAGGAAAACAAAGTGCTATACCTACCCCCTTCTATAGGGATCTACCCCTGGGAAAATACTCATCGGACCCACTCGTCCCCTACTCAGTTCCATCCCCGCATCTCATCACTCATGACTCCCCTAATCGGAGTACATCCACCGTGCCGAATGTATCTGACTGAAGCAGGATAAAGTTCCCAAAAAAAAAGGACCAAAAGCTCAAAAAAAATAAAGTCTTATGCAAAATATGTATGCTGAACTCAGCCAGCTCTCTCCTCGCTCTAGAAACATCCATAAGCAGGGGTGAAACCTAGCCCTGATATATAAGCTACCACTCAAAAAAATGATGATGAATTGAATATCAAAAAAAAATCTAGATCCCTCAGAACAACAAGCGTGGAGTGAGACCAAACCTTTTATAAATATATATTAGAACGAGGGGACAGATTCATTACCCAGACCAGAGACTCCTGATGCTGTGAAACAAAACGCCGGCATGGGAGGCAGAGCCTCAGCCTTGTTGTTCAAGATCTTGACCAATGGAATGGAGATCGCAGATATACCCCAGGGATTACTAGTGTCACACAGATTGAGAGACACAGAAAAAATGATAGCAAGTTTTATTCAAACTAAAAAGTGCGAAAAACATAACTACTCTAGCTTAGGCTTATAAATGCCCTTGGGCAGATAGCCTAGTATGAACCTATGAACCTATGAACCTATGAACCTAGTTAAGAAACACTGTTACTGGGATGAACATTGATCTGAAGAAGTCCATGGCTCTTGAAAATAGTTTAGCAGACAAAAGCACTTACATTCATTTTAGTGTCTCAGAAAGGTTTCCTTTTAACTCATCCAAATTGTGTTTTTATTTATTTTTATACTTACCACATATAATCTTATTCACAAACTTGAAAAATTTTGTAGCCTAACTTGTATCCTTCAACACTAATCACCAAACATGCCTCTTCACTCAGTAGATAAAAAAAACTCCTAAGATCTGAATCAGACAACTCTACTGGTAACTAATTCCTCCTACAACTCTAAAATCTGGAACTCCATCTTCCTTGCCCTTAAACAAATGCTTTAGGTGAAATCTTTCAAGTTTCAGTTAAAACACCTAATAAGTACGTTTGTGTTCCTGATCATCTCCTGGCAGACAAAATTTCCTCTCCATCCACACAGTGTATGCTAAGCTATACCTGTGTGTCTTTCACCCATTCTAAGCTACTTAAATTATTTTCCCTTTTGCTTACCACTTCCTACTCTTCTCCTCACCCTCACCCCACCCATTTGTATTACACCCTCTTATTCCCTTCATCACTTCCCGGCTCACTACCTTGTTTTTTTTTGTCTCTTCTTCTTTCCTCCCCTTTCACATCACATTGCATTTCCCACTATCAAATCACAAGTCATAAACAGGCACCTTCATGCACTCTTCATGACAATAATCTTACATCTTCTTACTCAGCCTTATCCAAACTTCCTCTCACTCAGCTTGTCTATCAAGCCTCTATTTCAACTTCTACCACATCCAATACATGGTCAAACCACTGTCTGTGACAGCACCTCTACCTATTTCCCTGGTGCTGCCTTTTAAACTTGTGTTTCTACCTTGCTTCTCCTGCACACTGCTGTATAAATATCACTTCCACCAATACATTACTTAAATGTATTTTTCCCCAAACAACTACAAATAACTTTCTCTTTTATTTCCTTCCACTTTCTTTGTTTTGAACCATTGCTGCACTCATGTATTGGAGTTTATTCATGACAAACAAAAGGTTTTTAGCTTTTGATGTGTACTGCTGTCTTTGGTAAAACTGCATGTTTCAGTATGCATTCCATTTGCAATCATTCTGCTAAGCTGATTAAAGTTATAATTTTTATTATCTGCTTTTTGATCCTTTTGTACAAAAATTATACTTGGAACTTTTCTACCTGGGCTTCCACTGAAAGACAGACAATCCTAGTAAAAAAGAAGTTATGTACTCACCCTAATGTTCCATCTGGGTTGCCTATTTTTATTCAGCCTCAACGAATGGCTGTCAGATCCAATGTCAGATCTGACTCGGACGTTACTACATCTCGTGAAAACCTTCAACCTCTTGAGCTCTCCCCTGTCACCTCAGAATGTATGTATAGCTTTAGAGACTCTAATAGACCATGAAGTAGATACATTTCACACACACACACACACACACACACACACACATATATATATATATATATATATATATATATATATATATATATATATATATACAGATATATATATATATATATATATATATATATATATATATATATATATATATATTCGCATTAACACAAGAAGAATTTTAGTTATCAACTAGATAGGAAAAGGTGTTAGCTAATGCATGCATTACATAGATCAGACTTCAGTTTCAAGAGACATATAGTGTGTCCTCATGTATGCCCTGTTGAGGCAGGGCATCAATGAATTCAAAGGCTGGGGGTTGGAGGGAGGGGAGCTGAGGCTGAATGAAAATAGACAACCCATATGGAATGTTATGGTGAGTACATAATTTCTTTATCTGATGTTGTCTATTTTCATTCACCCTCAACAAATGGGAAAGAGTATCCAGCTGCCTGAGCCCTGGGTGGACCCTAAGGAAGGATATGCTGAAGAACTGTCAAGCCAAATGCAGACCTGCTACTTGAGACCATATCCAGTTTGTAGTGATTTATAAAGGTATGTGGATTTGACCACGCAGCAGCTACACAGATGCTATCCATAGAAGCTCTGGATTGGAAAACAATGGATATTGCAACAGTCCTAGTAGAATGGGCCTTGAGCATTCAATTTTGTATAAGCCAAAGTAGTGCACTCTGTCATCCCATTTGGCTATTGTCACTTTTTTAACAGGCTGACCCAATTTATGGTGTGCAAAGGAGATAAAAAGCTTGTCTGACTTCCTAAATCATTTAGTCTGATGTAAATAGAAGCGTAATTCTCTATGCACATCTAATGAATGGAGTGGAAATTCTCCTTTGTTACTGAAATTTGGGAACAATACTGGTAGGTTGATGGTCTGATTAATATTCAATTCTGATACTACCTTTGGTAGAAAGAAAGCATTGGTACGTAAAGAAACTCTGTCCTTATGAAATATGAGGTAAGGGGGGGTTTGAGGGCAATGCTTGAATTTCTGAAACTCCTGGCTGAGGTTATGGCTACTAGAATCTTCCAAGAAATTAATTTCAAGTCACACTTGGCTGCTGATTTAAAGGGGAGGGGGGTTGAGTTAGGGCCTAGAGGACTAAGGGTAAGTTCCAAGGGGAAATGGGATCTTTCGGGGGGGGCCCTCAGTAATAGTGTTACTTTTAGTAAAACCTTACAAATATTCACTGGAGCTAAGGAGAATCAGGAACTCCTACATGGAAATCCAAAATTGCTGCCAATTGTACCTTAATGGTAGATGCACGTGTCCATTTATTAAATAACTTTTCTAGAAACTGCAGGACTGCATAATTGGGGCCTGTAAAAGGTTCTATATCATTTTGCTCAGCCCAAATAACAAACCTCCTCTACTTACTTTTGTACACCTTCCTAGTAGATGGTTTATGGGATGATAACAGAATGTAGCGGACTGGGAACAATAGTGTAGATTGTCTATCATTGGAATTGGAGAAACCATGTTGTTAGTTTGAGTCTTACCACATCAGGATAAATCAACCCTGTTGGATGAGACAGAAGCTCTGGAGTTGGATCCAGAATCCATGGGGGGATAGGAGGTGGGACCACAGGAAGAGGAACCACACTTGTCAAGGCCAGTAAGCAATGAGTACTCTGGTCTTCAATCTGGATGCTTTCTGTAAAAACTTGGGAATCAAGAGGACTGGGAGATATAACAGACAGGGGGGGCAATTGTCGTGAAGAGCATCCCTCAGTGACTCTACTGCAGGGGAGATTAGAGCAAAGAAGGTGCTGCATTTGTTGTTCAAGGGGGATGCAAATAGGTCACAGCAGGGCTGGCCCCACCAATGAAAGATCATTTTTACCACTTGGTGCCTGAGGGACTACTCATGAGGTAACAGAATGGACCTGCTGAGTTTGCCTGCTATCACATTGGACTTCCCCAGAATGTGCATCTCTACCAAAAAGCAATTGGAGGCTATCGACCACTGCCATACTGTGAAGGCTTCTGGACATATGGGATAAGATGTGGTTTCTCCTTGTTTGTTGATATACCAACTACTGACATGTTGTCCATTTGGATTGCAATCATTCCTAGAGGAAGGGAGCCTTGAAATGCTTGTAACGCAACAGCACCACTCTCATCTCTAGAACATTTATGTGCAAGTTGGCCTCCTTGGGGACCAAGTGCCTTGAACTGTCTTTTCCAGATAATACAATCCCCACCTTATCTGGGAAGTGTTCGTGGTAACTATGGTCTTGGGTTGGGGCAGAGAGAATGGGTGGCCTTCCTGAGGGTGATCAGACTGAATACACCATGCAAGATAGTCCTTGCAAGTTTGTGTTATCCTTATCCTTGAAGACACCGGGTGAGTAAGGTAGGACCACTGGGTTATTAACATCCATTGTAGAACTCTCATATGGTACCTCACAAGGGGTACTAGAGTAATAGCTGCCGCCAATGAACCCAGGTATTAGAGCACTTTTTTGACAGGTATCTTTGAACTGTAAATGATCTTTTGGTTTGGTTTCTGATGTTGTGTAATCGAGGTAAGGGTACGGATGCGGTCATAAATGATGTGTTGAAGACTGTGCCAATGAAGTCTAGCCTTTTGGTGAGTTGTAGTTATGACTTTTGATCATTTATGGTGATTCCCAGGGTTGAACAAGTCTGAAAAACTTGATGTGTTGCTTGTACCAGTTGATGCTTGGTTGTGGCGGTGATGAGCCAGTCATCCAGATAAAAAACACCCAGATTCCCTTCAGTCTTAAGTGAGCTGTCACCACTGCCATGCATTTGGTAAACACCCTGGGGGCTGTGGTGAGACCAAAAGGCAGTGCTCTGAACTGGAAGTGACTGGCTACCACTCAGAAGCGAAGGTACCTCTTGGACCATCTGTCCAGCTTTATGTGAGAGTATGTGCCCTGGAGGTCTATCAAGCACATCTAATCATCCTCACCCAGAAAGGGCAGAATGGACTGTACCATGACCATCTGGAACTTGATATGTATGACTGACTTGTTTAGTATGCTGAGATCCAGTACTGGTCTCCAGTCCACTGTTTTTTTTTTTTGGAGCTAAAAAGAATCTTGAGTGATAAGTACCAAATCCTATTTGGTCTGGTGGGACCTCTCACATGACTCTTTTTTTCTAGCAACTGTTGTATTTATAAAGTTGCTGACTCCTGCTGACTGAGTGGAACAACCAAAAGCTTTTCCAATAGCAGTGGTGGAAGGGAGAAGGGTATACAGTAACCTCTAATAATAATCCTCTGCACCCAGGTATCATTCATTAAATTTAGCCACACTGTTTGGTACAGAGAAAAATGTCTCCCGACTGCCTCCAGAGGACAGCAATCAGGCCTCCCTTAAGGGGCAGTGATAGGGTCTATCAAAGAAAGTACATATTGATGTAGTATTTTGTGGGCCTCCTCTGCCATATGGGTGTCTTCTATTATTGCCATTTCCCCCTCTGCCTCTGGGAGAGTCAGCTCCATGTGTGTCAGGGAAGGGACTCTGAGATTTTGTAAACCAGATCTTTTGACCCCCTCATTGATTCCTTAAAAAGGTTCATTATGGGGAGGAGGGTTGAAAAATGTATTCCAACTGCAGACAAGTTCTTCCCATTCTTTTCACACCTGGAAAGCTTCTCTTTAACTGTTGGACCAAAGAGCAAACATCCATCAAATGGAGTGTTGATGAATGAAGACTTAGAATGCTAAGTTGCAAAGGTGCATCCAGGCTTGTCTCCTCATGGCTAAGCCTGAACCCACTGCCCATGCAGCACCCTCTGTTGCATTGGATAGAAGCCACATGGATAAATTTATGACAGATTTTAAGGTGATCAACTGGGGGGGCCACAGAAGTCTGAGCCTCTTCAGTAGTGATCCTTGACAACATGCTGGAAAGTTCATTGAGTAAGTACATTTACATCATTGTAAAATGTGCCAGATAGTTAAGCAAACAGATAGAGAAAGTTGCTGAAGCATAGACTCACTTCCCCAGTCTGTTCATTGACCTGGACTCTCTGTTGGGAGGATGGACAGTTGAACTCTCCTCAGCGAGTTCCTTCTTAGTGGCCATTGCTACCACCATAGCATCAACCAATATGCTCTTACCACAATGCTGCCTTTATACCTGTGGTGCCATAATTTTGACAGGTCTTTTTGGAATAGGCTCAACCATATCCAGCTCCTTCCATGCCTTCCAACAAATCAAGTCTACTAAATTAGCCAGTCTGTGAGGGTTTGAGGATTAAAAACCCCACAAATTACACATTCTTCATTCAAATGGTCAGAACCCAAGCAATAGAGGCACAGAGAGTGCCCATCTGAAAAGGGCATTTTATGCCCGCATTTTTTTATACTTCTTATATCCCTTCTCTAACATTATCTATAAAGAAGGAGAGAGAGGGGCAGAGACACACTGAGAACAGAAGAAAAGGGGCTTTATAGTAAAGACAAAGCAGAAGGGAAGCTTAGGATATCTTTTTTATAAGGAAAAAATGGAGGATTACAAGGTAGAAGTGGAAACGAAGAAGAAATAATGAGATCTAAAGCATAAGAAAGAAAAAAAATTCCACTTATCTGTAGAAAAAAAAAATGCAAACTCGAGAACTCTGAAGTAACCATGTCTGAACACGAAAGCAGCAAACAAGATCGGGGGTGACAGGTCAGCAATGCATTGTGGGTAGTGGAGAGCTTGAGAGCTTGAAGGCTTCCACGAGCTGTAGTAATGATTGAGTCAGATCCAACATTGGATTAGAGACCCATTCGTTGAGGATGAATGAAAATTGACAATATCAGATCAAATGCTAATAAATACATAGATAATAAATGCATTCACTATTGTATCTTATCTATTCAAATTTGTAGACTCTAAAATGCCTATTTATTAAACTTATCTTGACATCTACTTTTTACTTAATATGTTGTATTATTGCTTTTTTCTCTTGTACTTCCTGGCCTGAACTTGGAAATGGCCAAGATGGATCACTATTCTAGCCTAGTTAACAAATGAAAATGAAATATAATCTTTATGAAATTCTACCACTTATAAAGCACCATGTCAATTGCTACAAAGACTACAGTGCCTGGGACATTTAAATTTAGTCAAACTGCAGCCATTAATTTATATACTACTCAAGACTCATTTCCATCCTTACCAAAACTCAGTCCAGGAGCTTGAGCTATAGAGTTTTTAAACACATTAAAGCTAGTAGCCACCCTGTCAAGATTCGTAAATGAGATGAAAAAATTGCTAGTAGCAGAACTTGTCTGCAAGTGCCCAGGTACTTTTTCTTAAAGCATTTTTTTTTTGTACTTCAACTTATGCCTTTACCCAAATTCATATGGGACCATGGTCAGCATGGTGAATATGTTATTGTTCTGCTTTCTTGGTAATTTATTGTAGTAGGATTAAACTTCACATAGAAAGGAAAATAAATCTAATCTCAGCACATTTCCTTATTTAATTGTGCTATTTTCTTAGTATTAACTGTTTCCATCAACTTTATTTTAAATTGTTTTTGACTAAATAAGTGTCCTTCTGGTTCAGCTCATGTACCTGTGGAATAAATCTCAAAAAGTTGGCTACAATATGTGTATTGCTTTAAGAAATGTAGCATCTTTAGCCTTTGTCTGAATTTCTGAATATTCATCATGTGGGTTGATATCCTATATGTTTCTGTTGCTCAGTTTAAAATAAATGTTAATGAAGCCAGTAAATGCTGTCTGTGTCTATCTCATTATTCCCGCCATCCTGCATATGCTAATGTATAGAGTCAACAGTCATCAACCACTATTAATTTCTCTTAAAAAAAGTGGGACCAGGGGCGTGGCCAAGATGAGCACTGAGTAACAGCACTTTATCTCTGCTCTGCCTTTTTAGAATATCTATGACAGGATTTTTTAAATTAAACTATCCTATTTTTTACATATTTGGAATCTTCTAACCTTTCTCTAGGATAGTATATACAAATGTCTTCAACTTTTATATTTTTTCCTGTCAAAAAGAACTTGAGATAACATTCTGGTTCCAGACTACAAAATGAGCTTCACTAAATCTTCTCTTCGAGAAACAACTATTAAGAAAGAACTTCAGTCACTATTATCTAATATCCAAGAACTGGCAACAAAAATTGACAGAATGGATGTAAAACTGGATAATTTTAAAGAAAAATGTTCCCAACAAATGGAAATGCTGCATAAAGACCTTAAGCAACAAAAGAGGCAGATTACAGGAATATAAACTTCACTAAATGATATGGACACTAGAATTCAAGAAGATGAACATAAAATAGACTTTCTCTTAAAACAAAATACCCTTTTGCAAACAAAAAATGATGATCTAGAGAATACAGAAATAATATCAGGATCTTTGGGTTACCTGACAATGTTGAAGAAAATAATATGGAAAAGTTCTTAACTTCATGGCTTCCTGAGATATTAGAGCTTCCTGAAGCTCTTTCCTATGGAATAGAAAAAGCCCACAGATCCTTGAATTCTTCAAAAAAAAGGTAAAAGTAATTCTACAAAATCTGTTATAGTGAAATTCCTATCATCACATGATAAGGAGATAGCACTAAAGACTGCATGGGCTAAATCTCTTATTAAATTCAAAGGCAATATCATACGCTTTGATAATGATTACACATCTTCTGTTATAGCCAAAAGAAAACTTTTCCTGCCAATGATTAAAGAACTTAAAAAGCCTATCATCTATTATTTCCAGCCAGATTAAAAATCTTTCTTCAAGATGGTCAAAAAACATTTGATGACCTAAAAACTTCCATCACTTTTATTAAGACAAGAAAGCTTCTTGATAAAATAGAAGAAATGTATTGCGCAAATGCCAGTCTTAAGTGAAACGCAGGTAATAGTTCCTGGAAGACATCTAAATATAAAAAGAAACTCAAAAGTAAGTGCATATTGGAAAGTTTTATACTGGTTTTCTTTTAATCAAAACTTATTTCAAGACCCAGAATTTGGCGAGATGAAACTGGTTCAACAGGTGAGTTTTTGTTGTATAAGACTTTTTTCAATAATCTATATTTATTTCTCCGACATTATTATCGTATAATATTAGTAAATATAGTTGACATTGCTATATGTGGTTTGAAAATTTTAATATTTAAATAGTAATTATTTAATCTATTATTTTCTTATTTATCTTTTTTTTTTATTTATTAATTGCTGCTGCTGATGCTTCGTTTATTTAAAAAACAATATCCATGGTGTCTTAGTGTCTAAAACAAATACAGAAACTTAAAATATAACAAAATGAAGGTGTTTGGTGTTATTGGATCATTTTTTGTTACCCTCTCTATATTTGAAGGGAGGTTTTTACTAAAGGTGATTGCTGTGTTGTTGCTCTGTTCAATATATTTTTGTCCTAATTTTGAAGTTTACTAGTGGTTGGAATGGTGGAAACTGGAAGTGTTTTTGGTAAACTGTAATGCCTTGGTTTCGGGCTTGAATGTTTGTCGACAGCCGGGACTGTGTTGATGTAATGTTTTTTTTTTGTGTGTGAGTAATGTTAAAGGGAGATTTTTATGGAGTTGCTGATGATAAGACTCCTTAATTGTCTAGATATTGGCTTGTCTTGGACTAGGTGGTGTTTGTTGCGGAAAGATTAGTAGTTTATTGTTAGTTATTACATGAATGGTGGTCTAGTGGTATGTCAGGCCTGAAAGGTAGAGTCTATAGTTTCCATTGTATGAAATGTGAGCCCTCCTTTTTCTTTCTTTTTTTTTTCCTGGACTTGCCATGAGATAATTTGCTGTTTTAACAGTGAAGAGTTACTTACAGCTTCCCTCCTGAGCTTCACGGATGTGATTTAAAATTGCAGACTTGAGCTGCGATCTCATCATGACTGGTGAACATGAAAATGGAGAGGAGCGTTGTTTCCATGGAGATGTATATCTTGTGATCTCTTAGCTGGGGAGCTCCGGAACATAGCACAACAATCAGAATAGCCAGTCTCTATTGCCATCTAGTGGGGAAAAGGAAGAAAAAAAAAGAGAATGGGGAACAAAGAAAAGAAATTTAATGGAAAAATCAAACTCTGCTTCAGTGTATATAGGACTATATTTTGATTCAAATATAGGGATTTCTCCAGTTAGATGGAAAGAAACAAATCTAAATTAATGTATCTTTAAGCACTTTATCCTTTTTACAAAATAAAAACGCAGTTATGTGTTCTGCCTAACATACATATATCATAGTGTATTTATTAACTTTACAAGACATTTTATTTCTATTGCTAACAAACTTAAAACAAATTAGATAACATCTAGACTTTTAGATTTTATTATGATACCCATGTCTTCTACAAGCAAGCAATGCAATTATAACAACAAAATGAAACAGATAATGGCTTACATTTTGGAAATTAATTAGAGAGAACCTAATTTATTGCTCAGTATGCACTTGGTGAAGATATGTAACAAATATATCATTTTAAAACCATGCAATACTAAGGGGCACTGTCTTACTCAGCATTTTATAAGTAGATACAATGTATTCTAACCTAGATGAACAACTAGTTTAAGGACTGTAAAACAAGGAGAAGTCAGCTTTTCATTAAACATACACTCATTACAATTTTATGGTTCCCTATTACATCCTCAAAGATGCACTTACCCGAATACGTAAATGCTGACACGTCTTCATCGAACCACATAAACATCGATCGTCCTGAAGCATGAACTCCAAAATGTCGAATCGTCATGGTTGGCCCTTCCATGGTATAGCTCTGTAAGGTAAGTGTGCGATAGTTACGGACCTTAGGGTTAGGGTGCGGGTTAAGGTAAGTGCATAGATGGCAATGTATGTGAGATTTAATGTAGGGTTAAATGTAGGGTTTTGTTAACTATGTGTGGATTATTTATTTTGTTTGGGTATAGCTTGTTAAGGTAAGTGTGCGATAGTTACGAACCTTAGGGTTAGGGTGCGGGTTAAGGTAAGTGCATAAATGGTGGTATATGCAAGATTTAGTGTATGTTAGAAGTAGTGTAAGGTTAGAAGTAGGGTTTTTGCTAGTGTATGTATGTGTTTATTTAGTTTGTTTGGGTAGGTAGTATGTAGCGGGCGGTGGGGTGGGTCAACTATGACAGTTCGAGCTTTTGAATTTCGTGGTTTAGGGCATTCAGTGTACTTGCGGAATATATGTCGGTGTTTATGTATTCGTTACTAGGGCTTTCGAGCTTTCAATATAGATCCCAATTTTATTACTCTATTAGTAGGAACAGAATATCCTGGATACACCTTGGTGGTAGTTTCCTACAGGTTAGCCACATCTATACTACATTCTAGTTATCTCAAGAGACAAGTTTTTATTAAAAGAATCCATGATTTCATTATAGCCTTTGATTTATCCTTCTGACATATAGTTAGTCCTTATAATATATGTCAATGTGTAGTAATAAGTACAATGTCTTACTTTGGTTGTTACACACTTTGAATCCCAATTTTAAATGTACCTTTACATATAAACCTTATTTTTATTATTTGTATATCTTAATCATAGTAAAGTCCCAGGTAAACAATTGCTCTACAATGTCCACATAACACATTGTTCCACACAGTTACATACAATGTTTCATCTAGCAAGTATCACTGTACATTATTACTCAGTATATATCTGCATGCTACATATATTGTCTTACTTTATCACACATGCTAATTATACTCTCTATAATTTAGTTGCTGGGAATATATTAGGAGAATGAAAACCTGACTGAGCGAATCCCAGTTGAGTGACACAGAAAGAGCGAAACTGCTAATATCGAACCCGAGAAACTAAACAGGTAAAACATGTAAACTCACTGAGATCGCACTACATTGAAGTAAAGGGATGAATTCCCTATGGCAATCTCCATTCATTCTTGCGATATTAGCAGTTTTCGTTCTTTCTGTGTCACTCAACTGGGATTAGCTCAGTCGGGTTTTCGTTCTCCTAATATAGACCCTTAGTTGCCTACTTGGGGTAATGCTGTATGAAGGGCAAATATATGATTTAAGTATCCACTGGGCTCCTACACTTATCCTGTACTTCTTCAGTTATTATGCTTGTTTCTACACTAGCTATGTTCATTATTAGCATGTTATAGGACACTCTGTACATGTTGGATACACAGATGAGGGAGAAGGTGCAGCCTACCCATTCCATATTTTTCATAAACTCCCTGTAGAGCTCTATATCCTTTATACAGGTAACAGCTCCTACGTTTTCTTTGTATTTATTTGTCTGGTCTTCAGTATAGTACTTCACGTGGTTGGCACTATTACACTAAAATATCCTGTGGAACTGTTTTTATTATTTCCACACTTGCTGCTGTCATTCCCCAATATGGCACATCCTTTTCAGAAATTCTCCATGCTTAAATATCTATTAAACAGATAAGCAACAGTCATGATATGGCTTTGCATCACTCAGGTTAGAACTTGAAGTGGTGAATAGGCTAACCCATGTCAATGAACAGCATTTTAGCACTACTATTATCAATAAGATGAATGTGTACTATTTTATAGTATTTTTCTTATATAGTAATGTTTTATTATTCATTTTAAGCTTATATATTTCATCTTTTATTAGACGTTTTTAATACTTAGATTTGTACATAAAAAATGGTGAAAGAAGAAATGTAATTTAAAATAACATAACTCACGAGCTGTCCAACAATTTGTCTTTAATAATATATGCAAAGTATTTTTTTGGTAAAAAAGAACTACCAAAGCTTAACATGTAGCATTAATTTATTGTTTAAAAGTTGCTTGCATAATATAGAACCACATCTTTAACCTCCTCATACACACAAGTCACACTTGAAAAAAAGAAAATACATCCATATCGTGTATCCACCCACATTAAAAGAGAATATAATTTTATAGACTCAATCTGACTTACATAAAGAGGAATTTCCATGTTACATTTATTTAGTAAAAAATTCAAATTTGTACAATAAACATCTATAGAAAAACAGAGCATATAAACTCAATTATCAAACATACATACCATTAAAAATGTAAACATCATTCTTTTTATTATGCATGTAACATATGTTGACTTGATACAATATTAATGATATATTATTTCATAAATCCAAAATGAGATAGTTGCATTTGATTTGTCTTAGTAGGTTTCTTGAATGATTATATACAAATGTATTAGGTGTACTATAGTTATAATCTTTTTTAGACATATATACTGCCTAATAATGTAAACATATGTCTTATTTTCAAATATGCAACAACATATATATTTAGGTGGGGATGAGGAGAGTGTTATTACTATATAGATGGTCAATTTGAGTGATAGATGTCACTCAAATTAGGAGTTTTTCACTCCAGAGGGTGTTAGAAGGTGTTTATGTTATTAGCATATGTTGTAAATTTCTGTTAACAGTTCTTATGATGTTCACTAAGTTGTACACAGTTAAATTTAATATAAGCATATTTTCTTGGAAAAATGTTTCATATAGCTCATATACAGCTTTTCATTGTATTCCATACAATCAATGTTTATTCTGCTCTAAAACATGGAAAAAATGGAAACATTAGTCAATAAGTATTACTAAGAAATATAAACACTTTACGGCATCTTTAAATTGTATAATCATTAAACATTAATGGATTAAATAATCCTAACAAGAGAAGATCTTTGAATAAATATCTTAAACTACATAACTCCCAGCTAATATTTCTCCAAGAAACCCATTTATTAACTGAAGATATTATAAAATTGGATACCAAATCTTATAGAATAT
This sequence comes from Protopterus annectens, assembly GCF_019279795.1. Lineage (NCBI taxonomy): Eukaryota > Metazoa > Chordata > Ceratodontiformes > Protopteridae > Protopterus > Protopterus annectens. The sequence continues at coordinate 1,574,442,008 of NC_056737.1, forward strand.
TGATTAGCTCTGAACACACACAAAAAAGGAGTGCCATGCTATGGAAAAATACATTACTTATCCCTAAAATAATTGACACATACAAAGATAATAAAGGGATGTTATCTTCAGTTGTTATAGAATTTAATAATATAATCTTGACTTTAATAAATGTATATTGGATACCTGGCATTGGACTAAAAATAGTAAAACAACATATAGACCATATAGTACAGTTATCTAAGGGTAATATTATTTTAGCTGGAGATTTCAATTGTATTTCAGATATAAAGGATTCTAGTACTAGTGGCAAAAGGAAAATTCCAGCAACAGCTAAACTATTAAACAAATTCTCAGATTCATACTTGCTGAAGGATATTAATAATTTTGCAGATGCTAAATCATTGTACTATACATTCTACTCACATAGACATAATTCATATTCAAGAATATATAGGGTTTTAAATTCTAATAGCCTGATTATCAAACTCAAAAGTGATTTCATGACCTATTTTAGATCATAATTCCATAACTTTTGACCTTGCAGTATATTCTAACTTTAATGTTCAAATTAAGAGGTTACCAGATTATATAACTAAACTAAAAGACTTTACTAATTTTATCTCTACAAAAGTAAAAAATTTTATTGAACTTAATAACACACAGGAAACTTCTGAATATATATCTGGGATGCTCTGAAAGCTTACCTATATGGTGGAATTATTGATTGGTATAAAAAGAAAAGAAACTCATGGGATAAAGAACTCCAAGACATACAATCAAAACTAGATAGTTTAAGACTTGATGTTTCAAAAGACGTCGATAAGAAAGTTAGAATAAATGAAATAAATACTTTGAATAATAAATGCTTAGAAATATTAAATCATAAAACCATGATTAATTTAGAGTAGTTTAAACTTATAAAATTTTAAATAAGTTTAATCAAATTAATGAAATATATTCTCCAACAAAAAGAAAAATGGTCTCTGGTTTATTTAATATATTAAATTAGTTTAGAGATTTTTTCTTAAAAATAAACCACTGTAATACCATGATTAATACCACAAGGGATATTCAATCATTTATCAATAAAAACATAAAAAGTAGATTATCAGAAACACAAATAAGACTAATAGATAAATATCTTTTAAAGATATACAGGATCAAATTACTAAACTTAAATAAAGTAAAGCTCCTGGAAATGATGGTATAATTTCTGAAATCTATAAAATTCTACCTACCAAAGCTTTAACTTTGTTACACATGGTTTTCAACATAGCCCATAATAAAAACATAGCACCCCCTTCTTGGAAGTATACGTTTATTTCTCCTATATTAAAATCCAATAAAGACCCAACAAAATGTTCTTCATACAGACCCATTTCTTTGTTAAATACAGATTATAAAATGTTTATGTCTATTTATGCTGACAGACTTATTTTTTTTTTACCTTCCCTGGTAGACATGGACCAAACAGGCTTTATAATTAATAGAACTTCCTACGATAACATTAAAAGAACAATAACTTTAATTGAATCAGTGAAAATCTTAAATAATTATTTAACTCTAGTTAGTTTAGATATCAACTATGCTTTCAATTCAGTTATTTGGGAATATCTATTCATTTTATTGAAGGAGTTAAATTTCTCTAATAATTTTATTAATCTTATCACTCAATTATATAACGGAAGTCAAGCCTATATAAAAACTGGTACAAATGTATCTCAGAACATACCTATTGTAAAAGGAACCAAACAAGGTTGCCCTTTATCTCCTCTTTTGCTCACATTAATTCTGGAACCTTGGACAAACTTAATAAGAGGAAATAGTAACATACAAGATTATAATCTAAGCTCTAATGAAACATCAAAAATTCAAATGTTTGCTGATGATGTATTGATTACCCTCGGTGGTAATAATCCTATGTTGCAAGAATTGTTCAAAGAAATGGATATATTTCAAAAAATCGCAGGCCCTACTTTTAATAACAGTCAAACTCAAATCCTTCTAATTGGTTCAAAATGTTATAGTATGCAAGATGAATATAAAGAATATATACCTCAGTCTCAACAAATAACATATTTAGGTATCTCTATAACTACTACTATTAAAGACATTTTACAAATACATTATAATAAAAGTATATCAACTATAGAGAGTTTAATAAGTAAATGGAACAAATTCTGTTCACAATGGATGAGAAACTTTTGATTATAAAGCTGATATTGCTTCCAAAAATCTGGTATATAATTCAATCTATATCTATTCCCCCTACTAATTACTTAATAAAAAAGTTTAACACACTCATTAAAATTTTTCTATGGCATTCAATTAAAACCTAGAATTACATTATCTTATCATATGTATAGCTGGGAAAATGGAGGCATATCTTTACCAAATCTAGAAATTTACTCAATTTCATCAGTAATTAAAACAATTTCCTATCTTATAGAGGGAGAATAACTAGCAAAATGGAAAGAGATTATATTAAATGTATCTCAAAATAATAAAAATAAAGTTAATACTCATCTATCAAAACTAGTAAATAACTCATTCATATGGAGTTTAAAAGATTGTTTCTCCAAGTATTCCACACAGACGTTTAAATCTATTTATGTCATTTTAATCCTAAAGACTTTTAAGAATTATATATTTAGGTTTAGAATGTTTGAGAATTGGTTGTTTCTCATCTATCCTATTGCTTATAAACAATGGATTTTTTTCTCTACAGATTATTCTAAAATGTCACTATTTAAATAAAATCATTTAATATTTTGGCATCAAATGATGAATAACAATTAGGTAAAATCTATTAATACTCTTATAGAAGAATATAATTTTGATACTTTACTTTGGTTAGATTTGCAAGAATTTAGAAAATATATTTTAGATAAATTAAATTTAATTCCCACAATCGCTAAGAATTCAATACCTAAACTTATTCTGTATTTGATTTTATCTATCCAGCATAATCTATCAGTTAAAAATAGTATATCATATATTTATAGAGCAATTAAGCAAGCTTTAGATGTACACTCAGATAACTATTGGAATTCATTTTCTATAATCAATAATTTTATCCCTTCAGAGAAAGACAAATTTAATTTTCTTCAGTCAGCTAGCAAAACTACTTCTTCCCTTAAATGGAGAATCTTCATATGGAGATTTTTAAATAAATCATTTCTCACTCCACAAAAAATAAGATAACTAAAGAAGATATTGTATGTTGGAGATGTAATACAGAAATAAACGCTAACTGGAGTAATATATTTTATGATTGCTTATTATTAAAGAAATTTTGGGAAGAAGTTAATATTTTTCTACAGGCAATATTTACAGACGTTTTGCTCACTAAATCACTTGTACTATTCAACACACCAGTTCCAGACTGTATAAAGAAAAGCAAGTATTTTTTTGATCTGGTCTGTTTTGTCCGTTGCCAGGAAAATAATTACAAAAAACTGGAAGTCTTCATCTATTCCTTCATTTAAAGAATTTGAAGGACTTCTCTTGGAAGTATCTAAGTTAGAAATGTTGACTATTAAATCCAAATCTACGAGGAATACAAATTTATATAACCAATGGAAAAGTATACATGAATTATTAGTTAAAGAACTAGATTAATGTATTAATCTTCTTTTTTCTTTACCTTTTTTTCCACATAAATATTAATTTAACCGATTATTTTGTTTGATATACAGTGAACATCATTGTATATAGTTCTTTGTTATTCTAATTACTATATTGTTTTCTATTTTTAACTATTGTACTCCAAAAAATTATTCAATCTTTTTCAAAATATTTGTTCATTACAATAATGCTTTCAATAAAGCTGTTTAAAAAAAAGGGGGGGGGGACCACCCAGTGAGTAGTTATACTGGAGAGAGTATGCAGCAATTGAAGCAGAGAAAGAATGAATGAGTTAAATTGGAGGCAAGATAGCAAAGAAATCAAGATGCCATTGGGCCAGACAAATAAAAATAGAATATGACTTCAATAATAATCTGCATAAATTGCAGTTTGGTAAGCAGTTTTAATGATGAGTACAACATTGCACAGACATTTTCAAAGTGTAGGTTTACTAAGTCATCTGTATACAGACTTTGTATACAGATAAAACAGGAAGTAGGCAGTTTTATATGTAGTTTATTTGTTAGGACATTCACAAGGAAAAAGATAGCAAACAGTTACTTTTACTGCTACTCACTAATATTGTTTTCTGGTTTGAAATGCCAAAGAAATAAGAAACTTTGTTATCCAACTTTGAAGTACTTATACGGCAGAAACCTTACTAAAAACAAAGTTAAATACTATATATCAGAAGAAGTCATTCTAAGGAAAATCACAATAGGTAACTGTAAGAAACTACAAACCAGATGCCTCTATTTCAAATCCAACACAGCAAAAAAAAAAAAAAAAAAAACTCATCCTAGAACTTTGAACTGGATCCCAACAAATGGTAGCAATGAACATACATTACTTAGTGACTTCAATATCCCTTGGGATGAACTAGTAATGCCAAGTAATCCAGAATTGCAAATTCATTCCCTTCACACAACTAATCATAACTTCTACCCATTACAATCCTGATCTTGGAAAATAAAATGCATCTGAATGGGCAGTTACAGAACAACCAGAAAATTTTATATCAGCTGAAACCAGTGGTATGTTGTAATAGGGGCAATTTGGTCAGCTGCCTGATGTCCATGAACTCAGGAGGTCTCATCTCAACAAAGCTTTGTGTCATTTGAAATAAATGTGTTGTGTTCAGTCCTATTAACTCATTTTAGTTAACTTATGCACTATACATAACATTCACCAAATTTTCAATTTCTTTCTTTCATTTTTTATGTGTTTATATCACTACAAGTATTTTTTACACTTGAGTACTTGACACAGTTGCGACCAACTTTCAAAGCTTTTGACAGCCAGTAAACAATTATATTAAACAGACAGAAGGCAAAAATGGTGTGTCCTTCTGAAGAATGGATGGCTTTAAAAGCTGTCAGACAATTCTGCTGCATTTTCTATACATGTGACAGAGTGAAAATATCTAACATCTCTCAAAAGTGTCATACTTTCTGCTGCTGTTTTTTGCTGGCTAGTACTGTCCATTTTTAATCATTAGTGCAAGACCTGATCATAAGCTTTAAAATCCACAATAAAAAGTGGTAGGATCCAGAATTGGCAACTAGTCCAACTTTATTCAGTAGAACAACTACAATTAGCTCTTTCATCTGTAATAGACAGACTTCATCAGATAAAATACACTTAAATGTTCCACCATATTTAAAACTCATCACATCATGTGACTTCCGATGTACCACATGCAAGGAAATTATAACTGCAATGCAAAAAGAGTTGTATATGTAACCCTATGTGAGTCTTGCACCACTTTTTATGTGTATTCTATTTCTAAAGCACAAGAAACAAATGCTTTGGCTAGGCACACAGGTTAAATCTATAAAAAGAAGTTATGTACCTACCATAATGTTCCATGTTAGTTGTCTTCATCTCGCCTTCTTTCTTGCTGATTGGGATCGGAGCCAATCCTCGGCTCTGACTCGGCCATCTTCAATAGCTCGAGAGCTGTTTACTGGCTCAAGGCTACCCCTTATCCCAAGATGCCTAGTGCTAGCTACCCAGATCTCGTTTGAAATAGCTAACCCCAGACATAGCAATAGGAAGAAACCCCTCCAGACAAAAGGTTAAACATACCTGTCCTACTGTCTAAGTCAGTAAAGGAAACAAACCAGAGAACACTCAGCCAGTGAAAACTGAACTCCTCTCGGACCAATAGGATAGGGGGATGGAGGGGGGGATGCAAGAAAGAAGGCAAGATGAAGACAACTAACATGGAACATTATGGTAGGTACATAACTTCTTTATGTTAAGTTGTCAATCTCGCCTTCGTTCTTACTGGCTGGGACAGCATCCCTAGCACCTAGAATCCTGGATGGCTCATTGGAACAGACTCTTCAGAAGAACAGTGGAACCAAAGTTAGCTCTACTTCTAGAGACCAAATCCAACTTGTAATGAGAAATAAAGGTGTGAGGATTTGCCTACATAGCAGCGGCACAGATAGAGTCTAAGGGCAACCTAGACTGGAAGGCTACAGAGGTGGCTAAGGCCCTGGTAGAATGACCCTTCGGGTTGATTGGCAAGTCTTTGTTCCTTAGTTGATAGCCAAAGGTAATGATATGAGACAACAACCTCGATAAGGTCACTTTGGAAACTGGGAGACCCTGTTTGCCCTGAGCATAGGAAAGAAAAAGTTGGTCGGACTTCCTTATATCCTTCGTCCTATGCAGGTAGAAACGCAACTGTCTATGAACATCCAATTGATGTAACTTGTATTCTGCCTTGTTGGTGTGGTTAGGGAAAAACACAGGTAGATCTATAGACTGGTTCAAATTATTTTCTGAGCAGACCTTCGGAAGGAAAGAGGGATTAGTCCTCAGAGCGACCCTGTCCTTATGAAATACTAAGCATGAAGGACAGATGCATAGTGCCTGAAGTTTAGAGACACGTCTAGCTGAAGTAATAGCTACCAGAAAGAGAGTTTTCCAAGATATAAACTTAATGCTGGTTCAAAAGGGGGCATAATTAATGAGGTTAGTACCAAATTAAGGTCCCAAGGAGGAGGGGGATCTCTCACTGGGGGTCTAAGGAGAGTAGCCCCTCCTAGAAACGCTTTACATAGCTTATGAGACATAATGTTTGCATTAGAAAGCCCGACATGAAAATTTGAAATGGCCACTAATTGAACCCTGATTTGAACCCTGATTGTAGCAGAAGCAGACCCCGAATGAAAGAGTTCTGATAGGAACTCCAAGATTTTGTGTTTAGGGGCTGTGAAAGGATCTATGTTCCTATCCTCTGCCCAACAAGAAAACCATTTCCATTTACTAGCATAAGTCCTTCTGGTGGCAGACTTATGGGAGGAAACAATAATGTTGCATATGGCCAGGGAAATACTGGGTAGCCTGGCTAAGGTTGGAAGTGGAGCAACCAAGCTGTGAGCTGGAGCATTTGAAGGGATTGATGCAGCCCGCCTGATTGATGAATCAGTAGGCCTGGAATTGGATCCAGAGCCCAAGGCCACTTGAGAAGGTAATGGTGCAGGAATGGGAACCATATCTGTCGAGGCCAGTAGGGGGCAATGAGAATCATTTTGCAACCCAACGACATAGCTTTCTGAATGAGTTTCAGTATCAGGGGAAATGGAGAAAAGGCATAAAGAAGTCCCTGAGGCCAATAGTGGACTACAGCCTCTGTGGGAGAGTGACCAGGAAGTGGAAGAAGGGAGAAGTAGTTGCTGCATTTGCTGTTGAAGGGGGGGGTGGCAAAAAAGTCACAGCAAGGCTGACCCCATTTGCGGAAGATTAAATCCGCAACTACCTGATTCAGAGACCACTCGTGAGGCATGAGAATAGCTCTGCTGAACCTGTCCGCTATGACGTTGGGCGTCCCAGGGATATGCGTCACAATCAGAAATCGGGAGGAAATTGCCCACTGCCAGAGTCTGAGCACTTCTCAACATAGGGGCTAGGACCTGGTTCCACCCTGCTTGTTGATGTACCACACCACTGACATGTTGTCCGTTTGAATTGCAATGGTCCCGGAAGGGACAGAGTCCTAAAGAGCTTGCAACGCTAGGAGCACGGCTCTCATTTCTAGAACGTTTATATGCAGATGGTACTCGTGAGCCTGCCAAGTGCCCTGGACTGTCCTTCCCTGATAATGCACCCCACACCCTATCAGGGAGGTGTCCATGGTCACTGTAGCAACCGGAGGGGGCTGAATGAAGGGTCTGCCCTGAATCACTAGTGGGGAGACTATCCACCAGGAAAGGTGCCTTTTGCATGCTTCTGTAATGATGATCATGTGAGACATGGGGAGCTGTTGGAAGGACCACTGCATGAAAAGAAGCCACTGCAGGAATCTCATGTGAAAGTGGGCCAGGGGTATCAGAAGAATTGCCGCCGCCATAGAACCTAAAGTTTGAAGGATGTACTTGACTTGTACTCTCTTGCATTGCATGAGGACTTGAACTTGCTGGCAAATTGTAGACACCCTGTCCGAAGGTAGCTTTGCAGACATGCTCCTTGTATATAAGTCTGCTCCTATATAGGTAATAGATTGACAAGGCAACAAGGCAGATTTTTCTAAATTTATGGTAATGCCTAGCTGGGAGCAAATTGAGATTGTATAGTCCCTGACTTGAAGGAGTTGATGCCTGGTAGTAGCAGTAAGGAGCCAGTCGTCTAGATATGGAAACACCTGGAATCCTTGACACCTCAGGTAAGCTGTGACCACTGCCATGCATTTGGTGAACACCCTGGGGGCTGTGGTGATACCAAAGGGCAGAGCTCTGAACTGTGAACTGGTAATGAATGGCTCCCAGCCAAAAGTGAAGGAACCTCCTGGAGCGTCTGTGCATTTTGATGTGATAGTACGCATCCTGGAGATCTATAGAGCACATCCAATTGTCCTGCCCCAGAAAGGGTAGAATGGACTGTAGCGTGACCATCCGAAACTTTGTTCTTTGAACAGACTTGTTCAGTCTGCTGAGATCCAAAATAGGTCTCCAGTCCCATCTTTTTTGGCACCAAAAAGAACCTTAAGTAAGTTCCGGATCCATGTTGGTCTGCCAGGACTTCCTGGATGACTCTTTTTTCTAGCAGTTTTGAAACTTCTATAACTGCTTGGTCCCTCTTATTGGGTGGAACATCTGGGTGGGACTTGCATGACGGTAAAGGGGGCTGAATGTATGGGATTCTGTAACCTCCGGATATTATTGAATGTACCCATTTGTCTTGCATTATACTTAGCCAGGCTTTTGGGTACAATGAAAGTCTTCCCCTGACTGCCTCCAGAGACAGACAGTCGGGCAACCCCTCAGGGATGCTGGAAGGGCCTGTCAGAGAAGGATTGCCCTGGTTCTGCAGACTCCCTCTGCCATGAGGGTGGCATCTGTTATTATTGTTATTTCCTCCTCTGGCCAAGGAGGAAAAATCACTACGTGTGTCAGGCGAAGATCCCTGGGATTTTTGAAACCATATCTTTCCACTCTTCTGACCCTTGGGGTATGGTCTAGAGGGAGTTGAAAAATGGACTCCCACAGCAGAAAGAGTCTTGCCTTCCTGCTCACACCTAGTAAGAGTGTCTTTCACATGTGGTCCAAAAAGAAAGGAACCATCAAAGGGAGTGTTGGTGAATGACACTCTGAAGGGCTCCACAAAATTATACAGCCGCATCCATGCATGTCTCCAAAGTGCCACGCCTGTGCCTGCAGCTCTACTCACCCCCAATGGCTGCATAGGAAATGAGCCTCATGGAGGAGTTGACTACTAAGTTAAGGGTTGCCAGCTGAGAGGCCACTTTAGCCTGAGCCCCTTCAGCTGAAGGATCCTGCAGGGTATCTCTGAGCTCTTTCAGGAGATCCCTCTGAAGTCTGGTGAAATGGCATAAGTAATTCAGTGACCTCATGGAAAAGGTCGCTAAGGCAAACATTTGCTTCCCATATCTGTCCATGGTCCTAGACTCCTTGTTAGGAGGATGGACAGAAGAAGAAGTTTCCGCTAACTCCTTTTTAGTGACTGCTGCTACCACCATGGCATCCACGGGAACACCCTTAGTAAGGAACTGCTTGTCAGGGGGTGCAGTAATAAACTTGCCTGGTCTCCCTGGGGGTTGGTTCCACTGTATCCAGGGCTGACCAAGCCCTTTGAGCTACCACAGACATTAGTGGGTCAAGGGGTGGAGAAACCCAGGAGATGGAAGGCCGGGAACTGAACGCGTCCAGAAATACAGATCCATCCTCGGTAGGGGCTAGGGTATTCCAGTTCCCCCTCTGCTTAAGTATCTCTAGGATGTCTGAGAAGGAAACATCTTTAGAGGGGGATCTCGGGGACCCTTCCGACTCATCCAAATCCGTATCTGAAGTGACAGACTCAGGGGAGTTAATGTGCTTCCTCTTGCACTTCTTCTTCTGAGGGGCCTCCTCTGAATGATCAGGGGAGGCCTCGGAGGAAGAGGAAACACCCAATGGTGTGCCCTGGAGCGCTGGTTCCCCACGCTTGGGGTCTGGAGGAGGGACAGAAGTCGAAGCAGGCACTACGGGGGATGGAGCCAGTGGGGTCAAAGGTGGAGCTGGCTCGGAGGCCAGCATGCTCCTCATGACATCAAAGGCATCCCTACTATGATGAAGAGAAGGCTCTGGCTCCAAGGAGACCAGAATCCTCCTCTGCACAGAGGGAGATGGCTCCGAGGCCGATGTAGGAGCTGAGATCACCTGCACCGATGCTCTGAGAGGGAGAGCGGGGTCGGACAAGGGTCCAATGCCACTCGCCCGCTCTGAGCCGACGAGGGAGTCTCGGCGCCCAGATCCCTTGACGGAAGGCACGATCGAGGGGATCGGAGCTGACGACAGATCCAAAGGATAGATCGTTATCGGAGCCGATGGTTCCATGGCTCAAACCCCAATAAACTCTGGCTCCGAGTTCAATGGAGTCGGAGGAGGAACATCGACAGAAATGGACAGAGCTGACACCTGATGAGGAGGGCTGGACAACATTTTGGCCAGTGCCTGCGACTTCAACAACCTACTGACCACTCTCTCCACGTCATGGTCCAAGAGCCTAGAGGACCAAGAGGAGTGTGAAGATCTGTGACTATGGTCACTCTGCAAGAGGGGAGACTGAGGAGCTGAATGAATGGACTCTAGTGAAGGAGACCTCGGCCTTTTTTGGATCCTTGACAGCTCCGAGGGTACTATAGGAGCTGACAAGGAAGCAGACTCCTCGGTTCCAGCTGGAACCGAAGTAGAAGGCAAGAGTAGGGCCGATGATGGCTCTGAGCTGGGAGCCGACGATTTGGCCTGTTTAGGGGATTTCACTGGCTGAGCTTTGGCCGGTGAATCCTGAGGCTTGAGAAGACCCCTCAAAATAAGTTTGTTCTTGCGCTCCTGCAGAACACTTGGGCTAAATGCATGGCATATAGAACAAGAGCCCTGCAGGTGTACTGCGCCTAGACAATAAATGCAAGAAGTGTGCCTATCTGTCAGAGACATTTTCTGACAGCATGAGTCACACTTCTTGAATCCCGACACTTTGGATTCCTTAGCCATATCCAAAGAAAAAGAGCAATCACACTCTAAAGACTACTTTGGCCAACAAGCCAGACAACACTAAGAAAAAAAATAAAACGGAACACTACCACAAAAAATAACACAGAATTAGATAGTTTTTTTTTTTTTTTAAAGACTAGGAAGCCTCTAACTTAAATGGCTATCTAACACTACAATAGAGGGGTAAGTGGGGGGAGAACTCTCTAAGTTAAATGAGTTCTAAGGAAAAAAACTGCAATACACTAAACCCATTAAACTAAATATACAATTAATAGACTATGAAAGAACAACTACTATGCCAAAAAACACTAATCTGACTAAAAAGAGCAGATTAATAAAGATATACGAGCCTGAGCCAGTATCCAGGAATCTCGCAGCTGAAGCAGAAAACGAGATCTGGGTAGCTAGCGCTAGGCATCATGAGATAAGGGGTAGCCTCAAGCCAGTAAACAGCTCTCAAGCTATTGAAGATGGCCGAGTCGGAGCAGAGGATCGGCTCCAATCCCAACCAGCAAGAACGAAGACGAGATTGACAACTTAACATCATATGTTCACTCCATAGTTATACAGTACAATGATAAACAGAACACCTCTGAAGTAAACATGGAAGACTTCACAGTCACACCTGCAAATTTCAGCCTTTTCCATGTTGAAAACATTCACAGTTCATGAAAATCAGAAAAGACTCCCTTCATAAAGACAATATCCTTTTTAAACTAGTAGTCCATTGGTCGTTTTGGGCCAATTCCTAGCTCCTTTCAGCCCCCTGCTATAAAACACACTAAACACGCGTTTTCCAGCTTGTAATATAAGTATTTTTGTGGCACTGTTAGTAACTATTAGCTTAGCGACTGCATTTTTGCCTGTTTACTGCTACTCATAAGTGATTTCTGCATTTAAGTTACTTTATTGCACTAATTGTTGCAATTGTTGCAACACACTGGCTACACACACAAGCTAAAGTCGCTTTTATTTACAGCATTTATATTATTTTCTGTTTTTTTTTTTCCTTATCTGTAATAAAACAAAAAAAATCTCTTGTTTTCTTATTACTGAACTAGAGTAGTCCAGTTTCAGAGTTGCTGATCCATAAAACACGCTTAAACGCTAAGTTAAATCTGCCAAAACTGCACAAATTCAAATTTTTACTACCTTCCCTCTTCCTCGAGCTGTACTGTTGATCTAACTCAAATTTTAACTTAGAACTAAGTTCCTAACCAAGTACAAAACTTCTCACACTTCCATTTCACACTTCTAAAAAAAATCTCAGACTACAGTGTTTTAAGGCCAAATTACATTTACCACTTCTAAAAACTCAAACAACTGACTTAAGGCCCCTGATTACTTTCTACCAGCACCTACACCGCTGAATCATATTCCACAATCAAACAAAACCAAAGAGGAGCTACCTGCAGGCATCAGGCCATCTGGTAACTCCAGCCACACATAAAGAAGCTCTACAACAAAGGAGGAAGCTATTAGCAAGATAGAGCAAGCCTCTACAACAAAAGACACCTTTGATCATTAGATAAAAAAAAAAAAGAGCTCTCATAAAATCATCCAAGCAAATTTTTTGAGAGAAAAAAGTAGCCCAAAATAATCCAAGGCAAAATTTGAGAGAAAGCTATATTGAAAAACCCAGGGAAACTCCCAGATATGCTCAGAATTAGTTCAAAAAATGATGAAAAACTCCTTGAACCTACACACATTTATAACAAACTGGCTGACAGGTTCTGTAAACTTCTCCCCCCCCCAAACTGAAAGAGAGATATAGTGCAAAGGGATTGTAGTCCCCAAACATCTCCAACGCCCAGAGGATTGTAGCCCCCACTAAGGCAAAACGCAGCATCATGGGACGCGATGGTGTCCCCGGCTGTGCAAGAAAAGAACGACCGATGGAATTAAATTAGTTAGTTTGGACAACTGTTTAATCTAGCCTCCCCCTCAGGAGGGACATCCAAGGAGGGCGACGCTTACACCTAGTCCCACTTCATAAGGAGTGGGCGTGCCTCCACAGACCCCCATTTGGCTATTCATTAGCAAGCAGACCCTGAAATTACCGAACCCAGGAAAGGGAACTAATCATAACAAAAAGAGGGGGGACTTCAACTTTTGATCCAACCCAGTTTGGCTTTTGTGTCAAAGGCAGATCCTGCTAAACTTGGTGGGGTTTTCTTTTGCAGATCCTGCCTTCTAAACTTGGTTGACTTTTTTTCGAGACACCTACCAAGACCTGGCAAAGGCTTGCGACACAATACCCCACTCAGGTATCATCGAAACATCATCAGCTTGAATGTAAACCCACATCACAAGATGGGTTGCAAACTGGCTAAGTAACAGAACCCACCCACAGGGTCAGGCTGGAGCCATGTGTCAGGACTCAAAGCCTGTCACAAGTGGTGTCCCCCACAGGGTCAGTGGGTCCACTGTGTTCGGCATCTACTTTTCTAAAGTACAAGCATGACAGGAGGGTTATGGTTGACAAAGTTTGCAGATGACTGCAACTGGGCCATAGTCGAAAAACACATCTGACCCCGCTCAGGGAATCGGAATGACAGACACCTGCTGCCTAAAGAAAAGCCAAAAAAGTAAAAAAGCAATGTAAAAGGATGTCAAAAATATGTCTTATGCTGCCATACCGAGAAGAACTCAGCTCTATTCAGTCTCATGCCGCTTGCTCAGAGTCGTCCTAGACTGATATGACATGTTTCACTCAAAAATTCCATGATCCATTCAACACCTCAAACCTCAGACTTAAAAGGAAGGACAAGGAGACCTAAGAAGCCTTGGTACCTTAAATTCATCACCCAGAGGGACAGATTCATCACCCAGAGACTCCCTATGCTGTGGAACAAACAAAAATCCCGTACATGCTGAGGCAGCAGCTGGTGCCTGGCCTTGTTCGGAAATCTTGACCAATGGGGAGAGGATCGCAGATATACCCCAGGGATTACTCAGTGTCACTGCTTGACAGAGGCACAGAAAAAGGCATAGTTATTTTTTATTCAAATTAAAGGCAAAAGCAGCCATTAACTATATGCTAGGCTTATAAATGCCCTTGGGCAGATAGCCTAGTATGAACCTATGAACCTATGAACCTATGAATAGTCAAACAGTAGCCCTATTATTTCTTAAATACCTGAAGAGTCCTTACTAAATTTCACTGATAATTTGAGGTATGAATTTTTTTTCAGCTCTTACTGTTTGATTTGTCTTATTATTAATCTTTTCAGGTGTAATTGAACAGCTATTATGTATATAAAATCTATCTTCTTTCATTTCCTGTTTAAAATCACTCAAACTGTCCTTTGTATCTATCTGGTGGGGGCCTACACTTCAGGTCCCCTTTGAAAATAGGCTATTTTCCAGTAGGAACCTCGTAAAAAATAAATAACTAAATAAATAATATTTTTGACCTTTTGTGTATTCAATATAATTGATATCAGTCATAAGAGATAATACAATATAAGACAGCATTGTTGCTACCCCTTTTATTTGGTCATGTGGTGAAACCTGATTTTTTTTCTTAATTCTGCTGACTGGCACATTACTGAATTTTTGTGATGTAGCATTTGAAAAGGAAAAGTAGGCTAATTCACAAATTTATATTAAATGTGCTTCTGAACAGACATACTTGAATGTTTGTTTAATTTAATTGTATTTAATTCCCATTTGTTAACAGGATACAGCTTTCCTTTGGTGGAAGTAGGTCATATTTAATGCTGATCTGTGTGTGAGGTAAGGTAGACGGATTCACAAGGATGAAACATGTGTCTTGTAAGTGTGGCATGCCACATCCTTTCAGGATGATGTTTACCTTTTATCAGTGGGGTGCTTTGCATACTTCTGTTGTTTGCATCTTTGTTTCATGGAAATAATTAGTTGCCCAGTGGTACCTTTTCATTTGACCATGCTCTGATGCTAGCATAATTTGGGAATGTGTTTACTAATAAACATTTTGGACTTTAGAAGTTACATTAATCTGAAGTTGTTTTAGAAGAAGTTATACTGAGAGTTTTGCAGAACATCTGGTTGTTAGGAATCTGTGTAATACTGTTAGGACTTATATGACATTTAATCATAACCTAAAACATATGGTTCAGTCCTCTCAGGTGCATAATTATAATAATAGACATGATTCTGTAAGTTACCAGCAGTGGTACAATAAGCTACATTGTTATAATTTTGGGGTGAACTCCAGCAGTAAACAAAGTGTTAAGCAAACTCAGTTGTTGATAAATCATACGATTTTCTTTCTTGAGAAACAAAGACAAATGTTATTTTCTTATCAGAATGATGTAATTAGGAGACATTGTTTCCTTTTTCCTTACTAAATGTTCATTGCTGAGGTCCAAAACTGGGAAACAGATACTGTTGACCAGACTGGTTCTGTGTCTATGCTTTGGATTATGCAATATGTGTTTCTTTTTTTCTTTTTTCTTGTTCTACTTTGCCCACACGGTCTGTCAGTCATCAGCTCCTCAACACCAGTTGTCTCATTTGTTCCTCCATCATCAAAGTAAAAGGGTCAGCTGGAAGGAACCATCATTTAAACATCAGGGATGGTTTGTTATTTTTTTATTTATGCCCTAATCCTATGTATCCCCCTAGTGACAGCTCATGGGTGGGGAAATGCAATGGGCATCAGCAATGTAAGTGCCTCTCACTTCCACAAAGGGTTGACACCTGCGAACTTGCCACAGCCTCTCACAACAGTTACCACCCAATTATTTCCTTGGTCTCCATTGGGGAAATCAGTCCACTCAGGTTTACCCCTGAGTGTGTCTCCCCTTTCCCCAAAGATGGACATGCTCATCCTCCCTGCATATGCCATTAAGCACTTTACTACTCAAACTGTGGTTACCTGTGGCATAATTAGGACCTAAATTTCTTTATCTCTGGCATAGGTCAGATTACAGAACATTTTATAGCTAGTAAGTGTAGTCATGACTGGTTTTGTGTTTTTTGTTGTTTTATTTCATTACAGGTTAAATGACTAGCCCTTTCTGCTGAAAACAGTTGTTTTTGTAATCTTATTACTACATGGTAAACAGAAAATGTACTGTTTTCCCTTTTTAATATCAGTGCTCTGATATATTAGCTTATGTTTTTAAAAACATTTAAGTGACATCTGCTGCACTGCATGGTGAAGGTTTCTATTTGGAAACAGACTGGACTGTCAGTTATGTATGAGGAATGGAAAAAGTGTGTTACTTTTGCAGTTATGATTTATCTTAGAGATGGATGCTTGTTTTTGTTGAATGCAGACTATAAAATGATATGTGGTGAAAACACTTAGAATTTGTGATAGGTGACATTGTGAGTTTGGAATTGTTTGGGATAATGTGTTACATCTTGTTTTTTTCCTTTTCATATTCGTTACGTCATACTGTGTCTGGCAGAGCACAGGATCATTGTACTGTTTCTCTGGATTTTCATAATGCATTTGTTTCCACCAACCACTTTTGTCATTAGGTTTATGTGGTCTTGGATTACCATCTGCATTCTTTCTTTTTCAAAATATATATAACTGTAGTGTTCTGGGTGAAGCAGCGTGTCTGAGTAGTCCATTGAGTTTGTTGAATGTGGACATTTTATCTTAGTTCTTGACCCAAAATATAAATGTTGCAGTAGGTGTTCTGTTAGAAAATGCAAACATCATCCTAAACAGAATACTGAAATTTTCCATATATCATATCCAGGAAAAGATGTTCACGTCATCTGAAATTTCACTCTGAATTAATGGTAAACAACAGACAGAAGTAAACTTGCTGGGTAAACCTTCACTGCAAGTTAAAAACAGGGTTGCTACCATAATTAAATAACATACTCATCAAACATAGCAATAGGTACTTAAAGTCATGTACATAGTTTTATATATAATTCATAGGATTGCTCTATGTTTAACGTATAAGGCTTCAGTATTTTAATTTGGGTGTTCTCTACCCTAGTGTATGCCAAGAGTTAATTAAGATAAAATGTTTGTATCTTAGTACAAAACACACACACTCAAAATATATCTAAAAGGAGCTAATAGTTATGTTTGATAGTCCTGCTTGACTTATTACTTAAAGTATATTCTACTGTCTAGTAACTCCTTGATGGAAAAAAAGTGGTCTTGGGCTGACAGGTTTTTGGAATGCATGATATCATGTCCTGATAAGTAGTACCCAAAACATTCTCCCCTGGATTTACTATTCCTCAATGCAGGACTATGAAGGCGGCTGTTTAGGAGCAGGACGGCTGCGCGCCATGCATAGTAATGAGGCATGCTGCCTGAGCTCCTAATCTTACATGGAGTGTGTAAGAGTGCAGGGGGTGTGTCTGACAGCAGAGCTCTCAGAATATACACACCCCCACAATGAAGAACAGCAGAAAGGGATAAGAAATGAGCGAGACTACTCATAGGTGTCCGCATATCCCCAACAGTCCCCCTCATGTACAACAGCAATCATATACAGAAACAAAATGAACAAACCCTTTTTTTTTAAACATCCAATTAAAGCTAACCATAGGTGTGCGGGTGTGCCTATCACTTAGCTACTGTTAATGCAGCTTAAATGGCTGAAGAGGATAACAAGGAGGATATATGCAAATGAAGCAGCATAGCAATAGTGTAGTGGGTAGAGCATTCACCTTACGAGCAGGAATTTCTGGTTCAAGTCCCACTGCAGCACATTCCATTTTCCATGGCAAAGTACGTTATGACTAATATTTATGTTGCATAACCCACTAAATAACATATTTTTATGAACTGGAGTACTGCAGCAAATGCACATGTGAGGTGCCAGTGTCAGAATGAATAAAGCACTAGTAAGCAGGTTTAAGCACCAATAAGCATATTTAAGCACTAGTAAGTGAGCTTATGTCCGTTTGCGCAGGGGTAAGCAATGAGCACACAGGTTAAGCAATATTGAAGCTAACTCTCTGTAAGCATATGTAACTGGAGGTTAGCAGTGCTTACCCTTGCGCAACCCCCCGCAAACCCGCTTACAACTGCTTAAAAGTGCCCTAATCATTTTGTATCCAACAGCCCTTGTTCTGCCCATCAACAAAATAAACAACCTTGCGGGTCTTGAACCCAGGACCCTATACACTATAGTCACAGTAGTTAACCACCAAGCCATCACAGCAGTACAGAAGAATGAGGTATTAGCAAACAAGTCTTCACTATAGTAAACTCAAACTGAACCTGTGAAAGGGATCAGTATACAGACATACATGCCTTAACCCACTACATAACATAACTATGTGAACCGGAGTACAGCAGTAAGGCCAGAAGTCAGGTGTAATTGTAATAGAGTGTTGAAGTCCCCAATAAAACACAATGACCCCATACAGTGTACGTACACATGGATCATGGATACCAGGCATACATATAAGGTGTAATGAATAATAACTCAATGCCAAAAAGGAATTATAATGCAAAGTCTAATGTAAGCAATGCTAAGCATTGCACAGGCCAGCTTAGGAGGTGTAAGCAATGTGTAGGCCAGCTAACACACTGTGCCCAGTGTTATACCCCTTTAAGCAATGCCAGCCCTAGTTAAGCAAGTTTGCCCATAGCCTATTCTTTTCAAAACTAGCCAATCACGGAAAAGTGCAGGAAATTGGCCCTACTTAAACCAAAGAGGTAGGAATACATCTCATGACTGGTTGTAGCTTCCTCTTGCAGGCACAATGGCAGTAAGGGGAGAAGGTTTGCGCTTTTGGGCACAGCACTGGTGCATCCAGGAGTCTAGAGTCATGGCAGGACTCCTTGTCAAAGACCATGATCAGAGACTGCTGCAGGGCCTGTACCAAGGCTCCCAATATAAGGCGGAGGCCTGGCTTCATCTCACCCGTGACCTCACCAGTGCCACTGGCATACCCCAAACTGGTGAGCAGGTCAGGCATCACTATGCTGACCTGAAGCGGCATAAGGGGGACCTCTTGGACCAGTGGATCCAAGAGGCCAGAGCAGCAGGGGATGTTCCAGTTGTGCGTAAGTATCACCCCAGTGTGTGTGTAATAATCACCGGCTCAGGTATATCATGGATAGGTATGGCTAAATATTCCTCTTATGTCCCCCACAGCTGCAATGGACCAGGGTGCGAACCAGGAGACCCACGTCAGTCGCCTGGTGAGGTTGTGACGCGAGACAGGTTAGTAATGCTCATGCATTTACTGTCATAGGAAATAAAACTAAAAGTAGTAGTACATTAATTGCCTGTATAAAACCTCTATTGGTCAAGGCAAGTACTGCATACACTAGAGAATATGGCAGGAAGAGTCTCATATCATTTGTATGTTAATAAAAGTGTAATAGCCTGACAATAAAGGTGTAACTGCTGGACTGCATGTGTATACTCTTGTATCATATGGTAATGTAGATTTGCAATCATCTTGTATCATATGGTAATGTAGATTTGCAATCATGTAATAGTTGTTGTTGTTGTTTGTCTTTCGGCTTTTCCTGGTAAGGGGTCGCAATCATGTAATAGTACTGTTGTATTAAGCACTGTTACCCACACCGAGCACCATAAATTTAATGTGTAGGAATGCCTGTATAAGACAGGTGTAATCCCCAGACGCCATTTAGTACATCTGAGAGACACATAAACAGTAAACAGGGAAAATGCAGACAACAAACCCTGAATAGCACATGCAACTGAGATGTGAACTGTTTTTTTAGCACGCACAGCCATGTTTAGAATCCTGCCAGTGGTAGTAGTATGCATACAGAATCATACCCCACAACTGTACAGATATGTCCAGAATGTCCAGTAAATTGGCCCATATCTGTTGCCTATCAACCTGTCCCCCTGGGAAATCAGTGGGATGATCCCAGACGTATAGGCAGCAAACAGGAAATACAACTGATTGACACATATCTATGAGAACAAAGCTGGCACACTAGCAACTCCCCAATACCTTATGAGACTGAGAAGCCACGCATGTCCCATTTAAACCCCAACTTGTCAAGCTGTGATCAGAGTGTGTACAGTAACAGAGTGAGGTGTATGTGCATAACAGTAATGTGGAATCTGGTACTGTGTGTGGGAACATACAGGTAGTGCTAATAATCATTTCTCCCACAGGTCTGTCAGATACCAACACTGTGCTCAGAAATACAAGAATGATACTCAGTATTGGTACTGTTTACATTGGTATTGTATGGCATTGCGACTGATGCAGTTGCTCTGCATAATGAGGTATTACACATCACTGTTGCCCACACTGTCCTACAACATATAACTGTCTAGAAAATCTGTATAAGTGTGTAGTAATACAAGGTCATAATGCAAAAGCACAGGGGCTTAATAAGACAGAAAGCAGATAGGAAATATACAACAATATCTATATAGCAGACACAACTGTGATGGACAGTGTTTAAGTTGTAGCAGACACAGCAATGGTCTGAATCCTGGGAGAGGAAGTAGGCTGCATACAGAATCATACCCCACAAATGTACAGATGAGGTCAGAATGTCCAGTATATGGGCCCATATCTGCTGCCTGCCACCCTGTCCCTCTGGTAAGTCTGTGGGATGATCCCAGATGTTTAGCCAGCAAACAGGGAATACAAGTGATTGCAAAACTTCTATGAGAACAAACCTGTAACTGTAGCAACCCCCAAAACTGTTAGGAGAGTATTATTTCAAGTACGTCCTATCTACACTCCCATGTTGTCAAGTTGTGACCAGTGTGTGTACAGTAACAGAGTGAGATGTATGTGCATAATGCTAATTTGTAATCTGGAAGTTTGTGTGGCAACAGTCAGGTAGTGCTAACAAACATTGCTCCCACAGGTACGTCAGATATGAACACTGTGCCGAGAAATAAAGACCATTATAACCTGTACTGGTACTGTTCACTCTCATATTGTAGGGAATTGTGAGTGTTGCAGTTTCTCTGAATAGTAAAGTATCACTGATCACTGTCACCCACACTCTGCTACATAATATAACTGTGTAGGAAAGCATATATATGTGTGTGTCAGGTCACTAAAGGTGGAAGAGGGCAATATTCTAGATATGTCCCGGCACACCAGGATGTGGTCAACACATGGCCAAAGTCTGTGCAGAAAGAGTTGGATAGCTATGTGCTTAACATCAACCTGGAATCTGGGAGTATGTGTAGAAACAGTCAGTTAGTGTTAACAAACATTCCCTCCACAGGTATACCAAGTAAGAGGTGTATACTGCAGGTAAAACCAGTTCATGTGTAATGATGACAGCCATATCACTGTCCAAACTAAGGCTATAGGGTAGTGTAGTAAGACTTGAAAGATACAGATAACAGCACTGACTAGGAAAGTAATGTGGACTACAGGAATATACTAGTTGTTAATTGACATCTGTCTCTACCCCAACCATATCTCCAACAATAATGAACATACCCACCCCAACTAGTATGTAATGACACATATGTTCTGATAATGTCCAGTTGTTTGATAACTATTTTAATTGTTCCCATGCATGTGCTATATTGAATTATTCCAACATTGGTGGCATGGTGCCATCAATGTACCTGCATGCTGTTCTTATTACTACTGTGGTCCCATATGTGCAAGTGTTCTGTTTGCTATGCAACTGTCTGTGTTAATGGGAATATCTATGCAAGCTGTTATACCTAACCCTGGAATGTGTTGTCTATTACTAACCCACATGTGATGATGAAG
This sequence comes from Protopterus annectens, assembly GCF_019279795.1. Taxonomy (NCBI): domain Eukaryota; kingdom Metazoa; phylum Chordata; order Ceratodontiformes; family Protopteridae; genus Protopterus; species Protopterus annectens. The sequence goes on from NC_056737.1 coordinate 1,574,463,781, forward strand.
GCCGGTCCCAGCGGACCCACCTGTCCCACCTCAGCTGGCCATGGCACTGGGCACCTGCATGTCTGGGGCCTAACCCGGGACCTCCCTATCCATTGGTCCTGCACCACCTTCGGGTGGAACTGCCTCAGGGGTTGGGGTTTGCCCCCCTGGGAGTGGACATGGACAAGCACCTGTCACCCGTCACCAGGTCGGGGTCATGGTGCGTAGAGAGATCAGTGAGCAGCTTGGTGGTCTTCTATGCCAACTCGAGGGCCTTGTGTCATGACTAGTGTGTCAGTTTGGCTCTGCAACTCAGCCCCCAGCACAGCCACCATCGGGGTTATGAATGTGCAGTGGTGACTTCCCAAGGCTGGGGACCTCGGTCCCACTGTTTCCACTAGGGGGCTTATGGGCTTCCAATTTCCCAACACTCCTCCCCACCAAGGTGTTTACCCCTCACATGTGTCATATACACATGTATGCATCTTGTTTGTCCTGTCTGCTAACCTACCAAACCTACCTCCCCAAATATACCTACTACCCCTCCCCAACATCCCACTCTCACCTGAAAAAAAAGGGCAATCTGTTCCAACAAAAAATCTCACCCCATTCATAGCTGTCCATTTCACATACATGTTCACTGGACACATGTAATCCTGTCTAACTGGCATCACAACTTATTATTGTTGTCCTCACCCCCTCCCACAGGTTTCAGTGTCCAAATCTACATCCAAATTCAGTGTATATGCACAGCTGTTGCTGTAGAAGAAATGGGCAGCTATGGGCCTTCCCTACACCCTTTCTGCACATCCCTGGCCAGTTTCCCTACTATCTTTCCCTCTTTGTGCCCCCTTTTTACCACTTTCCTATCAATCTCTTTTTCTTTTTTTTTAAAGAAATTAGCAAGGGGTAAGTGGGAGTAAGCACTTTTAAGCAGCAGTAAGTGGGTTTAATCCTATTTGCATGGAGGTCAGCAATGCTTACACTGGTTAAGCAATTTAGTAGCTAAGTATAACAAACTGTAACTGGTAGTTAGCAGTGCTTGCCTCCACGCAAACCTGCTTACAACTCCTCAAAAGTGCCTTAATCACTTTGTATCCAACGGCCCTTGTTCTGCCCAGCAACAAAATAAACAGCCTCTGCAAGGCTCAAATGCAGGACCCTGCACACCATAGACAAAGTGATTTACCACTAAGCCATGTAAGATATATATATATATATATATATATATATATATATATATATATATATATATATATGTATATATATAACTCTGATGTATTCACAAACATATCATCCAGCCCAGTCATTCAACAGTACAGAGAATGTATTCCAACATGTAGATGTATGTGTGTGTAAATATATTAATATCTAAACAGATACAACATATCTATATATGTATATATATATATATATATATATATATATATATATATATATATATATATGTATATACACATATATGTAAATATATATGAACATATACACATGCAAATGCCTACATCTATAGATATATATGTCTACATCTATATGTTTAAATATATACAGCAAGTTATATATGTAAGCATATATATATATATATATATATATATATATATATATATATATATGGTTCCACTTGAAATCATCGAATTATCATTTCATCGAATTGCAAATCATCAAGACCAAATTGTCAAAAACTCATTTCATCGAAAACTCATATCATCGAATCTCAAATCATCAAAACCTATAAAGCAACTACAAATAACATTCCACAAAGTTTTACTATTTATGCAGGGGAAGCCACCCTGCACCCCATAAATAAATATACCAACTCCAAGGTTGCACTACAGTGGGGAAAGATTATTTCCTAACCCCACTGTAGTGCACCTGGAGTTATATATTTTACTGAGGGTGTGGGGGACAGAGCCCCCCACATGGGGGGGTGCAGGGGGTCTTGCCCCCCTGCATAAACATACTAAACAGTGTCTGGAATGTTATTTGTAGTTGTTTTATAGTTTTCGATTATTTGAGATTCGATGATATGAGTTTTCGATGAAATGAGTTTTCGACGATTTGGTCTCGATGATTTGCAATTCGATGAAATGTATGATTCGATTTCATATATATATATATATATATATATATATATATATATATATATATATATATAGGTATATATGGACATACATCTGTAGATAACAATGGGAAAATAACTAAAATATATATGTCCACATGCACCATTAATGTGGTTGAGAGGCCCCAAACAATATACGTCTTGTATGAATAGGTTTAACAGCCCACAGCCAAACACGTCTGCCCTACAATACACTACCAAGTGTTGAATATCCCATAACCAGGACCTGACATGACATGGGCACAAGATGTTAACAGTACTACATCCCACCTGTATGATGTCAGGCTGGTATTGGTAACATATCATGCAGTACACTCTGGCTCCCATAGGAAATGTACAGTGTGGAAGCTATCAACATCCCCAGAATACATATACACAGACATATATATGCAGATACAGATATACATCTATATATATATATATATATATATATATATATATATATATCCGACCTTCACCTACCTGCACAACCCTAACTCACTTAACCCACCACCCTACCTGCCCTAACTCACTACACCCTCACTAGCACACACTTACCTTACCCATACCTCAAATCAGTCGGTACACTTACCTGTCGGTCATCTGGCGTCGGTGAGTTTTCCACGGGGGCATTAGTAGTAGACCCATATATATATATATATATATATATATATATACATGTGTGACTACACATACACACGCGGAGATATGTACAGTAAGATACATATGTAGGAGGTCCACACAATATGGAACAGCCACTATGCCTACAGTTAACACCTTAACAACTGGACACTGTATGAGCCATCCATACAAATGACAATTGTTGCCTGCAACATATACCCACAGAGAGTTCATAAGATATAACACCACACATAGGTTTGCATAAATGGAAAATCTTTATTTGTGTACTATTATAGTTGTATATGCCATGTCATATAGCCGTTTAGACACTGACATCCATATAAACAGAGTAATGCAACTGTGAAACAGTTATATGAATACAGTAGTCTGGAAAGGTTCACAAATGTTGCTGTCCAGGCCAAGCCCTTCAAATAGTACAATAGTAAAGACAGACTTGGCCACATGATACCAAACAATCAACAGTAAGTAATGCAGGTGTATAGTTCAGCAGCCTCTGGCTACACTCTGTACACAATCGCTAGGTGGTAAAGACTTCAGTTGACACAAAGGAATGTAACTGTCACATAACAAGGCATACTGACACCATCACAAGCACACTGACAAACAGAACAGTCTGTATGGCAGGAGGCCTGCATTAACCTAATTTATGTATCTAATTTAAATATAGGTGAATTGTATGGTACTGTACATCCAGATACCTTAAGGCAGCTCACCCCTAATGCCCCCACATTTTATAACAGCCAAGGTTATGTATAGTGCATCCCGCCCCAGACTCAGTAATATAAGGCCATATACCACTGTTACATACACTGGCCTCTGGAGTGCATAAAGGCACACATGTATTGTGTAGGTGAAGCCCACACATATATGGCCCCAGTCCCAATGTGTGGGGGCTACAACAGCAGTGGACTGACGACAGGAATGGCAGCATGATATACTCGCAGCCAACTACGGAACAATCCCTGACAGCATGTCATATGTGCAAAGCTTGGTATGTAGGTGGAGGACAGAGGCTGGAACAGAGGCCCATATGTGGAAAACTGTTGCCATACATTAAGCAAGTTGCTGGTGTTACAGGATAGTCTGCAACATACCCTTAGTCAGGGATTTGAGGTTAGAAACATAAATGGATGTAGCCATGTACTAATAACACTCACACACTGCCAGTGAAATATCTGACACAGGACCTGTGTGGTGGACAGACAAAACATGATAGGCACACCTCTGGCCATCAAGAGGATATGCCCACAGTTGAGAGCTATGATGACAGACTGCATTCCAAGGTAAATAAGTATGTACACACAAACCTTGTAACACCAGTACTATACAAAGCATAACACAGCTCTACTCACACTCTGTCTGTAGTTTTGGATCCTCCTACAAATATGTAGCTGGCCTGAGTGTGCAGGTTCTCCTGTAAGAGGTATTGCTACCTGCTGTCTGTAACACTGATGCTCACACACAGGAAGGATGTCCATCACACAGGAATGGTAAAGGGACCACGCCCACATGATGTAGGGATTTATAGTAGGTGGTTGCCATGGCAGTGGTAATTGGAAGTACTACACAGCAAGCTGCATGCAGTTAGCAAGTGGACGACACTGATTGGTGGAGAGGCCAGCACCTGATCATGTACATCACCTACTAAAGCCATGCTGCAAGCTATTCAAACCAGCTCAATCCATTTACTGGAAAGAGAGAGAGAGAGAGAGAGAGAGAGAGAGAGAAAGAGAAAAAGAAAAAGAGAAGGAAAGAAAAAAAAAGACTTCAAAATAAAAAAAGCCTAAGGCAAAGGCATATATTCAGCATTCATTCATCAAGACATCATAACCACAACAGGTATGTGAAGTATATATATATATATATATATATATATATATATATATATATATATATATATATATATATATATATATATATAATAGAATGTAGTACCTGGTCCATAATAATGGGTGTTGTTGTGATGATGTTCAACTGAACAACTGCTATGGACAACAGTGTCTGTCCCTGTGGGTAGTGGGCCATAGCCATCAACTGTGCAGGTCAGCACTGACTGACAAAATGTTCATAGGTTCATAGGTTCATAACATATAAAGATCAGACTACAGTGTGGGTAAGGGAAAATTCCCTTTTCCCCACTGTTAGTGCGATCTCAGAGTGAGAATAATAAAGTGTGGGGTATGGGGGGTGCAGGGGGGCAAAGCCCCCCTGCAGAAAAGTAGATTTTTTTTTTGAACTACATACATGGAAGCGCTTTTTGATGTTAAGCGCTTTCGTGTATGTGTGTTCGATGTTTTGTGATTCAGATATATAGTTGTCAAGCATGTGTCCTAGACCCATAGATATATACCCATAAACATGTCTACATATATACAAACACACACACAAACATATATGTATGTAAAGACATGTCTCCTATATTACTACTACAGTGCGAGGCACCAGCACACACAGCAAATAAATACAGATATCTACAGCTGGTAGTGTGTACTACATGGATGGATATGTCACATGTTAGTCCCTTGTTAGGACCACATTGGCCCCGTCTGTGAAGTATGCAATGGGAATATGGGGAAGTATAGCAGGTATACTTGTAGAGGTGGTCAGGGTTGGTAGATATGGAGGACAGTCTACAGGGGTGGCATGTGACACATGTGGTGGGTAAACACCCTGGATGGTGTGTGTAGTCTGTGATGTGGATGCTCCATGGGCCCCAGTTTGGGCACAATGGAAACAAGCCTCCCACCCACTGCTACTCACAATAGCAGTCCATGTCCCGAAGGTACATGGCCTGGAGGCTGAGCAGGAAGAGCATGTTGGCCCTGTGAATGTGTACTGGGTGCCTCAGACTGATGTACCACATCCCACATGTGTCTGTGGAGCCTGGTATGGAATAGACCCTAGACCTGACCTCAGGGGACAGGAACATTTCTGCGTGTGCCCCCGGGGGGGCAACATCCCCTGGGTTGGTTCCACCTGATGGTATTGCTAGACCAGTACATGAGGAGGCCCCAGGTTGGGACACACATGTGATGTGGCCAGGTATCATGGGCAGATGGGTTTGGAAGTTGGTTCTGATGGCCAATAGAACATGTATATGTTATTGTGTCACTGTTCTAGAACATATGTTGGTAGCAATAGTCTACACAATCCTGGAACATGTCCAACAGCATGCATAGATATCCCCAATAACACAGAATGTCAGATGTGCAGCAATCCCAAAGCAGCCATACCACTGGCATATATGGGACCATAGTGGCCCTGACAATGGCATGCAGGTGAATAGTCTGTAACAGACCAGCAATGATAGTAACCACACAGGGGACATGTCCACAATCACATAGCAGAAAGTGTGGTACAATACAATATCTGTCCCACTGGTAGGTAAGCTGTAGCCATACTGAGTTATGTGTACAATTTGTTGAAGCTGATATGGTGGGGGGGGGTGATAGAGATGTGTATTATGAACTGTGGTAACCTTGCTGTATGAGTTGCTCAGACCTATTGCCATCTTTGTCTTTCAGCCAAGATGCCACAAGCACGGTTGTCCACCTATTCACAAGCAGAGAATGATGTGATGATATCACACCTGATCCAGCCCTACCCAGTGCTGTTTGGCAGGGCTGCCAATAAGCAACAGGAGTGGACCACCCTGTGGAACAACCTAGTCTACAGGGTTAATGATGTCGGACTGCACAACTGCAGTTATGAGCAGGTCCGGTATCATTGTACTGACCTGCTTCACAATGCCCATCAGCATACTGCTGCAGTCGGGGGGATCACCTCGCCATGGGGGGCCATGCCATCCATTCCTCAGACACATGTGGAGGAGCTCCTGGCCAGCCTCGTGGCACCTGCCCAGCTGGGCAACTGTCAACCACTGGGCACCTTCATGGAGGTGGGTGCCACCCACACACTGGCTGAGGAGTGTGCAGGTAAGGACATAGGGCACATCAGTAGACCACTGTTGTGTATACATCCACATTGGTACAGGTAGATCATGCATATCTGACATGTCATAGATATATTGTGTTGCTGCATTGTAGTGATAAACAGATGTCCAGATCTGGTAGTATTGTGGGAATGTACTACTGATGTATTGTAATACTGCACCCACCCTGTAGCACTGCCACAGGTCTGGCCACTGACATTGCATCTCTCACCCTCCTATGTAGGTCCCTCCAGGATACCACCAAGGCAACAGCTGTAGCTGGTGAGTATGGTTTATGTAGATGCTTGCCAACACACCGGGCATGTAATGGCGATGGTATATTTCATGCACACATCTAACATACCTACCATGAATGCATGCTGTACATGTGCATGTATTGTTGCTGTGAAATGCAAGGTCTCACAGGGGTGACCATGATGGGGTATTGGAAGGGTATGTCAGACACCTGCATGATAACTAACATCCTGTCATTGCAAAATGTGTCCACAGGGAGTAACATACTGGTGGTAGACATGGCCTACAGTAGGGACATGTTCAGAACAACACCCATATAGGTCCATAGGTTGGTACTAGGCTATCGACCCTAGAGCCTATACAAGCCTAGCCATAACAATTCCCTGGATATTTCTTCCCACAATATTTACTTCCCTGGACCCCTGTCTAGTAGGGTGACTGATGTGATCCCAGGGGTGAAATTCCTATCTCCCATCCAATCGTCAAGGTTCCTTTTGAAGAGGGCCAAGGAAGCACTCTGCTTGACATGTATGGGCAGTCTTTTCCAGAGTATGGGGAGTCTCTGGGTCAGGAATCTATCCCCCAGCATGTTTTGTTCATTGTGATGACAAGGTCTAGATCCCTGGAGCATGTGGCTTTGAGGGATTGGGATTTCTTTAAGTGGAGCATGTCCAACAGCTCAGGGTTTGACATGGCCTTGTATGTTAAGCAGAGTTTGCATCTGAGTAGACAATATGCCACAGAATATAGCTGGAGTTTTTTTAGATGGTCAGCATAGGGCATCTGCTTTAGGCCTGTGATTCTTTTAGTGAGGTATTTCTGCAACCTTTCCAGCTATTGCAGATGCCTTGTGAGGTACATACCAAATGGGGCATTGTACTCTATAATGGGTCTAATGAGGGATGCATACAGTGGGACAATTACCTCCTTTTTTCTGGATGAAAAGCCCTTAGTGATGAGGTGTGCCACATAGAAGGATTTCCTGACTGTTGTGGTGATGTGGTTATCGAAGGTGAGACCACTGTCCACCTGTGTCCCTAAGTCTCTCATCACACTTTTGGTGTTTAGTGTACTACCACATATGTGGTAATTCATGGGTTCATGTTTTTTTCCCAAAGGGGATAACTATATATTTCTTGGCATTAAGTTTGAGCCCATGGCTCTGGCACCAAGCATCTGTTTGTGTAAGGCCCTTTTGTAGAATATCCACATAATTTGGGGATTCAATAATGGCTCCCAGTTTGCAGTCAGCTGTGAACTTTGTTAGCCAGAGTCCCTTAGTGTTGGCCTGTACTTCAGAGAAGTAGATGCCAAACAAGGGCGGTCCCAGGACTGAACCCTGAGGTACTCCACTTGTCACTTGTCTGGAGCTGGATTTGGAGTCGGCTACTTTTACAGTCTGTGTTCTGTCAGTAAGTCAGTTGGCAGCACATCGAGTGATGTAGGGATTTATGCCCAGCTTAGTAAGTTTATCTGTCATTCCAGAGTGGGGGATGGTGTCAAATTCCTTGGTGAGGTCCAGATAGGCTGTGGGGACCGCCTTACCCTCGTCCACAGCTCTGGATACTGATTCGAAGAAGTCAATCAGGTTCAGGAGACAAAATTGGCCCTTCATGAACCCAAACTGGGTGGGGTCCAGTGTTTGAAGGTGCCAGTGTCTTTGTTTATAAGTTCCATGATAATGCGTTCCATGCCCTTGCAGATCAGGCTCATCAGACTGATGGGACGGTAGTTCCCAGGATTCAAGGTGGATCCCCCCTTGTGGAGTGGGATAACTGTAGCTGTGCGCCACTCAGTGGGCATGAAGCCTGAGGTAAGACTATGATTAAATATGACACTTAGGTGAGGTGCCAGTTCATTTTGTAGTTCATGTAGTACACAGCCCAGGATGTCATCTGGTCCCATGGATGCTGTATTCATAGCTTTGGAGAGTGAGGTGTCTACTTGTGTGGCTGTGATTACTGGAATTTGGCAATCTTTTGGTATTCAGATGTGCCCTTTAGGGGGTGAGAGGGGTGTGAAGTTGGCACTAAATTGATCTGCCAGGATACTGGCAATATCCTTGGGATCAGTATATTTAATGCCATTCTGCTGTAGCTCAGAGCATATCTGAGCATTGCCATTTAGATTCTTGACATAACTATAAAATGCCTTGTGGTTGTCTTTGGAATTTTTAGCAATTTTATTTTTCTAACTAGCTTTTCACAGTGCAACACCAGTGTATATACCTGTAGGACAATGGCAACTGCTGCAGAGATACACTATGGCATAAGGCATTACAGTAGTCCACATTATCAACTGGGCCTATGCTGCAACATGTGGTGTTCTGTGTATGGGACACTGCAAAGTGACACACAAGTGTAGGGCTTACTTCTCATGCCTCTGCATAAAGGCTGAAGGAGGGGGGGGTTCTGCATGACACACCAGTGCACTGCAGCAGCGATCCTAAGGATGCTAAGAATGGCTCTATCTGCACATAGTCAGGTTCTGGACCTGTAGCAGCCATAACCCTACCCACACTGCAATAGTGAACACCATGGGATGTGCACATGAGTAGACCTTGCAATCATGCAGAATAAGGGGACATGTGTAGGGCAGACTGAACCTACACTGGCAAATGCAGATGGCCCAAGCTGGTATACCCCTAGCAGGAGTAGTGACTGCTGTAGTACACACAGCAAGAGGTTCGATAAACCATCATGATAAGGCTGTGTACACATATGCCCACACAGTGTGTATGCATTGCGGTCAACAGTGACACACCTAACACTATCTGTAGACACTACATGTGAAAGTAAAGTACATATGTCACATACTGGACTCATGTTCTGCTAAGATATGCGGTGATGTGGTCCCATGGCAGATCAAAGATGTGTGTATCAAATCAATAAAGGTGTGTACACCCCCCATAGCCATAATATGCTCTGGTGGTTGTCAGTGTAAGAATATTGGATTGGTCATACATGGTCTGTTGATGCTGACAGCTGTAAATCAGGCATCAGGCATTCACCAATGACAACTGTCCACATATCATCCCAGGTATGTGTTGCTGAAAAACATAGGGGCTGTGAGCAGTAAAGCTGACATAACTGACACAGTACTACACATTTCACAATGGGTTGTACACCTGTGAGTTGTGATGCACAGTACATGGCAGGGTGCAGAACAGGTGCACAACAATACTGTGTACATGGGTGCAATGGTATCCAGGGGAAGGGGCATCACCTAGTGACACAGCACATGCATCACACACATGTGTAATGTTTTTAGCATGGATTGACTATAGCTGAACTGTATGCTGTTCTGTACCATATGTTCTGCATGCTGGCAGATGGGTAATAGGAGGACTCTGTGTACTATCATTGTGCAACCTCACCTGTATGTGTGTGCGTGTGTGTGTGTGTGTGTGTGCATCCTGGAGGTTAGTTTGTCTGCAGGGCAACTCTGGTGAAGTGGAGGGAGGTAGATGCATGTCGGATGCGTGTGTGCATGTGTGTTTTTGTGTGGGTGGCCATGTATGCGCATGCAAGATTGTGGGGTGTTCATACAGCTGTACCTCCCTTTGGGACCATGCAGTACATGGACATGGACTGCCACATTACACACCAGGAATACCTGTCATGTGTGTAATCACAGGACAGCAAATAGTATAATATGGTCTGTAGCATGGAACAGGCATCCAGAGGGAAGGCAGACACCAGGTACACCCGTAATATCGCAGTCAGCAGAGAGGTCACCTACAACTCACGTATGCAGCACTACAAATGCATTGGGGAAGTACTAGTAAACACCAGGTAGTGTATCCAAATTTTACAGTTGTCACATGATAGGCTGAAGGAGCAGCATATCTGGCATATACTGAGCATTAGATACACATGACACACCAGTGAGAGATATTATGAATACAACATAGTAGCCCACACATATAGGGGCCATGCACATAATGTCCGGACATACAGCGGGTGCATACCGAATGACAATAGTGAGGCTATGTAAAACCACTACACACAGGTCAGGCAAGTAAAGTAGCAATTGTGTTATGGCCGCTTGTGTGGGCATTTAGAGGACTGAGATGTTAATGAGTGGTATCAATGTGTGTATGCTAACAAGTGTGGTGCAGGATGGGGTAACACATGGACATATATGTGGGACTGTCTGTAAAGCCATGGACAGGTAGGTATTATGGATGTGTGTGTGTGCGTGTGTGTGTGTGTGTGTGTGTGTGTGTGTGTGTACTGTTAGGCAATGCTGTACAGATTTTAAAGTGCGTTTACTGTTTTCCCCCACAGGTGGCGAGGTGGGTCAGGGTCCCTCCTGCATGCAATCTGATGTTGGTGTCCATACAGACATCGAAGATGATGATAGTACTGTTGAGACACAGGTGGGGATGTCAGGGGCTGACACTGCACCAACATTTGACATCCCCCTTCTAGCCACCCCAACCCCACACACAGTTTCAATGCCTACACATACCCCATCACCTGTGGCCATAGTGGAGGAACACCTGGCATTTGGTGGCAGTGCACAGGGAAGTGTGGTAACCATGCCTAATAAGTCTGGTCACAGCAGGCATAGCTGAATGTCTGGCAGGGCACCACATAGGTGGATATCCCAGGGTGCTCATTGTAGGGCCACTGGACATCATGCTCCTGGCATAGGAGACATAGCTGGTACCAGCAGGTGCATGTTTCAGGCTGTCATGGCAGCGCAGGCACATATGGAATGTTACACCAGACAGGGCCTGAGGCTGCAGAGGGCTGCTCTTGCATCTGTAAGTGACAACCTCCATGAACTGTCAGGTGCCATCCGTGCTTATACCGAGCTCACAGGTAGATGGCATGGTGAGATGATGGCCCTCATCGGCCATGGTGTGTCCATGCTTCAACGTGTGGTGGGGATGTGGTGATGTCCGCGTGGATGTGGGCCAGCAACACGAACAGCTGGCAGTCAACGTGGATGTGCTAGGTCACCAAGGGACTCCTATAGTGGCAGTAGCAGCCACGGCAGTGCAGGGGCTGTGCTGCCCACTCCACATCACAGCAGGCCATGTGCACATGGTCCTGGCCAGTCCCAGGAGGGACCTGGTACCAGCAGACAATTGCCATCACTAGGTGAGAGTAGCACATCGATGCCTGTACCTGGACATTCCTGTGGAACGCCTGGCAGGCACAGTCCACGTGTCCGTGGCTGGAGGCAATGAACTGCACACCCTGCCAGGTATGGTCTGCAGCTGTCCATAAACACCTGTGTAGGGCAGCCACATTGCAGAACTGTGTGCATACATACCCACACACTATGCAAACCCACCTAGGGCAACCCCATACCTACACACACCACATCACCTCTCCAACTCTCCACAGTACACCCCTCACCCACACACATGGTGTCAAATGTATGGCCCACTCTCGGCCTCTGGCAAACCAACATCACATCCGCAACATTCCCACCTTTCCTGTAACTAGCCTAGTCCAGATACAGAGTTGCTGTATCCAAGACTGTTGGTAAGCTTTTGAGCTCCGCAAGCCTTTCTGTGTTGGAGGAAAGCCTTCTAGCTTATCAGTGGAAGTGATAAGCACTAGGTAGCCTGTCTACCATGAGAGGAGAGGTTCTTGGCCCAGAGAATGTAGTTTATTGACAATTTGGACAGTCTGTCCGTCTCTTTCAACTTTCTGGTTTAAAAGACCACATCTGCGCTTGTTTCCCATCTTTCATGTAACTAACCTACTGGGTAGCACTAGAAAGCCTTAAACTGATACAAGCCTTCTAGCTTAGAAAATAGACTTTGGAGTGATTATCAGTTTTCTGTACTTTCTTGCTGTGCTTAAATGTTTTCTTCCAAAATGCAGATTTTCCAGTGTTTATTGTATTTAAAAGCTTGTTTTTTTCACATATTGTACCTATTTGACTGCCTGCACTTTTAAAAAGTTGTTTTTTGTTTAAATAATTTGTTTAACTGGTGTAGGCTACACATTAAAGTGAGACAGCCTTTTCTGATCATTTGTAGTCGTTTAAAGCTGTTTTAAGTGCATTTTTTACTGTTTTTGCCTTATCTTTTCAGTTTTCAGGATAGTGCTGAATTCAGGGCTGTGATACTAGTTTCTGAGTTGCCCATACCTTACTTGGATAGAAGGAAGTTTATTTGTTCACCTGTGAGAGAGGGGAGCCTTGAGCAACCTATCTGTCCCTGAAGGAGTGGTTCCAGCCCAGAAGTTTGTAGTTTATTGGCCATTTTGGGCTAATTTATATCTCTTTCATTTCCCTACTATAAAAAATGTGTTTGCACGGTTTTGCGCACCGGGCAGTGCCGGTTAGCTACGGTTAAATTATTCCCAGCTCCACTAAGTCTCCTCTTCAGTTTTTTCCCTTGAAACTAGTCTAACTTTCAACCTAAGCACTCAAAAAGCATCCTACAGCCCAGCACTTGCTCAGACCTAATAGCAAGCACTAATATACCCTGACACTGATTGCCCAGCAGGGCAAGGCTCTTTATTCACCCCTCACCAACCAAGCAATGAAGCAGCTCACCCTACTATTCAGGCATGACCAAAGGGCAATTTCAGGTGTACTCTCCAGTCCAGCTGGTGAATCTGGGTATCCTGAGGCAATATTACAACTGCCTCATGTACACAGACATCCCTCTCCTCCTACCACAAAACACTAACATATACAAGAAATGCAATTATACAGCCAAACTGGAAGCTAAGCTGTCTCCACCGAAGACTGGAACAGACAGTCAAGGGGAGAAGGTTAACACTTGCACCACATCTCCAGCCGCACACAGACCTACTAAAACAGCACTGGCAAAAAAATACACATAAATACACAAAATCATACTTGGAGGCTTTAAATAAAAACCTGCAAAAGCATCAGAGACCTCCAAAGCAGACACCCAAACAACCTGCACCTCCCGTCACAAACCAGACAACACATAAAACACAAAATCAGTGTGCCGCACAATCACAGCCTTTAAGGCGAAATAACATACCTAACACACTAGTAATAGGTGACTCTATAGTCAGGCACACTGACGTCCCACTCACTAGGCTGGACAAACAGAAGGTTACTGTTAGCTGCCTGTCAGGAGCCAGAATCCGCCACATAACACAAGCACTCAGGTCACTCCAGAACAAGTACAACTATGACTCTGTCATTGTTCATGTTGGTGTGAATGACCTGAGAGGTACCTCCCTAGACTAGATGAAAAGAGACATGGAAGAGCTCTCTGATCATGTAGCCCAGGCTGGTATGACCCTGACCCTGAGTAGCATCCTGCCCTCACCAAGAATGATACCTCAGTATAAAGAAAAAATGATCAATTTCAACAATTGGCTAAGCTTCTGGTGTCATTCAAAGGGGGTCGAGTGTCTGTCAGCCTGGGATGACATGCTCGACAAGCCGTGTTGCTCCACAAGAGATGGCTTGCACCTGTCACCCCTAGGCTTTCGAATACTGGCCAAGGCTCTTGCTGCCCCCATAGTGCGTTTTTTAGACAAGGTTCAAAAGTCAAACCCACCTCCGTAAACAGCACAATTAACAAAAAACTGAGGGTTATGCTACTCAACGCCAGGAGTTTAAATCTCAAAATGCATGCACTCGAAGCACTCTTCAGTATGGAGAACGTCAACATCTGTGCAGTAACTGAAACCTGGTTCAAAGCTCCAGAGAGCACTCCAGCACTACTGGGCTACAACTCATACCACACATTTCGGCCACAGAACATGGACCGAAAAAAAAAAAGGAGGGAGTGTATCTATATTCATCAAAGATACCTACACCTCCAGGTTAGTGGCGCAGCATGATACCTCTGAGATCATCCATGTGCAACTAACATCAGGCAAATCTGCAATGCAAATTGTGGCCTGCTACAGATCACCCTCCATGACCCAGGACCACCACTCCACCTTTCTGGAGACAATGGAAAATATGAAGGCCCTACCGAACACCCTGATATTGGGAGATTTCAATTACCCTACCATTCACTGGGAAAATTACTTGAGTACAAACTCCCAGGGACAGCATTTCCTAGAATTCATCAACTCAAATGCCCTGGATCAGCTGGTATACTCCCCTACCAGAGGTGAAAACATATTGGACCTGGTCATCACCAACATGGGCGACAGGTGTTCCACATTGGAGGTCAACCTGTCACTGGTTAGATCAGACCATAAATGAATCACTCTGGATGTCCACACCCCACCACCACCTCCAACTAAGAAAACCACAGTAAAAAAACTTTTCTAAAGCAAACTTCACCTTACTTAAGATAGAGGTGGTAAGTTTCACAGCCCCCACGCTAAAGGCTAACACTGCCCAAGATGCAAAAATCTTTACGAATGCACTCTATGAGAACTTACAAGGATGCATGGATCGTGCCATCCCTAGCAAAACCAAGACTCACTCCTCTAAGAGAAAGAAACCAGTTTGGTGGACCCCTGCCATAAACAGGCTATACAACAGAGGGAGGAAACTAGTTCAGAAAAGAAGCAAATCCCAAGAAGGAAAGACATCCCTGATCAGTATCAGTAAGAAACTAAGGTCCCTCATGAAATCATCCAAGGCTAACTTAGAAAGAAAAATAGCCAAGGATTCAAAAGATAACCACAAAGCCTTCTTTAGCTATATTAAGAATCTAAGTGGCAACTCACAGATATGCACTGAACTAGTGCAAAATAGCACAAAATATACTGAAACTACTGATATTGCCAACATCCTGGCAGATAAATTCAGTGCAAACTTCACCCTCCTCTCACCTCCAAAAGGGCCCACAACAATACCAGAAAAGTGTAGTGTCCCAAAAATCACAGACGCACAGGTGAAAACAGCCCTTTCAAAAGCCAAAAACACAGCATCAATGGTACCAGATGGTGTCCCAGGCTGCGTCTTGCATGAACTACAGAACAAACTAACTCCCTACCTAAACACGTTGCTCCACCTCAGCCTCTCCACAAGCTATGTGCCCATCAAATGGTGCACAGCAATGGTTATTCCTCTCCACAAAGAAGGGGCCACAACTGACCCTGGTAACTATTGCCCCATAAGCCTGCCTAGGCTGGTCTGCAAGGTTATGGAGCACATCATCATGGAACTCATTAACAAAGACATTGGGAACCTCCAAACACTTGACCTGACCCAGTTCAGCTTTGTTAAGGGCAGATCATGCCTACTAAACCTGGTTGACTTCTTCGAGACAGTCACCAAGGCCATAGAGGGAAAGGTGTTTCACACAGCCAACCTTGACCTCACCAAAGCTTTCAACACCATTCCCCACTCAGGTATTATAGAAAAACTCACCAGCCTGAACATAAACCCCTACATCATGAGATGGGTTGCCAACTGGCTTACAGACAGAACTCACACGGTAAGAATAGCGGGCTCCAGGTCTGACTCTAAACCAGTCACAAGTGGTGTCCTGCAAGGCTCAGCCCTGGGACCCCTACTATTCAGCATATACTTCTCAGAAGTACAAGCAAACACAGGAGGACTATGGCTAAACAAGTTAGCTGATGACTGCAAACTGGGAGCCATAATTGACTCTCCGGCTGACACAGACATCCTCCAAAAGGACCTTATGGAGACGGACACCTGGTGTCAAAGTCATGGCCTCAAGCTAAATGTCAAAAAATGCATAGTCATCCCATTTGGGAAAAACAAAACACCCACAAATTACCACATAGGTGGTAGCCCCCTTAATACAGAACAGGCAATAAGAGATCTGGGGACCCAGGTAGATAGTAATCTCTCCTTTGACAATCATATTGCCAAAGTAGTTAGGAAATACTTCTATGTGACCCATCTAATTACTAAAGGGTTCGCATCTAGAAATAAAGAGGTTATAGTGCCCCTCTACTCGTCACTTATTAGACCCATCATAGAGTACAATACCCCATTTGGGATGTACCTCACAAGACACTTCCAACAGCTGGAAAGACCACAAAAGTACCTCACCAAGAGGATTACTGGCCTCAAACATTCGTCCTATGCAGCCCAACTGAAAAAACTCTGTACTCAGTGGCATATCGCTTACTCAGAGGTGATCTCTGCCTGACTTACAAAGCCATGTCCAACTCAGAATTGCTGAACATGCTCCACCTAAAGAAATCCAAGGCACTGTGAGCCATACACTCTAGTTAGCTAAACCTTGCCACAGCAATAAATAGAATATGCTGGAGTGATAGATTCCTGTCACAGAGACTCCCCATGCTTTAAAGCAAAATTCCAAACTACATTAGCCAGACCCCCTCACTAACACTCTTCAAGAGAAACCTTGATGAGTGGATGGGTAACAGAAAATACACCCCTGGGATCATTTCATTGGCTCTGCTTGACAGAGGATCAGTTAATTAATCAATGGGGGTGGCGAAAGCCGACACTCTGGCTAGGCTTATAAATGCCCTCGTGCAGATAGCCTAGTACCTACCTATGAACCTATGAACACCCTGTTGATATGTTGATACCTGTGCCACATCCCTGTCATCATTACCATCAATGCAGGGACAGGCTGATATGGTTCTGATGCACATGGTGACTGTACAACAGTGTACCACAGTACTGCAGTGTAACATGTTGTAGGGAGCAGAGTGTAATGCATATATGGCAGGTAGTGCAGCCATCCAGCAATGATGCCTTATAGCTGTTAGTAACACTGGTTGGATGTGGTCTCTATAATGTTATCCATTTGTGTTGCAGGTGTACATGTGTCAGCAGTACGATGCCCTGAGCATATGATGATACCTGTGCCACATCCCTGTCATCCATACCATTAATGCAGGGACAGGCTGATATGATTCTAATGCAGATTGTGACTGTACTACAGTGTACCACAGTACTGCAGTGTAACATGTTGTAGGGAGTAGAGTGTAATGCATATATGGCAGGTAGTGTAGCTGTCCAGGAATGATGCATTACAGCTGTTAGTAACACTGGTTGATTGCAGTCCCTATAATGTTATCCATTTGTGTCAGCATGAGGATGGTCTGTAGTAATATTCCACACCAGGGTATGTCACTGTGGTGACACCATGGCGGTGACATATCTGGGGTACAGTTGAACACATGTCACAGGTTACTAAACCGGTTATTGCCTGTGCCACATGGA
The DNA here is from genome assembly GCF_019279795.1 of Protopterus annectens. NCBI lineage: Eukaryota > Metazoa > Chordata > Ceratodontiformes > Protopteridae > Protopterus > Protopterus annectens. Next base: position 1,574,481,777 of record NC_056737.1, read on the forward strand.
CGGGTGGCCCGCTGAGGCATGTAAACCCTGTAACCTGATGTAGACCCCTCCACATACATGCACACTGTTACTTGGCAACACTGGGACTAGACCCATACCTAGCTATGCAGTGATACTGAAGTGTGTGACTTACATTGCACACACCACACAGCATTTAGGGTGAGGTGGTCCCAGGTTCCATGTTACAAGCAGAACATCCCCAGACATGTACAGTATGCTAATGGGGGATGTGATGGGTGTATTTTGAGAATACGTAGTGTGACATACCATCATATACACATTTACAGACACATAGCAGCCAGAAACACATCAGAGATACCAGGGCCTATTGCTGCCAACTAACCTGACCGTGTATCCAATGTGTTACAGGTAGGCTGTACACCTCACATGCACAACTGGCTTGGATTGTGGTAACAGTTACCTGTATGGTTGATGGTGACAGTGGTAACCATAACACGGTACATGGGATATATAGCGGGTGTACCTTGGTGTAATGACAGTGTACACAGCACCCACATCCCCCAGTGGGTATTGTACTCCCTGAAACTCATGATGACACTCTGTCATACCCACCATAACACATTGGCTGTGACTACGATACAACCCATAGTATACCCCAACAGTTGTACTACCGGGATATGCATCTCATGCACATGTCACATGCATAGTAGGGTGTTGCATTGTCATGCCTCACCTATGGGCAGCAACAACACTATCTGTACTACTGTGTGGCAATGGGTATTGTAATAGAAGTATGTGGCCTTGGAATGCTGTACCCTACAGATATACAGACATGCACATCTACACACACATGCCAGAACACAGTGGGTGTCTCATGCCTATCACCCCATTTGTAAAACACTGTTGTGCTGGTACTGCAATGCTCATGTAGCCAGTATGTAGGGGAACTTAACAGGGTACATGTAATGTCCCATGCAGCAGCAGCCACAACTGACTATGGCAATGGGTGTTGTGTTGGTTGTGAAGGCCCTCATGGAATTCCCAAGTACAGGTGGCTAACACATAGACACTGCTATACTCAGTCATGCACAGGTATACATGTGTCAGTACATGGGTGCATCCCTGCAGGTAATCATAGCTGTGCACCTAGCTACTGTCCAAGGGGAGATGGGCTGTGTAGGGGTTATGTGTACAGTGTTATCCTGCCACCTGCCAGGTGGCAGCCGGCATCTATCGACAGACACTACTGCCATGACCCCCAGGGTGTGAATGACATGCATCAGCCAATCCTCCAAGTGCCTCCTGCATATGGCCACTGAGGTGATCAAGCTGACATGTATGCAACATGCATTATAACACATGGTTATTGTCTGTGATGGTGACCTATACCCAAGCATGTTCGGTTGACTGTGGTAGGGTACTGGAGGTACCTGTGGCATGTGGTGCATACAGGTTGACATCTCCTGTATGTGCCACTTCTTACACATGTCAGTGTCAATCAAGCTTAGGTTGTCTGTACATATGTCAATTAAGCTTAGGTTGTCTGTACATATCCCAACTGGATACCTGCCATCTGCACATCTGTACAGGGACTGACAGTCATCAGCTTGGCAAGTAGCTATGCAGTAGCATGATTGGGTTGACAGACATCTGTACAGATGGTAGTCTACAGTTACATTCCACATGATGGATCATTACCCAGTAAGGGGTATATACTGTGACACAGCTCACACACCAGGGAGGCTTCAGAGTCCAGCAATGCCTGCAGGTGTGCCTGTTGTCAGTACTACATTTAGCACTCTGCTCTTGCCTGGGTAAGCACCGTCAGCAGTTGTACTGCCATGATACACTACATGCCAGTGTGACAGCACGTACCCTGGGCTACTACCCCTGTATGTAATACATTCACATGGATAACAGTGCTGTTCAGGCCTCATATACATCTGTGTCCCACACATGACACTCAAACCCCTTGCTACTGTAATGACAGCACATAGGCGCATGTATTGTACATGGCATTAGATACACTTATTACAGATGTCATTACCCTGCTATGTTATCAGACTGGATGGTGTGATCTGGTCACCAGGGCTAAGCCATGCTTAGCAAGTCTTAACATTGCTACAATATGACAGATGAGCTGATTTGCGCACTGGTAAGTGAAGCCTACACTGTGTAAGCACCTGTACATTTATCCATAGCTTAGCACTGCTTAGCTTCTTGCAAACCTGTGCAAACCCACTTAAAGCTGCTTAAAACTGCTTTAACCACTCTGTATCCGATGGCCCTTGTTCTGCCCAGCAACAAAATGAACAGCTCTTGAACCCAGGAATCTGTACGCTAAAGTCACATTTACCCACTACGCCATGACCACTGTGAAGACAGCTGTTGTTTTACCAATATAGCTGTCAGTACACATATTGAGTAGTATTGAACAATTGCCTTTACTTCCTAAATTGTGTAGTCCTTGTTATTAATATGACTGTTGCATCACATACGTTCTTTTATGATAATATACACATAGCAGATACATACAGTGATATACATCTGGGAGGTATACACATCCGTGAGGTTTACACATGACAGAAATATGGTTAATCACTAGGAAAAAGGGCCAAAAAAAAAGAAACAAAAAAATCAGAGATACCGGGGCCCTTTTCCAACCCTAATTTTTGGGGGAAAAATCCAATTTTTTTAAAAACAGGGAAAAAAGGCGGGGAAAAACCAATGAAAACAACTGGGGTTTTTTTGGGGAAAATTTTTTTGGAAAAAAAAAAAAAAAAAGAAAAAAAAAAAAAAAAAAAAAAAAAAAAAAAAAAAAAAAAAAAAAAAAAAAAAAAAAAAAAAAAAAAAAAAAAAAAAAAAAAAAAAAAAAAAAAAAAAAAAAAAAAAAAAAAAAAAAAAAAAAAAAAAAAAAAAAAAAAAAAAAAAAAAAAAAAAAAAAAAAAAAAAAAAAACCCCCCCCCCCCCCCCCCCCCCCCCCGCCCCCCCCCCCCCCCCCCCCCCCCCCCCCCCCCTCCCCCCCCCCCCCCCCCCCCCCCCCCCCCCCCCCCCCCCCCCCCCTCCCCCCCCCCCCCCCCCCCCCCCCCCCCCCCCCCCCCCCCCCCCCCCCCCCCCCCCCCCCCATTACTGTATGGTTAAGGGTTTGACAGTTTGGGAAACCCCCTTTTTAACATTACATGGATAACGGTGTACCTTAATCGTGTACACAGCCCCAAAACCCCCGTGAAATGACCCCAAACTCTTTGATACACTTTTGTCTTTACCCCATAAACATGGTGTGACTGGTAACAACCATGTACAAGTCTCAACATTCTGCAATTACAGATAGTGTTTGCATTGTTACCTGGACACAACATACTTAATTTTGGGCTTTTGAAACCTGTCACCCAGTAAAACTCCCAAACCACCATGGCCCTTGTTCTCCCCAAAAAAAAAAATGAACACTTTGAACCCAGGAATTTCCTAAAGTCATTTACCCACCCCCATGCCCATGGAAGGTGTTGTTTTTAAGCTTCATAATTTAGTGTAAACAATTGTTTTTCCCCTAAATTTGTGTAGTCCTTGTTATTAATATACTGTTCAAATGTTTTTTTATTATCACATAGCAGATCATACGGGAAACACGGGGGGAATACCCCAGGTTTACACAAAATTGGTTCATATAATGGGTTTATTGTTACATGTAAAATATACCAAATTTTATTGTCTGTATACCATTTTTTTTTGTATAGTGGGGAAAAAATATTATTGGCCCCATGTGTACTTTTCTTGTCACATAATTTTAATTATAATAATTTTTTAAATATTAATATATATTAATTTAAATAATATATTAATATATATAATTTTTAAACTTTACAACAAAACCAAACACACAAAACCCCCAAAAAAACACACAATAGTCAAAAATTTTTAATAAATTTTTAATATATATTAAATAAAATAATTTTTTTGTATTTTAATTTTTAAAATTATAAAATATATTAAATATATTTATTAAAAACACATATATTAACATATAATGTTAATAAAAAGTTTTTAAAAAAATATGTATCCTAATATACAGTTATGCTAGTTATGTTTTGTCCCTACCCAACAAAAAATTTAATATGCATATTTACTTTCATAACGCTGTTAAAAAGTTCAGTTAAGGCAATGAAAACCCCCTTTTAGGGGAAAACCTTAAAATTTACAGGTTGGTTTGAAAAAAATAAATTTGTGTAAAATCATAAAAAAATGTAAAAAGAAAATATGGTGTAATATTAATATTAATTTTTTAAAATTATATTGTTTCACCATATTTTACTTTTAAAATGGGACCGGGTTTCCCCCACCGGGGGTTGTGGTTTAAGGGGTTTTGGGAACAAATTGAAATTAAAAGGGTAAAACAGGGAAAGGGGGTAACATTTTTTTTTAAAACAGGCCCAAAAAGACATTAAAATTTAAAATTTTTTAAAAAAAATTTTAAATAATAAAAAAATTTATATTAAAAACCCGAATTAAGTATAAAAAATTATAAAAATTTAAAATTAAATTTGGGTTTGTTAAGATTATGTTAAAAATAGGGTTAAAAGCAATTTATGACCCTTTGCTACAATAAAATTGAAAGGTGCCTGGGAAAACAAGGGAAAAATTGCGTTTTTTTAATAATTTTGTTGGTGGGTTTTTTAAAATATTTTAAATATTAATAATTTTTAAAAATTAAAATTAAAATTACATTTAAACATGCATAATAGGGTTTTAAAAAAAAAAAAGGAAAAAAATGCCCAGCCCGCAGGGTACCCTACAGATGGGTTTCCCAAAACAAGGGGATAATACATATTAAAACATGTGGAGCCTTCCCCAAACATTTTTTTTCCCCAAATTCCCAAAATGGGACAGCATTAAAACATCTAGCGGGCCAGACATTCCCTCCTTTTGGGCCCCAATATTTTTAAAAGAAATCCCAAATCCAAAAACCCTGTACTGTCCAAACCACAGATGTAGTTTGTCACAAATAAAAGCCCAAACCAAACATTTTTCCCCTGAATTATTTTTTTCAGATTGAGGGGAATTTACCCACTTTTTCCAACTTTGCAAAGGTTTAAAAGAGGGGGGCAAACACGGGCCATATTGACAGGGCATACTTAATAAAAATTTCTGTGAAAGGGTTGGCAAAACCCAGGGGGGGGTAACAGGGAAAAAGGGGAAAAAGATAAAAGGGGAGGTAAACAAAAAAAAAGGCACCACAACCTTCCAAGACAAAGGGGTTCAAAAAATTTATGACTACTGTACACATTTTACCCAAAATCCCTCAATAGGTTACAGTTGGGAGTCAACATTTGTGTTTGGCCTCAAACAGGGTAGGAAGGTAAAACTCCTGTGATGCGGCCAAAACAAAACACCTCTCACAGGGGCCCAAACACACATTGCAAATGGAGGGGCCAGGGAATTTTAAATTTTCACAGTGTTCCACCACATAGGAGGGTTCACATGCACCCAGGGATCAGAGGTTATTCAAAGGGTAGGAGGTGTCCCACTTTTTGGAAAGGGGCCAAGCCAAAGGGGGGGTGGGAAACTTAACATTTTAAAACCCACCACCACAAAAAACCCCCAAATCCCCATCCTCAGGGGGGTTTCCCCAAAGGGGTTTGGTTAAAATTGGGGAACCCTAAAACAAATGTTAAACCCATCCCGGGGATAGGTGCTTGGTAGGTAGGTTTGGGTGGGTTTCCCCCCGGGGATGGGGAAGGTCCAAATCCCTGGGGTTCCCACCAATTGCCTTCCATGAAGGGCCCCCGGGATTAATAGGGATGTCTGCTTTGGGAATGTTACCGGGGTTTTGTTGGGGAGGTACACAAAACACAACCACCCCCAAACAAACAACCCACCACATGATAGCAGAAACAGTTCGGGAGGGGGGGGAAAAACAAGGCATGTTTTTAAAAAGGAAGGTTGCCGTGGTCAATTTGTTTTGGCCCCAAGGTTTGACCCAAAAAAGTGGGGAAACATGGGAAGGTGCGGGGATGAAATGCCTTTTCCCAGGGACGGGTGGGGGGTTCAACCCCCACACTTCACAGGGAAATGCGGGGGTTCCCAAACATAGGGCCCCCCAATGTGGGGTTTTTAAATGAACAGGAAAAGAGGTTTTGAAAGGGTTGGGGGTGCCTTGAGCACATGTTAGAGAATGGAGGGATTTGGCTTTTAAAACCCATACAAAAACCCCCCCCAAAACCCAAACACCAACACCCCAAAACAACAAATAACAACATTTTTAGGTTGGTTATAAAAAAAGGTGGGTTTTTGGGAAACGGGGCAAATGTGTGGTGCCAAAGGGGAAAAAATTTTGGGCTTTTCCCTGCCACAGACTTTGGGGAAACACCACAAAAAATTAAAACCACATGGGGAAAATAAAACACAAAGTTTATTTACCCCCCCATTATGGGATCCAGGTTATGGATCTCCCAAAAGGTGTATTTCACAATGCACACAGGTTCCAAATAGGATTTGAAAATTTGGCAGGTAAAAGATTGCTCCCACGACATTGACACACACAAAACACCCAAAACTGTGGGAAAAACCCCCAAGAGTTTTCAAACTAAGTGTATGGATGAAAGGATTACTGGAGACTCTTCCCAAAGGTGTATTTCACAAAATGACATCAGCAGGTTTGCCAAAGTAGGGCATTTGAATTGTAGTGGTGGGCTGGGCTAAATGCATTGCTCCTCACAGACAAAACACAAAAAACACCAAAACCATGTAAAAACCCCTACCAGAGTTCAATCACACCAGCATAAGGTTATAGGACACAAGGGGTTACTGGAGTACCCCTTCCCAAAGGTGTATTTCACAAATGAATAGCGGGTTGCCAAAGTAGGGCATTTGAATTGTAGGGGTGGCTAGCCAAAAAGCATTCCCCCACACAAAAGAAACACACAAAAACCCCAACCATTCTGGGGTTTAGAACCCCAACTATATACACTCACAGACGTTATGGGATGCCCCAAGGATTACTGGGTACCCTTCCAAAGGTGTATTTCACATGAATGACATCAGCGGGGCCCAAAGTAGGGCATTTGAATTGTAGTGATTTCTAGCCTAAAAGCATTGCCCACACAAAACCACACACAAAACCCCATGTCTGGGATTAGAACTCCTAACTAGATACCCCCCAAACAATGGGCCCAAGAGTTTTGGGCCAGTTTTCCCAAAAATGTATTTCACAGTGATGACATCAGCAGCCTTGACAAAGTGGGATTTGAAAATTTAAAAGGATTTTGGGGATTAGCCCTAAAAGTTTTTTCCCTCACAAACACACAACCCCCCAAAACAAAACACAAAACCCAACAAAAACCCCCAAACCCCACACACACACACACACTTCCATGTCTGGGATTAGAACTCCTACCTAACTAGTTTATTAAAAATACGCAATGGGATGCCCACAGAATTACGGGGCTACAGTTTTCCAAAATTTTTTCACAGTTTTGAAAACAGCCTTGAAAAATAGGGCATTTGAATTGTAGTGAGTGTTGCCTAAAAGCATTGCTCCCCACAGACAGAACCCAATTGCTTTGAACCCCCTAACTAGTTTATCACACAAGGCAGTTTGGAAAGCCCACAGAGTTTTGGCCCTACCCTTTCCAAGGGTTTTTGTGGATGACCCAGGGTTTTCAAGTAGCAGGGGGGAAGTGTGTGATGGGAAAACCCATTACTAAAGGGTTTACACACCCCATGCAATGCAGGGGATATTCCCCAGGATTTTTCAGCTGCAAAGAAATTCCTTGTACAGTATGTTGCACAGCACTTTCACCCCAAAAGTCCTTTTACAGTACCAGTGTAATTTGGTTGTGGCTGTGGGACACCTCAAATTTTGGGTACTCATCTATTCCACAACTGTGTCTATTTTGGCTTATTATTTTGCCTTGGTATATGCCGTTTTCCCACAGGGGTGTAAAACAGAGTGCTGCATACTGGGGGGGCACAAAATCTGCAAAAGCCAATATGTCTGGCCACTGTTTTTTGCAAATGGCCCATTTGTGGTGAAAGGGGGACCCAGTATGTTTGGGTGACATTGCCCTCATTTCACTTGTGACATCCCCTTTTTTTTTATGGATCATTCCATATTTGTATCAGTGCAGACCTTTGGTTGTACACCTACAGGTAGATACTGGGGTATCCCCAACATTTTGGGAATTGGGGACCTTTAGTGTGTAGTAGGTATTGTGCGGCGTTCAGCTGCATTATGCGTTACAGAGAACAACAGTTACTGTTTTCAAGTGATGTTTTCTGTCCCATGTCTGTCAGGTGGTTTTGCTCAAGTGATACTTGGGGGCAAGGGGACTGCACTTTTCATTTTGGGGAACCCATTATTCATGGGGGTTTTGCCATTCAGGGGATGCAGAAGGTGCTGGGTGTGTTAGTTGGTCAGTGCTAGGACCCTACTTGTCCACCCACAAATGGGATTGGCCTTACTTTGTGGCAATGCCTCACAGCTGTACAGATTTGGAGGGAGGGCCCGGCCCGGGCATTTACCCTATTGTTGTAACTGTGTGCCCCCCTTTATGTTTTCCCCGGGTGTTCACACAGCTTGGTTGGCCTCCTTCCTGCCCATCTCCCAAACCCCCCCCATTCAATCTTTCAATGTACACCATATTTCCAAATACCCCTACATTTTTGGGTTTTTTGGCCCAGCATGGTGGGGTGGAATTTTGTTTTGCCCCTGGCCTTCAAAGGAAAAGGGGGGTTTTTGTCCTGTAAAACAGGGAGTTTTTGGGAATGGGCCCACCGGGGGGTCCCTTACCTTTTAACATGCCCCCTACAAAACCCTTTACCACCTCCTTTTACACATTTTGGGGTTGGGACACCTCCTAAACACCCAAAAGACCTGTATTTGTTTTCCCAAAATGGGGGGTACCCCCCCAAAACCTATTTCCCCTTTTTTTTTTCTTAAAACCTTTTTGGCCACAAAACTGGGGGCCAATTCTGTGGGCTCCACCCTCATATTATTTTTTTAATTTAAAAATCATGGTTTACTAACCATTTCTACCTTTTTAAAATTTTCTACCTGTTTTTGTTTCACCCCATTTTTTTCTACCCCCAAAAGGCCCTTGGGGGCCCCCCCCTGGACTGTACTTTTTCATTTTTTCCCCACATAGGGGGATTGGGTGGGGACCCCCAGAAAAATGTTTTAAAAAATTTCTATTTTAAATGGGGCCCCCATTTGAAAAAATGTTTAACTAAAAATTTTTCTACACAGGATTGGGGGGGGGACACACCTGGGACTGTTTTTTTTACATTTTTCCCCTTTTTCATTTGGAGGGGGGACACCTGACTGTTACTACATTTCTACACAGGATTGGGGGGTGACTGTTTTCATGTCTACATGGGGGGGCACTCCTGACTGTTACTACTTTTCTCCAGATGATTGGGGGGCACACCTGACTATTACTACATTTCTACACAGGATTGGGGGGACACCTGACGTTTCTACATTTCTACAATGGGGGGCCCTTTTTCATATCTACATAGGATGGGGGCCCCCTGGCACATGCTTTTCTATGACTGTACTGGTATGTCAGGTACTCCATTTCATTCTGTATTCGAACCTATGATGGTGACAAGAGGGATATCAGTGTACTACAGGTGTTAGCTTTGGTTACCGTACAAATTAGTGTCTGACTTCTACCCTTCAGAACTAACATCCCACTGCCTGACCTGTGTAGTCTGTCTGGAGGGGGGGGTTTCCCATAGGCATCATTCAGAGGCCATAGCACAGGCTCTGTTTTTTTCACCTGTCCTGCTGGCTGAGACTGTTGTTGGGTATGTGAACCTCCCTGACTGGCATTTTGTCATATGGGCACACATGCGCACATTTCCTGCAGTGGGTTTTGTACCCTTTTAGTACTGGCTACTATGGTGACTCCAGTATTTTTACAGATGTCATGGTGCCACTTTGGGGGTCTACTATCTGCTGCCCATTCAGCACCCAATTCCCTTGCATGCTCACATCCATACCATAGATACAGGTAACACATTCTACTCCATTTGGCAATTGGTAGGTTGATTGACTTACCTTGTGGGTGTGCCAGGATTGGAGGTGCTGGAGGGCTGCCTATGTTGGATGCACATAGTACACTCCTATACATGGTTGAGCACAGGTAGTGTCATGTTTGGCATCCTTTTACTGTATGGGGTCAAAAAGGTGTCATTCCCTGGGTCCCTACTGTGTCAGTGTATGTGTATGCTTGTTTTTTGCCAGGCCTGGGCATACTGGGCACATCCATCTGCCTACTGGGGCAGGCTCAGGGTTTTTCCTCCTCTGAGTCACTCTGTGCCTGTGCAGGCCTTTTGGTGGGGCTGTGTGGCCCTGCCGTGCTTTCCCTGCAGCTGTTTCCCCAGGATCATATTGTGTAGCATGGCACATACCATAACAATTTGGTACATGTAGCTGGTGAGTACTGCAAGGCTCCACCGGATGTGTCCAGCAGGGAAAGTGACTTGAGCATCCCAAACACATGCTCTTTTTCTGGTCTTTTGTGTGCCTCATTATGGCATTCTTGTTCAGGTGTGTGTGCATTTCTGATGGGTGTCATCCCCCGGCTCCAGGGGTAACCAGCATCCCCACTAGGTGACCAGGGGGTGTCCCCATTGGCAAATCTCTGGTACAGCTTTTCAGATGCCAAATGTGGGAATCATGATAGCTTCCAGGGCAGCCAGCACACACATTCATTATAATGCCCTGGGGAACACAACCTGGCAGTTGATGGAGGGAGGTCCCTGGTTGATGTAGGCCCTACCCTGATCACCCGGGGGGTGCTTTGATGCATATGTGCATGCAGTCTATAGCACCCCCCCACCTCAGGGTATTCTGCTATTTGGTGGAAGAGATGCATATTGCTGGCCAACACCTCAGGGGTTAGGAAATATGTGCTCACTGGCATGTGCTGCCATGGCATCCAGGAACTGGTGGAATACTCTGGATGCTGATGCCTGTGAGATCCCCCTGATATCCCCAGTTGAGCTTTGGGAGGTACCTGTGGCTAGTATTCCTAGGCCTACACATACCTTGGTATCCACTGGGATGGGTTCCCTGGTCTGTGTCAGGCATGGGGGCCCGCTCAACAATTTGCTGTAGGAGGTCCATGTCCACCCTATAGTGCTCCACTATCTCCAGCTCATGTAGCCCTGGTAGGTTACCTGGGTCTGTACACTCTTCTCCATCTCCTCACTGTGGTTGAGGAGCATTCACATCCTCACCACCCTCAGCCTCTTGCACATTTGTTCTATGTTTGCTGCAGCCCTCTCATTTTGTAGTTTTGTTTGTTAAAAGTTCCCCCCTTGTATACACTGGTGGTGTAGAATATGGGAAAAACAGAGGGGAAAGGGTTTTTCATATTTATAGTAGTGTTCTGGGCTGGGCTGGTCTTTCCTGTGTTTTGGGTGATTCTGATACATTTCACCTGCCAGCTATGCTAGTTTTCCTTGATTACCCTTTCCCACTGCTGTTTTCCCCTTTCCCCTTGCCTTCCTGTTTAACCGGGGGGACCAAACAGAGTGCTCAAATGTGCACAGGTGCTATTTCGGTTTACTTTTTTTTTCCTTTAAAACGGGCCCCCACCCCCTTAGGCAATGTAAAGAGTGCTAGGCAGATTCAGACACACCCCTTGCTTAGCTCTCCTATGCTAAGGGCTAACCCCCGCCACAGGGCTCCTCTCTCCTTATAGTATGCCTGACACACCCCCTATGATGTCAGCTAACTCCTAAACTTTGGGTATTCCTACTCTTACACTGTTGGGACCTGACTAGATGGGAAAACTGGGATTCTATCATTCCCTCATTTGCAAGGATTGCCTGTAATGCATAGTTACATGTCTCACACTGAGCCTCCCCTTAGCAACCACTATCACTGGCCAGTTGTTTTTGCCATTGACTTTTTTGGCAGAATAGTGATTTTACTTAGGATGCTTATTTTAGGTTTATTTATTATTTTCCCCAATCACATTTGTGCTGCCCCAACTTAAAAAGATCCAAAAAAAAAAATTGATTTTTTTTTTTTTTTTGCAATGCCAATGGCCTTATACTTGGCCATTGGCATGCTTCCTGACTGTTATGCAGCCTTTATTTGGAGCTGTTAAACCCTTTTATTTTGCAGAAATGTACTCAGTTACTAACCGGTACATTTCTGCAGATTGCACTAGTCCTGCAGGGGCCCGGGTTTTAAGCTTCCTGGATCACAAATTCACCTCATTTGCATGGATTTCTCCCGCAAATGGGGTGATTACAGAGGCTTAGTCCATGCAGGACTATGCAACGCCCCCGCAGGCTATTCCTGGATCGCAGGGGAGACATATTGCCTGATGGAGCTCCTGCTAACCCCATGCTGTGCAAGGCATGCAGAATTGGGGTCTGTTTAATCCCCCCCTGAACCAATTTTTTTAGTTTTAGTTAAATTTAACTTTAAAATATTTTATCAAACTTCCTAAATAATTCAAAATTACAGTGAAGGGTTTTTTAAATCTTTTAGCATATTTTATGATTTCACAACTTGGATGCTGAGTAAAGAAGTTTAAACGGCCTTTCTGAAATCAGAAGATGAATAGGTAAAGAAACACTTGTATAATGATAGCAAAACTTCCTGTTTTGGTTTTTTTTTAATTTTAATAATTCCCTTTTTCCCTTTTGAATAAAATATTCTAGAGGGAGGGAGCCATGTTAGAGAGAGAAAAAGGAAAAAATAATATCTACCTAAGTATAGTATCATTTATTCAACCCATAATTTGTTTATTAATTTATTTTGTTTTATAACTCCAACTGGGCAAAGTCCCTTTCTAGGGGAAATACAGAGTGATAGGCCCCTACTATCCTCCAAAAACCCCATAGCTGCTGCATGGACCATGGCCACCAAGTGATTCAGTAAAGGACTCCGGATGTCGAGCTCTTATTCTTAACCACTGCCTAATGCTAATTACCTCATTTGCTAGTGAAAACCATATAAATGAGGTGAATTTGATTCCAAACAGGCAGGTGTCCAGCAGGAACAGGGAAGAGCAGAAATGTGTTCAGTTACTAGGTGAACACATTTTCCAAATTAGAAAATGGAGGCATGACAGCTCAAAATAAAGCATGTTTTTATTTTTAAAAATGGCCAAATATTTGGCCATTGGCATGATAAATAGTTTAATTTTTTAAATAAAACTTTTTTTTATCTCAGCCCTTTTTCATAGGGCAGGGGGGCAAACGGATCTTTGAAAATAAAAAAGGGGTTTTTAAAAATTTTTTTACAAGTAGGGCATTTGGATTGTAGTGAGTGTGACTAGCCTAAAAAGCATTGCTCTCTACACAGACGGTGACACACACAGTTGTCATGTCTGGGATTAGAACTCCTATCTAACTAGTTTATTACACTACAGCAGTACGCAGGTATAGGACACACCATGGAGATTACTGGGCTGCAGCTTTCCAAAAGTTGTATTTCACAGTGTGTGACATCAGCAGCCTTGACAAAGTAGGGCATTTGAATTGTAGTGAGTGTGACTAGCCTCGTAGAAAGCATTGCTCTCTCTACACACACACACACACACACACACACACACACACACACACACACACACACACACACACACACACACACTTGCCATGTCTGGGATTAGAACTCCTACCTAACTAGTTTATTACATTACATCAGTACGCAGGTATAGTATGCACCACAGAGATTACTGGGCTACAGCTTTCCAAAATGTGTATTTCACAGTGTATAACATTGACAGCCTTGACAAAGTAGGGCATTTGAATTGTAGTGAGTGTGACTAGCCTAAAAAGCATTGCTCTCTACACAGACAGAGACACACACATAGTTGCCATGTCAGGGATTAGAACTCCTACCTAACTAGTTTATCACACTACAACAGTACGCAGTTATAGGAAGCACCACAGAGATTACTGGCCTACACCTTTCACAAGGGTGTATTACAAAGTGGATGACCTCAGCAGGCTTGTCACAGTACAGCAATGGGGAGGGCAGTGTGTATGCATGGGCCATAACCCATTCATCTAGAGGTTGACACACCACATGCAGGCACATGCAGGGTTATATTCCACAGGTACTTGTATACAGCTGCTAGATGACTACTTCCTTGTACAGTCATGTTGCACAGCTAGCACTTGCACCACATAGTCCATCTTGCTGACAGATACCAGTGTAGCCATTTGGTTGTGAGCTGTGTGGGACAGGCCTCATAATGGATGGCCCCTCGTGACAATCACTCTATTCCACATATCTGTGTACATCTACTTTTGGTTTATTATATTGTATTGTCCTTGGATATATGCCTGTATTCCTATCAAGTGTGTGTGCAAAGCATGAGTGCTGCATACTGAGGAGTGTCTGCACTAACATCTGCAAATGCCATATATGTCTGGTCCACTGTTGTTTGCAAATATGGCCTTCATTTAGTGTGTGAACATGCCCAGTGTGACCTTTCAGTATGTTAATGGCTGACATTGCCCTCATTTCACTAAGTGTGTGAGCAAGCCCAGTATGCCCTTCTGTATTGCATGTGTGGATCGATTCCAGGTAGTTTGTACTGCAGTGCAGACCTTTGAGTTGTACACCTACAGGTAGCATATTGTTTCTGCAGGGTATCCGTCAATCATTTGGCAATATGGGGACAAACTGTAAAGGGTATAGTGTGTAGTGTAGATAATTGTGTCTATGCTGCTTCAGCTGCATGGTACTGCTGTTAGCAGAGATATTCAGACATGTGTACTGCTATACACAGTGATATTTTCTGTCCGCATGTACTGTCAGGTGGACATTCTTGCTCACAGTGATGACTTGGGGGACAAAGGTGACTGCAGCTGTATCCGCTATTGTGGGCAGACACCTACGTATTCATGGTACGTTATGCCATTCTGGAGGGGGAGCTGCAGACACTTGGTGCTGGGTTTGTGCATCCAGTTCAGCACCTTGGTACATTGCTGGCAGAGGACCCCATACTTGTCCACCCATCAACATGGCAGTATGGCCTTTTCTTGCTGTGGCAATGCCTCACAGCTGTACAGATTTGCACGTTAGCCAGAAGCAGAGGCCATGGCTCAGGACATTTACCCTATTGTGGTGTACAGGCAGGTGTGTAGCCACCCATTTATGTGTTTGAAGCCAGGGATAGTGTGCACACAGCTTGGTGTTGGACACTGCACATTCCATGCTGACCATGCTCCCACACCCCCCTCTGTTATTCTAACCTCTTCCATACATTATGCATACAGTCTCTGATACTTTCCTTAAGGGTATCACCACATCACAGGTTTGTGTTAGTGTTGGTCTGCAGTTCATGCAGTGGAACATGGACATGTTACTGTGGTTTGTCCACATGGCCTTGCACATGGTGTAAATGGAGTGTGTGATGTTGTTATCTGGGTGTCTATGACATAATATGCATTGGCAGTATGTGTGAGAGATGGGCCTTTGGCAGGTGCCTGTGAGGCATTAGGTATTGATGCAGGCCAGATGTGGCAGGCTATTGCATTATGTCAGTTCTACAGTCCCAGACCACCATACAGTATATTCCCCTGGGGTGACAGGGTAGATGTGATAGTTGTTCATGCCAATACCTTCTATCAGTCTTGATCAGGTGGTGTGGATGCTGGCAGGGTGCTACCTACAGCTAGGGACACACCTGCATGGGACACCTGCACTGCATGCTGCAGTCTTCCGCTATTGCCACATACAGGTGGGGTCGTACTGCACCCATTCCCGACAGCAGGGATATTGCCAGAAAGGTGCCTGTGGGTGGTGTTTGCGTGGTTGGGTGCATGTGTGCTATGGACACTACTTGCATCTGACACACATATATGCATGGGACATTACAGTTATGCTGGCATGTGCAGGTACATCAGCTGATTCCCAATACATTAGTTCTACCTCCTTTGTGATCTGCAGGTGTTCAGGCAGACATCACTGGTATCCCCTACTACAGGTCCTGTTACTGTGATGCATACCTATATGTACAAATCCAAGGGTGTCTCCATTTCACAGAGACACAATATATACTGTATGTCTGGGGTCCTTTCCCCTGTGTACTGCTTTTATATCTAGCCCAATAGCCATGCCATGTCAGTCTTTCAGATGGTCACACATATTACCACCATGCATTTACAATGGTTTACTGCTAGCATGTGTTATACTGGTGGGGATTGTCTTTGGCACTGCAGTCATGAGGGCTTGTCCCTGTTATCAGCAGTAGTGGGCAATAGCCACCAGGTCTTACCTCAACATGCATACATACTGACCACTCTCACACATTTTGAAATGCACACCATCCTAACACACACAGACCTCCGTATTGTGCAAATGCTACAACCTATCCTGCTACCATGGCCACATCTGGCCATCTGTGCTCCACTCATATTATAATTACTCATACAAGTTACTACATTTCTACACTGGATTGGGGGAAGGGGCAGACCTGTCTGTTTCCACATGTCTGCATAGGCATGGGGGGCACACCTGACTGTTACTACATTTCTACATAGGATTGTGGGGACACACACAACTGTTTTTAAATTTCTACACAGGATGGTGGGCACACCTGACTGTTACTACATTTCTACACAGGATTGGGGGGACACACCTGACTGTTTCTGCATGTCTACATGGGAGTGGGGGCACACCTGACTGTTACTACATTTCTACACAGGATTGGGGGGACACACCTGACTGTTTCTGCATGTCTACATGGGAGTGAGGGCACACCTGACTGTTACTACATTTCTACACAGGATTGGGGGGGCACACCTGACTATTACTACATTTCTACACAGGATTTGTGTGGGGCACACCTGACAGTTTCTACATTTCTACACATGATGGGGGGGCACATCTTACTTTTTTTACATATCTACATAGGATGAGGGGGAACACCTGGCACATGCTGCATTTGCTATGACTGTACTGATATGTCAGGCACTCCATTTCATTCTGTATTCTAACCTATCATACTGACTATAAGCATATCAGTGTACTACAGGTCTTAGCTTTGGTTGCCCTACATATCAGTGTCTGACTTCATACCCTTCAGAACTAAAATCCCACTGCCTGACCTGTTGTAGTCTGTCTGCGTAGGCTTGGGGGGTTACCCATAGGCATCATTCAGAGGCCATAGCACAGGCTCTGTTTTCATTTGTATACACCTGTCCTGCTGGCTGAGACTGTTGTTGGGTATGTGAACCTCCCTGACTGGCATGTGTAAGTCATATTGACATACATGTCGCCCAGCACATTTCCTGCAGTGGGTTTTGTTACCCTGTGCAGTACTGGCTACTATGGTGACTCCAGTATGTGTTATAGATGTCATGGTGCTACTATGAGTGTCTGCTATCTGCTGCCATAACATTCAGCTACCCAATTCCCTTGCATGCTCGCATCCATACCATAGATACAGGTAATGACACATTCTACTCCATTTGGCAATTGGTAGGTTGATTGACTTACCTTGTGGGTGTGCCAGGATTGACGATGATGCTGGAGGGCTGCCTATGTTGGATGCACATAGTATACTCCCTATACATGGTTGAGCACAGGTAGTGTCATGTTTGGCATACCTTTTACTGTATGTGCGAGTCAGAGAGAGGTGTAATTCCCTGGGTCCCCACTGTGTCAGTGTATGTGTTATGCGTTGTCTCTTTCCATGAACTGGGCATACTGGGCATGCATCAATCTGCCTACTGGGGCAGGCTCATGTTGTTCCTCCTCTGAGTCACTCTGTGCCTGTGCAGGCCTTGGAATTGGTGGGGGCTGTGTGGCCCTGCCTTGTGCTATTCCTGCTGCAGCTGTTTCCACAGGATCATATTGTGTAGCATGGCACATACCATAACAATTTGAGTACATGTAGCTAGTGAGTACTGCAAGGCTCCACCGGATGTGTTCAGACACCGGAACCGTGACTTGAGCATCCCAAACACATGCTCTATTATACTTCTGGTCTGTGTGTGTGCCTCATTATGGCATTCTTGTTCAGGTGTGTGTGCATTTCTGATGGGTGTCCATCAGCCACGGCTCCAATGTGTAACCAGCATCCCCCACTAGGTGACTGTAGGGGATGTCCCCATTGGCATATCTCTGGTCCAGCTGTGTCAGATGCCAAATGTGGGAATCATGATAGCTTCCAGGGCAGCCAGCACAAACATTCATTATAATTCTCTAGGCATTGCACACAACCTGGCAGTTGATGGAGGGGAGGTCCCTTTGGTTGATGTAGGCCCTACCCTGATCACCAGGTGGTACTTTGATGCATATGTGCATGCAGTTTATAGTGCCCACTACCTCAGGGTATTCTGCTATTTGGTGGAAGAGATGCATATTACTGGCCAACACCTCACGGGTGTTAAGGAAATATACGTGATCACTGGCATGTGCTGACATGGCATCCAGGAACTGGTGGAATACTCTGGATGGTGATGCCTGTGAGATCCCCATAATATCCCCAGTTGAGCTTTGGAAGGTACCTGTGGCTAGTATTCCTAGGCCTACGCATACCTTGGTATCCACTGAGATGGGTTCCCCTCGGTCAGTTCGGTGTGTCAGGCATGGCCGGCACAGCTCAACAACTTGCTGTAGGAGGTCCATGTCCACCCTATAGTGCTCCACTATCTCCAGCTCATGTAGTCCCTGGTAGGTTAACCTGGGTCTGTACACTCTTCTCCATCTCCTCACTGTGGATTGATCGGCAGCATTCACATCCTCACCACCCTAGCCTCTTGCACATATTGTTCTATGTTGCCTGCTGTAGCCCCTCTCATTTTGTAGTTTTGCTTGTTAAAAGTTCCCCACTTGTATACACTGGTGGTGTAGAATATGGGAAAAAACAGAGGGGAAGGTCTTTGCATATTTTATAGTAGTGTTCTGGGCTGGGCTGGTCTGCTGCCTGTGTAACTGGCTGATTCTGATACATTTCACCTGCCAGCTATGCTAGTTTTCCTTGATTATCTTCCTACTGCTGTTTTCCCTTCCCATTGCCTTCTTGTTTAAATCTGGGGGTGCACCATGCAAACAGAGTGCTCAAATGTGCACAGTGCTGCTATTTTCAGGTTTACATTTTTTTCTTCCTTTAAACAGTTTGCGGCACACACACCCACTTAGGCAATGTAAAGAGTGCTAGGCAGATTCAAACACACCCCCTTGCTTAGCTGTGCTAAGCTAGGAGCAAACCCGAGCCACAGGGCTCCAATCCGCATACAGTATGCCTGACACACCCCTCTATGATGTCAGCTAACTCCTAAGCTTGTGCCAAGCTATTCCTACTCTTATGTTGGGACCTGACTAGTATGCTATGGAAAACTGGGATTCTCTATCATTCCCCTCATTTGCAGAGGATTGCCTGTTAATGCATAGTTACATGTCTCACACTGAGCCTCCCCCCTTAGCAACCACTATTCACTGGCCATGTTGTCTTCTGGTTGCCATTGACTTTTATGGCAGAATAGTGATTTTACTTAGGATGCTTATTTTAGGTTTACTTTATTATTTTCCCCCCAATCACATTTGTGTGCTGCTGCCCTACACTTAAAAAGCCGAGATCGGCTAAAAAAAAAAAGTTGATTTTTTTTTTATTTTTTAGGCTATTTGCAATGCCAATGGCCTTATACTTGGCCATTGGCATGCTTCCTGACTGTTATGCAGCCTTTATTTGGAGCTGTTACAGCTCCGTTTTGGATTTTGCACAAATGTACTCAGTTACTAACCGGGTACATTTCTGCAGATTGCACTAGTCCTGCACGGCCGGTTTCAAGCTTCCTGGATCACAAATTCACCTCATTTGCATGGATTTCTTCTGCAAATGGGGTGATTTGCATACAGAGGCTTAGTCCATGCAGGACTAGTGCAGGAGCGCTCGTGCACGCCCCTGCAGGCTATTCCTGGATCGCACGGCAGACATATTGCCTGATGGAGCTCCTGCACTAACCCTGCATGCTGTGCAAGGCATGCAGAATCCGGGGGTCTGTTTAATCAGGCCACCCTGAACCAATTTTTTTTCAGTTTTAGTTACTTTTAACTTTAAAATATTTTATCAAACTTCCCTAAATAATTCATAACTTACACAGTGAAGTGATTTGCTTTAAATCTTTTAGCATACTTATATGATTTCACAACTTGAGCATGCTGAGTAAAGAAGTTTAAACGGCTTCTAGTTCCTGAATATCAGAAGATGAATAGGTAAAGAATACTGACTTGTATAATGATAGCAAAACTTCCTGTTTTAAGAAGTTATTACTTTTAATATTTAATTTATAATGAAGTTCCATTGTTACCTTATGAATAAAATATTCTAGAGGGATTTGGTGAGCCATGTTAGAGAGATACAAAGAGAAATGAATAATACATATCTACCTAAGTATAGTATCATTTATTCAACCCATAATTTGTTTATTAATTTACTTTTGTTTACTGCATAACTCCAACTGGGCAAAGTCCCTTTCTAGTGGAAGTACAGAGTGATAGGCTCCATACTATCCTCAGGATTCATTAAACCCTATAGCTGCTGCATGGACCATGGCCACCAAGTGATTCAGTAAAGGACTCCCGGGATGTGCACGAGAGCTCTTATTCTTATTAGGACGCCACTGCCTAATGCTAATTACCTCATTTGCTAGTGAAAACCATATAAATGAGGTGAATTAGCGATTCAGCAAGCAGGCAGGTGTCCATGCAGGAACAGTGTAAGTAGCAGAAATGTGTTCAGTTACTAGGTGAACACATTTTTCCAAATTAGAAAATGGAGGCATGACAGCTCAAAATAAAGCATGTATTATATTTATTAGGCATGCCAATGGCCAAATATTTGGCCATTGGCATGATAAATAGTTTTAATTCTTTTAAATAAAACTTTTTTTTGGCCGATCTCAGCCGTTTATGCATAGGGCAGTGGCGTGCAAACGGGATCTTGCTGAAAATAAAAAAAAAAGAGGGGGGGTAATTTTTTACAGAAATCTGCATTTTGCCATTATAGTCAATGGCATGCAGAATAAAAACAATACCAGGGAATAGTGGTTACTAAGGGGAAAGGCCCAGTGTAAGTGTGGTAACTATGGAGTAAGGCAGTAGTGTATGCAAATGAGGGGATTTATACTGAATCACATATTTCTTCGAAGTGTCAGACTGTACCTAACCATGTAGGTGCTCTAACACTACCATGTAGACAGGAGCAACTAACATGAAAAGGGGGTATGTCATGCTTGCTGTAAGCACATTGGAACTCAGTGGCCCGTGTTTGCCCTTAGCTAAGCACAGCTAAGGAAGGGGGTGGGCCTGAGGCTGTTTTGTCTTATTCCATGAAATGCAGAGCATGTTCATGTCCAGGGGAGGGCCAGTTCTGCTTAAAATTGTTTACTTTAGCTAAGCAAACTGAGCCTAAAAAAAAAAAAACGGAAATAGTAGACCTGTTTACAATTGAGCAACGGGTATGCACGGCACGCATTGGAGCTTAAACGGGGAGGAAATGCGAAGGAGAAACAGCAGAAGGAAGGCAATCAAGGAGAACAACCATAGCTGGCAAGTGGAATGTATCAGAATCAGCCAATTACACAGGCAGCAGCCCAGCACGCTACTATAAACTGTGCAAACAACTTTCAGTCTGTTTTTTCCCACAAACTCTACACCACTGGTGTACACATTTAGGGCAATTTTAAACTGACAAAACTGACAAAAATGTTAGGGGCTGCTGTTGCTTTGATCTATTAGTATGTGCTAGAGACTGAGGGTGGTGAGGAGGATAATGCTGACAACCAATTCAGACCGAGAAGAGTGTTCAGACCCAGGGTAACCTACCAGGAGCTACATGATCTGGAGATAGTAGAGTGCTACACAGTGAACAGGGACATACTTCAGCAACTTGTTGAGCTGTGCCGGCCTCACCTCAGACCCAGGACCAATAGAGGGGAACCTATCCCAGTGGATACCAAGATATGTGTAACCTTAAGAATACTAGCTACAGATACTTTCCAAAGACCAACTGGGGATATCATGGGGGTTTCACAGGCATCTGCATCCAGGATACTCCACCAGTTCCTGGATGCCATGCGACCACATGCCACTGAGCACATTTACTTCCCCAGCACCCGTGAGGAGAGGACCAGCAATATGCATATCTTCCACCATGTAGCAGAATTCTTGAAGATACTGGGTGCCATAGACTGCATGCACATCCACATCAAAGCACCACCCGGTGACCAGGGTAGGGTCTACTTAAACTGCAAGGGGTTCCACTCCATCAACTTCCAGGTCACATTCAATGCCCAGGACATTATCATGAATGTGTGTGCTGGCAGCCCTGGAAGCTATCACAACTCCCACATCTGGCATTCATCACAGCTGTACCTGGTGTTTGCCAGTGGGGACATCCCATATGGACATCTGATGAGGGATGCTGGCTATACACTGGAGCCGTGGCTGATGACACCCATCAGAAATGCACACACAACCACACAAGAATGCATAATGAGGCACATGTACAAACCAGGACCATTATAGAGCATGTGTTTGGGATGCTCATGTCACGGTTCCGCTGCCTTGACATATCTGGTGGAGTCTTGCAGTATTCTTCAGCCACATGTGCACACATGTTCATTGTATGTGTCATGCTACACAGTATGATCCTGTGAAAACAGCTGCAGCAGGAACAAAACGGGGAAGGGCTACACAGCCCGCCACCATTGCCAAGGTCTCCACAGGCACAGAGGGACTCAGAGGAGAAACATCCTGAGCCTACCCATGTAAGCAGATGGAGGCGTGCCCAGTATGCCCTGTCCTTGGCAAAGAGGCAAGGCATAGCACATATACTGACACTGTAGGGCCCGAGGGACTGATCTCTCTCTCTCAGACTCACACACACAGTAAAATGGATGCCAAACATCACACCACCTATACCTTACCATGTATAGGCAGTGTACTGTGTGCATCCGACATAGTTAGCCCTCAAGCACCGGCCTCACAACAGCCTCAGCCACAAGGTAAGTCAGTATCCTTAACAAAATAAATCAATGGAGTGGAATGTTCTGATAGCATATCTATGGTATTGATTCAAGCATGCAAGGGAATGGGGTGGCTTACTGGGATAGCAGCAGACAACTGACAGCTCTGTAGGAGAGCAGGAAGTGTATTCCCAGTACTGTTCTACCCACACTATGCAGTACTACCCTAGTTGACAAATACCACTGCAGTATATGTGGTGAGCCAAATAACTGGAGGGTCATAGGTTACATGCATGGATGTCAAAGTGGGGGTCCTATACCCACCCCCAGCCTCACCCAGCAGATCAGGTGTAGAAAACCATACAGAAATGTTTGGCAAAGGTCCCCACATGGCAACATCCATGAAATCCCCACCTACAGACTTTTACACATTGATATCACAGGAGGTCTGGCAGTGGCAGTATGACTTTGAAAGGTAAGAAGTCTGAAACTACAAATGTTTATGCCAGCACAATCTGACCTGTGGTCAATACTGTTATGCCTGTAGTCTCAAAGATAGGGCACACCACTATGCTAAATGGGACCAAAATGTTAAGCAAATATCAGACAGTCTCTGTAAATGTGTATTGTGTACAGATGTGTCAGCCCCCCTATAGTCCCATAGACATGCAGTAACATGTCCCTAGCCTTACGCAGCATACAGCCATAAAATAGAATGATAGGTCAACACAAACAGAAAGCAATTGTCAGTAACACTGACAGCTTACTGGTGCCATCCCAGGATTGTCCACTGCCTGCAGCCTGGGAACATATGAACATCAGAATGCACTGCCTTGCTACAGATGACCTGCATCTGCCACACCTGGCCTACAGGCCTGTGGCAAATGCCCATGCTTCACCCACAGTGCCCTGTTAGGGAGTGTCATGGGATCCATAACACCAACATAACACAGTCTACAAAATGCAAAGAAAGGCCATGCTGCTAACTGCTAGGAGAAAAATTGCCAAAGCCAGACAGCCAGAAATCTGGACAAAGCCATGAATAATGAGGTGAAATACTGCTCCAATAATGTTATAAAGTTGATGGAATAATTGTGGTAGCATGGAATGTCTGATGTGTACAAAGCCTGAAACTGCAATGTCAACTGTCAGTAATAGCTGACTTCAAACCTGAGTGACTTGCAAAACACTTTTCCTAGAAAACCACATTAGTTTGGGTAACCAACAATATATACGAGTCATGAATGTGGATATTCTGTGATACTATGTACAGTCAATAGGCAAGGGCTAGGAGTCTAAACATGGGAATGCACTCATTGCAGGCAGTCTTAACTCTGGAAGATGGTGACATGTCCGCACCCACAGAACCCTGGCCCACACCCAAGGAGAGTAACACACCCTTCCCTGATCACTCATCCTATGCAACATTCTGACCCCAAAATGTGGCCATCCAAGCAAAATGAGGTGGGCCATACATATCTGTGAGACACATACACACCTCCAGGTGGGTCAAACAGTCTGACACACACAAGACCCTCCAAGTGCAGTCAACCTTTGAGAAGACCCCTATGCAAAGTACTGGTAGCTATAGGCAAACAAATCTAACCCAGGACACCCCCCCATATATCTTATCCCCTACAAATCTATCAAGAGTCTGCCTGTCACTGTGATCCTGTCTGACTTATATTACCCAACTGTGGACTGGAAATCAGACCAAGCCAGAACAGAAATGCACAGAGATTCCACCATTGTAATATATCACCAAGGTGCTGGACCATTTCCATAGCTCCAGCAGTCAATTGCTCATAGGCACACCACTCAACAGGTTGGATTGTGCAAGATTGCCTAGCATTTGGCCCATAATTTTAGTGTGTGCGTTATCCATACTGCATTCCTCTGGTAAATCACTGTGATGATCTGAGGAGGTATGTCATGAGGTACTGAAACAATACATGACAGTGTCACATGGCATATATGTCAGATGTCTGCTAAAACAAGCCCTGTAACCCTAGCAACCCATACATTACTGAGAGAAATAGTCACAATCACCGTATGGCCCATTGTTTCCCCATTTTGATAGGCTATCTCCAGACATCCTGCACCAACAGGTTGAGAGTTATGGCTGTAGCACAAAACAAACCAGACTGGAGTACATCAATCCCTGCAATGGAGACCCACATGTACTATAGAAAGTCAGACTGGGCATGCGTATCACTTAGAGAAATGTCAGTAGGATCTAGGAATGAACAGGCCTTCCCCACCCAGTGCACTTCCCATTGCCCTATTTTAGCAGTCCTGAAGATGTCTGTCACCATAGACGTCCCTTTTGTCAAGTCTCAACCCTATAAACTCTGTGGCATATGCGGTAACTGTGTACCACTATAGTATAAATCAATAGTTAAGAGTTCTAATTTCAATCCCGGCAAATATAAATGTGTGTGCGTATGTGTGTGTGTGTGTGTGTGTGTGTGTGTGTGTGTGTGTGTGTGTGTGTGTGTGTGTGTGTGTGTGTGTGTGTGTGTGTTCAGAAGTTAAAGCTTTTGGGTCCATTCAAACCCGGTACTCTTCCCCTTTCCCTACCTTAGCAGTCCTGCAGATATCAGTAACTTTAGAAGTCCCTTTCATTAGGCCTCAGCCCCATAAGCTCTGTGGCATGTGCGATAACTGCATATCACAGTAGTACAAACAACTAATTAGGTAGGCGCTCTAGTTTCAGTTCTGGCAAATGTAAAAGTGTGTGTGTGTTTAGAAGTCAAAGCTTTTGGGTCCATTCAAACCTAGTACACTTCCCCTTTTCCTACCTTAGCAGTCCTGCAGATATCAGTTACCTTATAGGTCCCTTTTGTCAAGCCTCAACCCATAAGCACTGTGGTGCATCTGATAACTGCATAACACTATACTACAAATAACTAGTTAAGTAGGAGTCCTAATCTCACTTCTGCAAACTTAAATGTGTTTGAATAGAAACTGAAGTGCGTTCAGTAACATGCACTTTAAAACAAAACAAATTGAATGAACCTGTGTAAGCCACATAATGAGCTATTTAACATGACTTAATCCCCGTCCTCTTTTTTAAAGGAAAGCGGACCAAAGCAAACATTCACATTGTAAATGCTCATACATTTAAGCTCAAACAATAGAAAAAAACACACATTTAAAAGGCTTTTAAAAATCAGTACTCCAAATAGATGATACACTAAAGATGTATGTTATTGTGACCAGATGGAAGAATGTCACAATAATACATAAAAAATATTACAGTTAAATATAAAGTTTAAATAAAATAATCAAGTGTATATTAACTTATAATATACTTACACTTATAATATATTTACACTAATATTTCATTCTATGAGTTACTAAAATTTACTAATGTGACCATGTGGCAGATTTTTTAAAAAAACAAAAGATTTTTAAAAGAGAAGAAACAATTTTAAAAAAAGTGTATAAAAGGGTACTATACAACTAATGATGTGCAATTCCTAAACAGGTCACTAGTCCATCTATTTGCGCTTAACCATCCACCAATACAGACTATACAAAGTGTAAGTGTTGGTGTTGTACAATAATTCTTGAACTTGCCTTTTTCTAAATCGTTTTGTTGAGAACCTCCCATAATACTAACATGGGTGAATCAACAGACTCAACTAGCTGGCAGTGTTGTACAAATCGCCCACCTCTGCGTAAGATTAACAACCAGATGGAGGGTGAAATAGTTACAGGCAGGAAAAAGATGTGAAAAGTGTGAACTAAGCCTTAAGCCATTAGCCACTATTTTATTCCACTTCCCTATAACTGTCCTTCTAGTTTATTTCTTACTCATCTTTTTTCACCTTCCCTAGTTGGAACACCCAGCCTTCACTATATCCTTACTACATCCCCCTGATGAGTAGGTAGTGAGCTTTATTATGTGTGCCCTGGGTCCCATTTGGTTGGATAATCAGCATTGGTCCTGTCGGACTTGAACCTCAGTATTTTAGTTCACACTTTTCACATCTTTTCCTGCCTGTAACTATTTCACCCTCCATCTGGTTGTTAATCTTACGCAGAGGTGGGCGATTTGTACAACACTGCCAGCTAGTTGAGTCTGTTGATTCACCCATGTTAGTATTATGGGAGGTTCTCAACAAAGAAACAGGCAAGTTCAAGAATTATTGTACAACACCAACACTTACACTTTGTATAGTCTGTATTGGTGGATGGTTAAGCGCAAATAGATGGACTAGTGACCTGTTTAGGAATTGCACATCATTAGTTGTATAGTACCCTTTTATACACTTTTTTTAAAATTGTTTCTTCTCTTTTAAAAATCATTTGTTTTTTTAAAAAATCTGCCACATGGTCACATTTGTAAATTTTAGTAACTCATAGAATGAGGGATGTAAATATTAGTGTAAATATATTATAAGTGTAGATTATTTTATTTAAACTTTATATTTAACTGTAATATTTTTATGCATTATTGTGACATTCTTCCATCTGGTCACAATAACATACATCTTTAGTGTATCATCTATTTGCTGGACTGTTAATAGCTCATTATGTGGCTTACAGGTTCATTCAATGTATGAATTTGTTTTAATTGATGGGTGTTTAAATGTGAACCCTTTTGAGAGTTTCACTGTTCCTGTTTTCTACAGTTTTGGTACTTGGTTTCTTTTTCGTTCATTAGAGGTTTGTGTTTGTGTCGAATGGAACCAGGAAGCTCTCAATGAGGGGAACCTCACCATGCTTATTGAACAAGAAGAACTACAGGAGAGGGAGAATAGGTTTGCAATTAGCACAGAACAGTGGAACTATGAGTGGATCTTCCCAACCGGGAGGTTATAACTTAACAGGAAGTAACTGAGCAACAGCGGTAGACCAGAGATGTAACTACGGCAATGTTGCCCAAACTCGAACTGGAGACCAAGGGCTTAGACTTGCACAAGCCCTAAGAAACACCGGCTCGACACCAGTGTTGGATGTATGGGTGCATAGGGAATTTTATTTCAACAACGGAGGTGCGATAGTCAACTCGGCTAACCAAGAGGAGGTAAGCAATGATTTATCAACAAGACTGACAATGTTCGACAATAAACTTTGTTGCTTACTTCCGTGAATGTATAAAATTAAAAACTGAGACAATGGCAATTCCAGGACTTGTGGAAGGTAATGTTCGACAGACATGGACTGGAACTGTTAGGTTTATTTTGTGAACAGTATCAGTTAATGATAGATGGACTACTAAGTGAAATAGACGAACTGGATAGTGGGATAAAGGATGATATCAACTTTGGGAGATACCAGTTCGAATATGAGAGATGCTTTAAAAGCATCGATGAACACCTTAGTAGATTAAACTTAACAAAGAATAAAAAAATAACCAGAGACTTAAATGACTATAGACTAGGTAAAGCATATCCTAAACCGCCTGTGTACAGTAATAGTAATACTCCAACGACAGGGGATCCAGGTGTGAATGCTGGAGCTGCTGGAGTCATGGAGGGAGATTTAAGGAATCTAAACGAGGATCAATGGGACCAGGACACGGAGTACAGTGGTCAAGGCAACAGTTTTGAGACCAGGAGGAGTGAAAGGATAGCAAATCAAAATAAAAATAAAAACATTAACATGAGTACTAACACTGGTAATGAGGCAAATGTGAATGGTAACAATCAGGGTGGAAATTTTCGCCTAGCAGCCTCCTATACCCGGAGACAGAACAACAACAAAGGAAGGGGGGCCAGGAGGAAAAGGTGGTGACTTTGACACAAAGCGAGGACATCTTTGAACCTCCAATTGTAGAATTTTACTAAATGCGAGTGGTGATTTCAAAGTGTTTAACTACTCAAATTACAACATTAGTACCGAGACAGTTGAACTATTATCCAGAGGTCACACCTGATTTGGCCAGCACCCTAATAGACTTGAAACTTTTCACCAGAAAACTCAACCTTTTATACCTCATGGGGAATGACTTAAACAGGCAATCTCAGTTCTACATATCCAGTGTCTTTAATCCCCCATTACACCCGACTCTCGCAATTTTTGAGAGGGCAATGGAATTAGACTTGAGGAATATAAGGAAACAAAATTTTAAACATGGTTATAATAACCATAATATAACCATGGAGGAAAGATCTGAATTACAGTTCCTCAGAGAAGCCCCTGTCGGAATCACTATTATGACCTGTGATGACTATAATTCCAGAATGTACCAGATTCTTAATGGGGAAGCATATTCTACATCATCTACTAGTGAGATGAACACAGCACATAACAGGATTAAGGGCTTTATTGAAGAGCTGTACATTGAAGCACGTATTGATAGGGAAACATACAGTTAGATGCAGCAAGTATCACCTAGAATTCGAATTCCTAAAATTCATAAGAACATCAACAACCCACCACTGAGACCCCTAGTAGATGGGAGGAACAGTATCACATACACCTGTGCCAAGGTTTTGGACAGGATTCTACAGAAATATGTGGTTATGGAAAGGCAAATCATTAAAGATTCTTGGTCCTTTCTAAGTTCTATTAACACCTTAGAATTCTACCCCAACTGTCTACTAGTAACTATTGATGTGAAGGATCTTTATTCTTCTATTCCTCACAATATAGCAGTAGATTGGGTCCCAGCTATGCTGAGGTTACTGGGAGCAACCGATGAAGAAAGTAAATTGGCAGGAGAGTTGATTGATGTAGTTCTCTCATATAATTTTATCAAATTTGAGAAAGAACTATACCATCAAAAAATCGGAATAGCCATGGGCTCTCCATGTGGGGGGAGCATAGCCAATCTAGTCATGGCATTCTGGGAGAGATCTTTCTTATTGAATGTAGGTCGGTATAACTCTAAACTACTCTTTTACACCAGATACCTTGACGATATGTTTGTGATGTTTGATGGTACTCACACTGATATTGAGGATCTCATGGGATATTTGAATAACTCTACAGATTTTCTTTCTTTTACCTATCGATAGTGAGAGAATTGATTACTTAGATGTAGACCTCAGGAAAGATCACATTAAGAACATTTGGGTTTCCAAGATCCATCGGAAGGAGACATACTCCAACTCCTTCCTACACTATTCCAGCTGCCACCCTAAACACCACAAGAAATCAGTGGTAAAGGGTAAATTAGTAAGGGCAGCTAGAATGGTAACGTATGATGAGGAATTCATTAAAGAATGTGAAACCCTGTTCCAGTTCTTCGTGAGGAGGGGTTACCCCCATGATTTCCTTCATGAGATCTTGGATGAAGTCCAAATGAAAAGAACTATGAAGGTATATGTACCACTTTTAAATGATAGTGGTTCGAAGCAATGTGTGACAGTAGTTCATGATGGTAACATTCCTAATGGGACGAACTACATGGCTAGCTTCTGTTGTACCTTCAACTTAAATTCTAATGCAATTTTTAATATTACCTTAAAAAATTGGGACTTTCTATCCAATGATGCTGAATTGAAAAACAAACTCCCGACTAAACCAACATTGGTTTACAAAAGGGGTAGTAACTTAAAAGAACTCCTTGAGGGTAGCAAACAGACATACACAACAAGGAAAGGTATGACTAAATGTAACATGTGTAAATACTGCAAGGTTATTGATGAAGGTTGCAGTTTCGAAATAGGTGAGTGGAAATTTAAAACACACTACAAACTTAACTGTAATAGTAAACAAGTGGTGTATTTGGCTAAGTGTTGTTACTGTCCGGCCTTCTACATTGGGAAGACGGACAGAAAACCAAATGAAAGGATTTACGAACACCTTCATAGTATCAGGAGTAACAAACTAACTAATGCCCTGGCTAGACACATTAACGACAATCCAGGACACGAGTTTAAATTCAGGGCCATAGACCAACAGGTTAGTGATGGAAGGGGTGGCCATGATTCTTTAAAACTTGAAAGGAAAGAGCTTCTCTGGCAACTTAGGGTGAACGCAAACCAGAGACCTGGTATTAATGAAATGTGTTCAATCCAGTGCATACTGAGACTTAAGAATCTAGAGAGGTAGGGTACCTCCCTCCAAAAGCCATTAGCCACTATTTTATTCCACTTCCCTATAACTGTCCTTCTAGTTTATTTCTTACTCATCTTTTTTCACCTTCCCTAGTTGGAACACCCAGCCTTCACTATATCCTTACTACATCCCCCTGATGAGTAGGTAGTGAGCTTTATTATGTGTGCCCTGGGTCCCATTTGGTTGGATAATCAGCATTGGTCCTGTCGGACTTGAACCTCAGTATTTTAGTTCACACTTTTCACATCTTTTTCCTGCCTGTAACTATTTCACCCTCCATCTGGTTGTTAATCTTACGCAGAGGTGGGCGATTTGTACAACACTGCCAGCTAGTTGAGTCTGTTGATTCACCCATGTTAGTATTATGGGAGGTTCTCAACAAAACGATTTAGAAACAGGCAAGTTCAAGAATTATTGTACAACACCAACACTTACACTTTGTATAGTCTGTATTGGTGGATGGTTAAGCGCAAAGAGATGGACTAGTGACCTGTTTAGGAATTGCACATCATTAGTTGTATAGTACCCTTTTATACACTTTTTTTAAAATTGTTTCTTCTCTTTTAAAAATCATTTGTTTTTTTAAAAAATCTGCCACATGGTCACATTTGTAAATTTTAGTAACTCATAGAATGAGGGATGCCTTTTTATAGGCGTAAATATTAGTGTAAATATATTATAAGTGTAAGTATATTATAAGTTAATATACACTTGATTATTTTATTTAAACTTTATATTTAACTGTAATATTTTTTATGCATTATTGTGACATTCTTCCATCTGGTCACAATAACATACATCTTTAGTGTATCATCTATTTGGAGTACTGATTTTTAAAAGCCTTTTAAATGTGTGTTTTTTTCTATTGTTTGAGCTTAAATGTATGAGCATTTACAATGTGAATGTTTTGAAAAAGCTGGACGGTTAATAGCTCATTATGTGGCTTACAGGTTCATTCAATGTATGAATTTGTTTTAATTGATGGGTGTTTAAATGTGAACCCTTTTGAGAGTTTCACTGTTCAAGCTTTGAAGAAGTTTAGTATTCACTTGTCGAAAAGTGCATGTTACTGAACGCACTTCAGTTTCTATTCAATTAAAGACAGCTTATCAACCCTGTTTTCTACAGTTTTGGTACTTGGTTTCTTTTTCATTCATTAGAAACTTAAATGTGTGTGTGTGTGTGTGTGTGTGTGTGTGTGTGTGTGTGTGTGTGTGTGTGTGTATGTATTTAGAAGTTAAAGCTTTTGGGTCCATTCAAACTCAGTACACTTCTCCTTTCCCTACTTTATCAGTCCTGCAGATATCAGTCACCTTAGAAATCCCTTTCATCAGACTGCAGCCCCATAAGCTCTGAGGTGCATGCAATAACTGTGTAACATTATAGTATGAATAACTAGTTAGTTAAGAGTTCTCAACTCAATCCTGCCAGATATAAAAGTGTGTGTTTAGAAGTTAAAAGCTTATGGGTCCATTCAAACTCAGTACACTTCCCCTTTCCCTACCTTAGCAGTCCTGCAGATATCAATCACCTTAGAAGTCCCTTTCGTTAGGCCTCATCCCTGTAGGCTCTGTGGCATGTGTGATAACTGCGTAACACTATAGTACAAATAACTAGTTAGGTAGGAGTTCTAATCCCAGTTCTGACAAATATGTGTGCGTATATGTGTAGTTTAAATTATTTTGTGGCCTCTCTCACCCAGTACATCACACATTCCCATACTTTACAACGGCTGGTGATGTTCCTCACCTTAGAAGTATCTTTGGACAACCTTTACCCTATTATCTCCATGGCAGTGCGATAAATGCATAACACTGTAGTAGCAATAAATAGGTAAGGGTTCTAATCTCAGTCCTGCAAGTGTGTGTGTGTGTGTGTGTGTGTGTGTGTGTGTGTGTGTGTGTGTGTGTGTAGTATACTGTCTGTGGGGGGGGGTTGTGCTTGTGTAAGAACCCTACCCATTGGGGTGTGGGTTGTGCAACATTTTGCTGTTGCCGACCCAGTACATGTCCCAGTGTCCACACTACAAGGCCCACAGCTGTCATCCACTGTAGAGAGACCTGTAGACACTCTGCAGCGCTATAAGCATTGTGCCATGTGCAATAACTATGTGACAGTATGGAACAGATAACAAGATAAGCTGCCCATCTAATCCTTGGATATCACTCCCCACTCAGGAATTATACACAAACACACTCAGGTAGGCAGCCACCCCTACATCAGTAGGCCTGCAAACAGGCTCACAGACAGAACCTACAGTATGATAGCAGCAGACTCCATATCAGACTACTGAACAGTCATGACTGGAGTCCCACAGGTTGTGGACCTGGGTTTCCTCATGTTTATGATCCACACCTCTGAGGACCAGCCCAGTACAAAGGCGCCCTGGCTGACAATGTTTGCAGATGACTACATGACAGGTGCTATTATTACCCCCCCCCCCGACGTGAGGTTGACATCCATCACAAAAGCCTCTCTGAGACCTATGACTGTTGTCAGGACCCTGGACATAAGCTCAATGCCAGATGATGTGCTGCCATCCCCTTTGGGTACAACATGGTTCCCATAAAGTAATACATTGATGGTAATCCACTGAACACTGATGGTATAATGGAACTGGGAACACAGGCTGATAGTGAGCTCGATGGTGACCACCACAGTGCCACTGTCTTCTGAAAGTCATTCCATGTGTCACTTCTCCTGACTCAGGGTGTTAAATACCACTGTCTTTCTAGTTGCCTGCCCATTATGTTAATTTGACCATATATCTCATTTCCTCTCTGCTTTTACTGGCTTGTGTGAGTAAGTGCAAAATTATCATTTTGTGAAATAATTCCCCTTCAACTATTTAAATTTATTGGCCATCCTACTGTATTCCATAGTACCAGAATACAAAAGTGACAACCCCCTTTCAATCTATCTTGCTGTTTTAAAAATAGTGATTCTCCACTAAAACAACTTTTTAGACAGGTAAAACTTAAGTTACCTACTTTCACATCTAACTCCTCTAGTGCACACTGCAGTGTTTAGGATAAAATATTTTTTCATCTTATCTTTAAGCATCCCTGTGACTAGCACTTGCTCTAAAACCTGCTGAAAAGCACTAGGAAGTCTTATACTGATGGAAGCACTCAACCCTCCTTGTTAATATGGAGAAATTAATCATAGGTACTAAACAGCCTATAACTGCAAAGTACCTTGCTAAGGTAAGGGAAAACAGCTCTTGTACTTTACAAAAAAAGCACCACACCAGGCATGTCCAAGGGTCAGTTTCTGGTGATTTCTCCTGTCCACCTGATGAATCTGGGCATACTGGGGCAATGCAGCAATTGCCTCATGTACACAGACAACCCTTTCCTCCTACCACACAACACTACAACCTGAGAGAGATACACTTACATAGCCAAACTGGAAGCAAAGCTCTCTCCACCCATGATTGTGCTAGACAGTCTAGAGGAGAAGGTCAACACCCGCACAACACCTCAAGCAACACATAGCCCTTCTACACCCACACTACCAACACCCTCACATAGCAACACTAAACCCTCATATGCAGAGGCCCTTAACAGTAACCTGCCCAAGCAACAAAGACCTCCAAAACTGAAATGCAAACGAACACCAATTACAACCAAAGTGTCACATAGCTCACAACACCAGTGTGGCACCCTACAACAGCCCCTAAGGCAAGACAACATACCCAACACTTTAGTCATAGGTGACTCTATAGTCAGGCTCGCTGATGTCCCACTCACCAGGAAGAATAAGGAGAAAATTACAGTCAGCTGCCTGTCAGATGCCAAGATCCACCACATAATGCATGCACTCAAGTCTCTCCACAACAGGTACAAATATGACTCTGTCATTGTCCATGCTGGAGTGAATGACTTGAGATGTACCTCCCTGGACTACAGGAAAAGAGACATGGAAGAGTTCTCAGATCATGTGGCCCAGGCAGGTATGACCCTAGCTCTGAGTAGCATCCTGCCTTCGCCCAGAATGATCACAGGATATTGACAAAATGATTGACTTCAACAATTGGCTAAGCTTCAGATGTCATTCACAGGGGAAACAGTATCTGTCTGACTGGGACAACATGATCGGCAGACCACCTTGCTTTGCCAGAGATGGTCCGCACCTGTCTCCCCTGGGATTCAGGTTACTGGCTAAGGCTCTTGCCACCCCTATAGTGCCTTTTTAGGCAAAGTTCAAAGGACAAAACTACAACTGTAATAGGTAAAAGCATGCAAAATCTGAAGGTAATGCTACTTAATGCTGTAAGTCTAAACCTCAAAATGCACTCTCTCGAGGCACTCCTAAAAATGGAGAACATCAATATCTGTGCAGTAACTGAGACCTGGTTCAAGTCTCCAGAGAGCACCCCTGCAATACTAGGTTACAACTCTTACCACACTTTTCGGCCACCAAACCAGGACCAAAACACTAAAGGTGGAGGAGTGTCCATATTCATTAAGGATATTCATGCTACCAGGCTAGTTGCACAACACAATGTGCCTGAAATTCTCCAGATGCAACTAACACTAAGTATGACTGCAATCCAAACTGTAGCTTGCTACAGATTCCCCACCATGCCCCAAGATTCTCACTACACCTTTCTAAACATACTGGAAAAAATTAAGATACAAACAAACAGCCTAATACTGGGTGATTTCAACTACCCTGCCATTAACTGGGAAAACTATTCATGTACCAACACCTTTGCCCAACAGTTCTTGGAATTCATAAATTCCAATGCTCTGGATCAACTAATCCATAGTCCCAACAGGGGCTCCAATATCCTAGACCTGGTCATTACTAACATGGGAAATCGATGCTCCACACCTATGGTCACCTCTACATTGGTCAGGTGGCATCCACATCCCTCCTCCACCCCCAGTAAGGAAACCTCCATAAAAAACTTCTCCAAAGCCAACTTCATGCTACTCAAGTTGGAAGTGACAAACTTCATGACACCCATGCAGACAGGA
Organism: Protopterus annectens; assembly: GCF_019279795.1. NCBI lineage: Eukaryota > Metazoa > Chordata > Ceratodontiformes > Protopteridae > Protopterus > Protopterus annectens. Next base: position 1,574,517,689 of record NC_056737.1, read on the forward strand.
ACTGAAAGTTCGACTGCTGAATCCTACACTAAGGCATTGTGCGAGCACATCCACTCACAGATGAATCGTGTCATCCCAAACAGAACCAAGATGCTCTCTTCCAAAAAAAGAAAGCCAATCTGGTGGTCCCCTGCCATAAACAAACTTTACAAAAAAAGGAAAAAAACTGTTGCAGAAAAGAGGAAAAATCTCAAGATGCAAAAAACCTCCCTTACCAGTCTCAGTAAGAAGCTGAGATTCCTCATAAAATCCTTCAAAGCTAGTTATGAAAATAAAATTGCCAAAGATTCCAAAGACAACCACAAGGCATTCTATAGTTATGTCAAGAATCTAAGTGGCAATGCTCAGATCTGTTCTGAGCTACAACAGAATGGCATTAAATATACTGATCCCAAGGATATTGTCAATATCCTGGCAGCTTGATTCAGTGCCACATTCACCTCCCTCTCACCCCCTAAAGGGCCCATATCAATACCAAAAGATTGCCAAATTTCAGTAATAATGGCCGCACAGGTAAAAACCGCACTCTCCAAGGCTAAGAATACAGCATCCATAGGACCAGACAACATCCCGGGCTGTGTACTACATGAACTACAAAATGAACTGGCACCTCACCTGTCATATTTAATCATAGCCTCACCTCAGGCTTTGTGCACACTGAGTGGCGCACAGCTACAGTCATCCCATTCACAAGGGGGGATCCACATTGGATCCTGTGAACTACTGCCCCATCAGTCTGATGAGCCTGATCTCAAGGCCATGGAATGTATTATCAAGGAGCTTATTAACAAAGACAATAGCAACCTTCAAACACTGGACCCCACCCAGTTTGGCTTAGTGAAGGGCCGATCTTGTCTCCTGAAGCTGATTGATTTCTTCAAATCAGTCTCCAGAGCAGTGGACAAGGGTAAGGCTGTCCACACAGCCTATCTGGACCTTGCTAATGCTTTCAACACCATCCCCCACTCTGGAATGACAGGTAAACTTACTAAGCTGGGCATTTATCTCTACATCACTCGATGGGTTGCCAACTGGCTTACTAACAGAACCCACACTGTAAACATAGCTGACTCCAAATCCAGCTCCACATGGAGTACCTCAGGGTTCAGTCCTGGGACTGCTCTTGTTTGGCATCTACTTCTTTGAAGTACAGGCTAACAAAGTTTGCAGATGACTGCAAACTAGGAGCCATTATTGAATCCCCAAATTATGTGGATATTCTACAAAAGGGCCTTACAGAAACACATGCTTGGTGTCAGAGCCATGGGCTCAAGCTCAATGCCAAGAACTGTATAGTTATCCCCTTAGGGAAAAAAAAACATGTACCTGTGAATTACCACATAGATGGCAGTACACTAAACACCAAAAGTGTGATAAGAGACTTAGGGACACAGGTGGACAGTGGTCTCACCTTTGATAACCACATCGCCACAACAGTCAGGAAATCCTTCTATGTGGCACACTCATCACTAAGGGCTTTTCATCCAGAAAAAAAGGAGGTCATTGTCCCACTGTACTCATCACTCATTGGACCCATTATAGAATACAATGCCCCATTTGGTATGTACCTCTCAAGACATCTGCAACAACTGGAAAGGCCGCAGAAATACCTCACTAAATGAATCACAGGCCTAAGGCAGATGCCCTATGCTGACCATCTAAAAAAACTCCAGCTATACCCAGTCACATATCGTCTACTCAGAGGCAATCTCTGCTTAACATGCAAGGCCATGTGAAACCCAGAGCTGTTGGACATGCTACACTTAACCACAGAAACAAAAAGAATGTTCCAAGAAAGGCTGTATAAGTGCTTTCCTTCCTTTATTAGCTATCAACAAAATGGAACTTCATCAGATACAAAAAAATCACATAATTTCCCTTTGTTTAAATACCCTTAAAGGTCATGTGATTCACAGAAATTACATAAATATTCTTCTTACATTGTAAACAGTACTCACTCAATAATAAAATCCTTTTCATTGTACTTAAAATAAAAGATATTTTGTTTAAAGTACAATGAAAATGTTTTATTATTGAGTGAGTACTGTTTACAATGTAAGAAGAATATTTATGCAATTTTTGTGGATCACATGACCTTTAAGGGTATTTAAACAAAGGAAAATTATGTGATTTTTTTGTATCTGATGAAGTTATGTTTTGTTGATAGCTAATAAAGGAACAAAAGCGCTTATACAGCCTTTCTTGGAACTGTTTGGTGTGGCTACCTTACTTGAGAAGTACTTCTAGTGCCTTGGATTTAACATGCTATACTTAAAGAAATCCCAATCCCTCAGAGCCACATGCTCCAGGGATCTAAACCTTGTCATCACAATGAACAAAACATGCTGGAGGGATAGGTTCCTGATCCAGAGATGCCCCAGACTTTGGAATAGACTGCCCATACATGCCAAGCAGAGCACCTCTTTAGCCCTCTTCAAAAGGAACCCTGATGATTGGATGGGAGATAGGAAATTCACCCCAGAGATCACATCAGTCACCCTGCTAGATAGGGGTCCAGGGAAGTAAATATTGTGGGAAGAAATAGCCAGGGAATTGTTATGGCTAGGATTGTATAGGCCCTAGGGCCGATAGCCTAGTACCAACCTATAAACCTATGAACCTATGACAGTGTTTCCCTGTACACTCCCCTCAGTAGGCCAATCAATGTGTACTATGGCCCATTTGCCATGTACCCCACTGGACACCAACAACAACAGGAGAGGCAAATGTACCTCACAAAGAGGATCTTAGGTACTACACACTTACCCCATATGTACAGACTCCAACAACTGCAATGAATGTCTGTTTCACATTGGCTACTTAGGTGCAAATCTCTGCCTGACATACACAGCCATGTCTGACCCAACCCTGTCAGGACTGCTACATCCAAGGAAACTAATCTGCCCACACAACATGCCCCAGATACCTCAACCCCATCCTCACAATCAACAGAACATGCTGGAGGGACAGGTTCACAATCTAGAGACTGCCCACGCTATGGAATAGATGTCACATACATGTCAAGCTGAGCACATCACTGGCCTTCTTCAACAGAAATTAGGAGGAGTGGATGGGCAATAGAATACCCACCCTGGGGATCACTCCAGTGACTAAACTCAGTAGACACACTGGGGAGTATCTTCAGGTGGCATGATGCCAGTGAATTCCCATGGGCTAGCCTTGTAAAGCCTCCATGGCCATTTGCCATGTCCATGTACACACCTATGACTCTTTGAACCTATGGATCTCAGTACTGTCAAATGTTTGTGTGTGCATTAGTGTGTCTGAAAGAGTTTGTGAGTCTGCAAACATGTGGGTGAAAATAGTTGGTGACCTGTCTCACCCAGTACAACTACCATTGCCATACTTACAAGTGCTGTAGATGTTATTCATTATATAGGTACCTTGGGACACTCCACCACTATAAGCTCTGTGTTGTGTGTGGTAACTGCATAACACTATAATACCAATAACCACATAGCTAGGGGTTCTGAGTCCTGGCAAGTGTGTGTGTGTGTGTGTGTGTGTGTGTGTGTGTGTGTGTGTGTGTGTGTGTGTGTGTGTGTGTGTGTGTGTGTGTGTATGTGTGTGTGTATTATTGTGTGTAAGTGTGTACATGTGTAGGTTACAATATTTTGTGGCCTTTCACATCCAGAAAAAGCACCCATTGTCATAATTTGAAGACCTGGCGATGTCCCTTGCCTAAAAAATACCTTTGGACAAGTGTCACCCCATAACCTCCATGGCACATGCGATACATGTGTAACAATAAATAGATAGGGGTTCTAATCTCAAATGGCAAATGTGTGCAAGAGAACAGTATTGTGTGTGTGTGTGTGTGTGTGTGTGTGTGTGTGTGTGTGTGTGTGTGTGTGTGTGTGTGTGTGTGTGTGTGTGTGTGTGTGTGTGTGTGTGTGTGTGTGTGTGTGTGCAAACGACATCCATTGGATGGGCATGGATTCATATTTTATGCCATGGTACACACAGTACACATTCCTAAGTCTACTGTATGAGGTCTGCTGTTTGCATCAACCATAGTGGTATCTGTAGACACTCTTCAGCCCTATAAGTGCTGTGCAACATTATGGGATAGCATGGTACGAATAACAAAATAGGTTGGTCTGCTAATGTCAGTACTAGCAAGTGTGTGTGTGTGTGTGTATGTGTGTGTGTGTGTGTGTGTTTGTGTGTGTGTGTGTGTGTGTGTGTGTGTGTGTGTGAACAGTATTCTCTGTGTGTTTGGTCAACACAATATCCTCTGAGGCTGAGGGTGTTAGCAATCTGAGGTGTGTTCCACCCACCACACTTACCATTGTTCACTATACTAAAGCTGATGTCAACCACCATAGACAGAGATACAACCCCTCAACCCTATAAGCTGTGAGGCACATGCAAGAACTGTTACACAGACCTGAGAAATGTGTGCAGATACAGCTGTACCCTGACAATGATGTGGTCGATGTGTTACTACACTGCCACACCCCTTGTTGGTGATGTTTGCAGGGCCACATCCTGCTGACACACAGACACCTGGAACAAAAACAGAATACAGCATGTGAGAACACATTCACTTAGTGTTACTAACACCAATAATGCATCATGGCTGAAAATGTACACACACACTCTGATGTGTACCCATTACAAATGCCAGATGACAGCACCTTACACAGCATTAAATAGTTACACTCTTCTAAAGTCACCCTCTGCATCAGACCCATATAAGCATGTTCCTGCATTGATGGTATGGATAGCATGGATGTGGCACAGGTATCATCATATGCATATGGTGTTGTGTGAGTTTACCAGAAGCTTAGGCTGGCCCACACAGTTGACATCATGTGTGTGTGTTTAGCGGTATTCATTAAATGGGCAGTGCAGGGGCAGTGTGTGTGCGTGTGTGTGTGTGTGTGTGTGTGTGTGTGTGTGTGTGTGTGTGTGTGTGTGTGTGTGTGCGGAGATGACTTTTCTGATGGTGTGTGTGTTTGTATGCACACAGTCACGCCATGTGGGCACCCTACACAGAGGCATTTTGGGCAGCAGTGGGCCGTACATGGCAGGGTGTACAGTTTACCATCTCTGGCCATGGACACGGGAACTGGGCCTGCCGAGGGTATCACCAACACCACCAGTACTGAGTCCAGATGCAGTACTACTCCCCGGTGGTGACTACTGCCTGCTGGATCCACATCCCTGTTGGGACCATCCAAGATCATGTGCCCATGGCCTGCTGCATCATGGCATGGACAGCACACCCCCTTCAGTAGTGCTGGTAGTACTGCCAGCATGGGAATGTGATGGTGCATGGCCACATAGACCCTCAGCTGATTGTGGTACTGCCCTACAGCCACATGGCCACTGCGGCCAGCATCCACCAAATGCTCAAGCACAGATATTCCACAGTCGAGGAGTGCCAAGGTCTCCCCCATCTATCCATGACCCCAGTACACTCACAGATGGCTGCAGTGAGTTCATATTGCCATGGACACCAGGGATGTGCTCATTCATGACTCTGCGTATATGTCTGGTATTACATTCATTAAGTGACTGTGCCCCCATGACAGCCTGAAACATGCATCTGGTGACTGCTGCCATGGCACTTGCAACAGGGTCATGATGGGCTGCAATCCTCCTCCGAGCACCCCTGCCCATCTGCCTGTGGGGGAACTCACCAGCACTCTGGCTATGACCAGTGCCTGCACCCTCACTTGCCATAGTTACCACAGTAGCCTTTTCCATGCCACCACTCACCAACTGTTCATTATATGTGGCCACTGGTGATGGGGTATATGTGGGCATTGTGACTGTGTGCGGGAATGGAGTTGACAATAGTGAGATGCCAACTGATGGCACAGTATCAGCCCCTGACAACCCCACCTGTGCCTCAATATCAGTATCATCATGGTCAGATTCTGCAGAGACATTGATATCAGTAACACAACAAGAGGGACCGCAGTCACCATGTCCACCTGTGAAGGAAAAATAACATATGTAAATTACTACTGGCACTATAAAGTTTGCTGGTATACACACACACACACACGTGAGGTACCTCAAAGGCATTACACAGACCTCACATTAGCCGACTGGGAGCATTCACGACAGACAGTCAGACAATAACATACACACTCTGGATAGACCCTCAGCATCATGCAGTGCAGCTCTTTCCAATTACCATTATTACTAATATACACCTCTGGGATATGTGAGTGGTGTTAGTAGGTGATCGCCCTTCACCTAGCACACACTGCACCCGTGTAAATTATTGCTGCTCACCTGTATAGCACTGTGGCAACTCCTACAGAACATACCCCCCAACTGTACATGGTTTTGCTGAATGTCTACATGTGTGGCTCATATGTTTGGTCTGTTCCTCATAACTCCTGTGTTTGTCTGATACATTACTGGGTTGGCCTGTGGATTGATGCCACTAAGTAATGTCCTAATTGAAGGTGCAGACTGCATAACCTGCAGTACATGTATGTTAAAACAAAGCCGGTTACTCAAACAACTTCCCAAGCTTACAGTGGATATAGTAAGTGTACACACACTTGGTTAACATGCCAGGTTTTTATGATATATCACATGAGACCTCAGAAATCAGGTCATAACATTGCCATCATTTTAAATGACATATAACCTGTGCAATCCAATGGAAGAACATACACATCAGTTACAGGTAACATCTGGTAACTGAAATAGGTACAATAGGTTGGGTTGCATGAGTGTGCACACCCTTAAAGTAATACTCTGTTAAAGCAACTTTTGATTTAATCACAGCATGCAGTCCTCTTGGGAAGGTATCTATCATTATGGCGCATCTTGACTTGCCAATGTTTGCACACACTCCCTTGCAAAAAACCTCTAACTATGTCAGATTGCAATAGTATCTTCTGTGCACTCCCCTCTTCAGGTCACCCTGTATATATCCTATTGGACGTAGGTGTGGGCTCTGACTCGGCCAGTGCAGAATGTTGCATGTGTTCTTGTGATGCCATCCTTTTGTTGATATGGATGTGTGGTTTGGGCCATTGTTGTGTGGCAAGGTGGAATTCCTCACAATCCACAGCTATGTGGCAGACACCAGAACATTTTGGAGCCACAGGCGACCAGTGTTTGGAACTGTTTATAATCCCCTCTAAATTGGCTACAGCCCCAGTTCCAGCTTGTGAACAGCAACCCCAAAGCAGGACACTGCCATCACCATGCTTCAGTATGGGGGGTGGGGTTCTGGTGATGTGCAGTGGTGATATTGCGCCAAACACACCTGTCAGAATTGTGGCCAAAGAGTACAACCATGGTCCCATATTACCATAACACATTTTCTCACTTGCTTTTGGAGACTTCATGTAGTGTTTTCAGACTTTCACCAGGACTGGGTATTGTTTGGTGTGAGGAACTTCTGCCATCTTCCAACCCTACCCTATAGCCAGGATATATGGAGACCATGGAAGGTTGTTTTGACATGTAGTACACACCTAGTACTTGCTGGAGATTTCTGCTACTCCTTCATTGTTGCTATAGGGCTCCTGGCAGCCTCCCCAGCCAGTTTTGGTCTTGTATTCTCATAGACTTTGGTGGGATGTCCACTTCTTCGCAATGTCACTGTAGCCCTAAATATTCACCACCTTTTGATGACTGTCTGCACTGTGTTCCATGGTATGTGCAATGCTGTGGAAATGTTTTGGTACCCTTCTCCAGGCTGATACACCTCAAACATGTGGTCACTTAGCAGCTTCGTCAGCTCTAGGTGAACCATGGCTGTTGCTGTAGCAGGCAACTGAGTATATGTTAGGATAATCCTGGTAGGATAGCTGACCATCAGTTGCTGTTAATCAAAGAGTCTCTGCAATTGATGGCTGTTGTGTACCCAATAAGATGTACCGCTGTAGTTATATCGAAAGCTGCCTCAACACAGTACTAGCTTCAGCCTGTGCACACATATGCATCTAGGTTGTTGTACTATTGTTATGTGTCATTATTGTCCCCCTAACACATTTGTTTGCTTCACAATTGAATTGTACAGGTTATAGGTCACATGAAAGGTTGGCAGTAATTTGACCTTGTCTATTGTGCTCTCATTTTTGTATATCACACACACCTGGCATTCTAACAGGTGTGTACACCATTTATATGCACTGTACACCACTAATTTCTACAATATGACCCTAGTTTTGGGCCTTTGTCCCCCCCCCCATTTTGTCGGTCTTTGTCCAGGTGTCCTGCAATGACAGGTTGTGAGGTATGCTACAGATATATGACATCTCCTGCAAATAGGCCCCTGTCATGCAGTAAACACCATCACAGGTGAACATGCAGATATTGCCAAATGACTGAGTGTAACAGTTGTGTGCATGGACACATGCATTAACTTTAGCATGCCTGAGGTACTGGTGAGCCACAACAGGGAAACCCCATACCTACTGGGTCCACGCTGATGTCCCATGTGCAGACCAGAGGGACCTATGACCTCCATCTGCTCCAATAGTGTGAGAGGTGGTGACTGTAACAACTATTTGGAGCAGATGGAGCTAAAATGGATTCTTAGGATGCAAGCTTATAAGCATCCAGGGTTGAATAGTCAGGTTAATATCAAATCAATTTTGAGTGGATGAAGGCTTAAGGCACATAGGAAGTTGCAGTGATTGTATGAGGAAATTATGTCATTGTTTTTTGGTGCAATTTTTTTCTTGTTTTGATAGGTCAAGTGTTAGTTTAAAAATGGTCATGGTTTTTTAGTCTCTTATAGGATCTGAAGAAGCTGTATGTGAAATGCTTGTCCTTTTTTATCTGACTTTTACATGGCATTTGTTTGCTGCTATTTTTATCATCATTTTTATTAAAGCCGTGTCTTCAGTTGTGGTTGTCCAGTTTGTATATGTTTTTACAGAAGTTTAGTTTTCACCTGGACATTCAGTACGCGCTGGTTATTTTCTTGTTTGCAAAGACCAGATGGAAGTGGTGCACTGCTGTATATATCGGAGTCAGGTACAAATAGTTCTATCATGGTGTGTATGGGAGGGAAAATGGTGTAGGGGTTAACCTGAAGGAACATTATGCCAAGAGTGTTTGTGGAGATGATAAGAGTGTCAGGTAGAGTGATGTTCAGGAGGCTGGGAATTGATGGTGTAATGTTGACAGTTGTGAGTGCGTATGCTCCGCTAAGTGCATGTGTGATGGATGAGACAGACATTGGTGAAGGGGACAGAGGGGATGCAGAAGTGATGTGTAGGTATGGTGTTAAGCAAAGGAATGCAGAAGGTGAGATGGTGGTGGAGTTTGCAACAGATGTTGGACATGGGTGTTGGGAATACATAGTTTTACAAGAGCGAGGGGCATAGGGTGACATACAAGCATGGAGAAAGCTACACACAGGTGGATTACCCCTGATGCAGGTGGGCCTGTTTGAAGGGGATTGGTAATTGTAAAGTGGTGACAGGGGAAAGTGTAGTTAAGCAGCATGGAAGGTTGGTCTGTGGGATGATGTTGGTGATCAAAAAGAGGGGGAGGAGTGTAAGGGCAGCACCATGGATCAAATGGTGGATACTGAGAAAGGGTAATTGTGAGGTTGAGTTCAAGGAAGAGTTAAGACAGGCAGTGGGTAGCAGTGAATAGTTAGCAAATATCTGGGTAACTACATCCGAGCTAGTAAGGGAGATGAGTAGAACGGGGCTTGGTGTGACATCTTCACAGAGGAAGGAGGACAAGGAGACCTGGTGGTGGCATGAGGAAGTACAGGGGAGTATACAGAGAAAGAGGTTGGCCAAGGAGAAGTGGGATTGTCAGACAGATGAAGAAAGTAGACAGGTGTATAGGGAGATGGGGTGCATGGCAAAAAGAGTGGTGGCAAAGGCTGAGGATGGCGCATCTGAAGGGTTGTATGTAAGGTTGGACACCAAGGATGGAGACTAAGACCTGTACCAATTGGCTTCAGAGAGGCATGTAGCTAGGAAGGATGTGCAGCAGATAAGGCTGAGAAAGGATAATGGTGGAAGTGAACTCACTAGCGAGGAAACTGTGTCAAGCAGGTGGAAACAGTACTTTGATGGGCTGTTGATAGAAGACAATGAGAGAGTGGGAAGGTTGGATGATGTGGGTATGGTGAATCAGGATGTGCAAAAAATTATTAAGGGGGCAGTAAGGATAGCTATGAAGAGGTTTAGGGTTCTTATTATATAATCGAAGATGCAATCCTTCGAATGCATCTTGATCAAACTTGAAAACATGAAACAATAAAATAGTGAAATGGCATATAAGTGATTTCTTTCCCTGGGAAAGAAATCACTTGGCTGCCTCCATTACTTTGCCATTTTCCTCACTGTAGTGCGATCTCAGAGTTGGTCTATTTAAGTAGGGGGAGGTGGGAGGCACAGCCCCCCATTTTGGGGGGTGTGGGGGTCAAAGCCCCCCACTTTATGTAATGTTTTGAAATTTTTATTTTTATTTATTTATTTATTTATTTATTTATTTAAAAAATCACTGTTCCAAGTGTTCAGGTTTTTGTAAGCTTTCACTTACATAGGGTCAATAAATCAGTGTTCATTAATTTAATATAGACCTGAGGCTTAAGAATGGAAAGGCTATTAGTCCAGATGACATACCTTTGAAAGCATGGATGTGTTTAGGACAAATGGCAATGGTCTTTTTAACTGGATTGTTTACTGTAATTTAGGAAAATGAGAGGATGTGTGAGGAGTGGATAAAATGTGTTTTGGTACTGATTATGAGACTAAGGGTGGTGTGCAGGGCTGTAGTAACTACAGAGGGATAATACTGATCAGTCACAGCATGAGGTAATGGTAAAGGGTGATGGAAGCTAGGCTAAGAAGGGAGGTGAGGATTACTGATCAACAGCATGGTTTCATGCTAGGAAAGAGCAGTACAGATGTGATGTTTGCTCTGTGAGTGTTGATGGGGGCATACAGAGAAGGTCGGACGTAGCTGCGTTTTGTCTTTGTGGACTTAGAGACAGCATATGACAGGATGCTTAGAGAGGAGTTGTGGTTTTGTATGAGGTGATCAGGAGTGGCGGAAGAATCCATAAGAATGCTACAGGATGTGTACTAGGCTAGTATGACAGCAGTGAGTTCTGCATTGGGAGTGACAGGTGTGCTTAAGGTGCTGGTGGGAGTACATCAGGGATCAGCTATGAGCCCTTTCTTATTTGCAGGGGTGATGGACAGGTTGACAGACATGATCAGACAGGACTAGTAACTACAGAGGGATAACACTGATCAGTCACAGCATGAGGTAATGGTAAAGGGTGGTGGAAGCTAGGCTAAGAAGGGAGGTGAGGATTACTGATCAGCAGCATGGTTTCATGCCAGGAAAGAGCAGTACAGATGCGATGTTTGCTCTGAGTGTTGATGGGGACATACAGAAAAGGCCAGACGTAGCTGTGTTGTGTCTTTGTGGACTTAGAGATAGCATATGGCAGGATGCCTATCGAGGAGTTGTGGTATTGTATGAGGTGGTCAGGAGTGGCGAAGGAATCTGTAAGAATGTTACAGGATATGTACAAGGCTAGTGTGACAGTAGTGAGTTCTGCATTGGGAGTTACAGGTGTGTTTAAGGTGGAGGTGGGAGTACATCAGGGATCAGCTATGAGCCCTTATTTGCAGTTGCGATGGACAGGTTGACAGACATGATCAGACAGGAATCCCCTTAGACTGTGCTGTTTGCAGATGACATTGTGGTCTGTAGTGAGAGTACGGAACAGGTTGGGGAGACCCTGGGGAGGTGGAGATATGGTTTAGAGAGGGAAAGAATGATGATCAGCAGGATCAAGATGGAATATATGTGTGTGAATGGGAGGGAGGCTGGAGGAATGCTGAGGATGCAGGGAGTACAGTTTTCAAAGGTGGATAGGTGTAAATACTTGGGAACAACAGTTCAAAGTAATGGTGAGTGTGGGGTAGAGGTGAAGACGTGAAGACAGGCAGGATGTGGGTGGTGGGGAAGAGTGTCATGTGTGATTTGTGATGGACAAGTACCATTAAGAGTGATAGGGAAGGTCTACAAGAGGGTAGTGAGACCAGCTATGTTATATGGGCTGGAGACATTGGCACTGAAAAAAAGAGGCACAAGTCAGAGCTGGATGTAGCAAAGTTACTGATAATATGATTTGGACTAGGTGTGGCCTAGCAGTTTCACAGTCAGTATTGTGTAACACACACTCCAGTAGTTGTCATATGTGAGCCATCCTTTCCTGGAGTGACTCAGGGCCCTGAGCTGTGTTCTATGTCACTGCAGACAGACACATTTTCTATGGTCATAGGTTCTGCTCAGCAATATATCAGTACAGCATGTGTTGTTGAAACATAATATTGTCTGAATTTCCTATTTTCCACGTTTACATGCCCCCTACTACATTCTATTACAGGCTTAATTGTTTGACAAAGCTGTTTTTTTTTTTTTGTTTGTTTTCAGTTCAATTGGTATACTCCATCAGTCTCAGTGTGTGTGTCTGTCTGTCTGTTTCTGTGTGTCTGTGTGTGTGCCTCTCTCTTTGACACAGATGTAGGATATACATCTGTTTTGTATAGGCAACATCTTGCCTTTTGTAAGGTAATGCTCATGAGCAGCTGATGGCCTGTGCACCAATTGGAGTCCCTCACTTGCTAATTGCATGTGGAACAGCTGTGGTATCATTCCCATACCCAATGGCATGGAAACACACTCCTATAGCTGAGTACTTCATGTGGGCTTTGTCTCTTTTCCTTGCCTGGGAGGAATACTTCATGGAGGTGTGTGACGAACAGTATCACAGAATGTAGTTGGGAATAACTCTTACAACAAACACTGTGGAGGCAGCCCAACAAACTGAGGGAGAATGTTCCATAGGGACAGAATGTAAGTGCTGCTGTTATACAGTTGAAGTAATGATAGTCTGACAGGGTTTGTGCGGATATGGTTGCTCCGAATGAATTTAAGTCTGATAGTGTTATGTGGTTGACATAACTCTCAACTGTAGGGCTGTCCGCAGACTGGCCAGAATTTGGACTCTTATATTTGATGTGTTACTCACACATTTTTTGGCCTTGGAAATTCAGTAACATACTTTGAGGATTGCAGTCAGTAAGTGGTAGCATCCATGTGTGTTTCTGACTTCATCTCCCTCAGAACAGATATGTTACAACAACCCTGTTACACCAGCAACTTTCTCAGTTTATGACAGCAATATGTCAATAATGGCCCTGTGTTTGGGCCTCTGCTCCCAAGTATGTCAGGCTTTGTCCAGATGTCATGCTGTAAGAGGTGTATAGGTACAGTATATCATTATATAGTGACTTCATTCCAGCTATCATCCCAGTGATGTATCAGACTGCCAGACACATTACATGTAGACGGCCTTATATATTAGGCAAAGCCTGGATGTTCTGTGGGACTCTATACAGTTGACAAGACTGTGTATTTCTGGCAATTGCTGACAGACAGTTGGGATTATATAGCAGTGTGTTGTTAATTGGCCTGTGTAGGAATGGGGGTAGATGTAAGTGTTGAGGGTCCTTTTCTATCTGACTTTGCATGCTGCTCCAGCTTCTGGTGCTCTATCAGCTATATATGTTTGTAGGGGCAGACTGAGACATGTCCCATACCACAGTCAGACATCAGACTACACTGTGAATTGGGCCAGTATATATAGAGATAGTGTGTGAGTGGCAAACATGCTGATGATTTTGTTCACAGAATCCATCTACTCTACTGTTCTTGTGGCTTACCAGTATGTCATTTGAATGTGGTGAGATTGGTTCTAGGTATGCACTTTCACGCTGGTGTCTGTTGGTCAGTGCTGTTACATCCCTGTAGTGGGTGATATATTTGCAGTTACATGTGTATTCTACCATAGCACATTTGGGTTTGTGCTGTGTCAGTCTGCCTGTAGTTTAGACAGTGCTTGGTGACATGCCTAGCAGCTAAGTGCAGTTTCCCTACTGTTATGTCCTGATATTTATCAGAGGTAATGTTGCCTGGCCCCCATACTTGTTGTGTATGTCTGACACATTGGTGGGATGATGTGAAGATTTATGTCAATGAGTAGTGGGGAATAATTTGGTTTTGGACTTGGGCTATTCCAGTCAATATATGGTACAACAGACAGGAGGGTGTTATTGCATCAACTGTGTCACCTTATCTACTCCAGTATTTGAGATATGTTCCCAATTTCATGGCTTTCAACCCCCTTGGTCAGTCTTGGCCCAAAATTATTGCACTAAGGGGTTCTGAGCATACTTCTCGGCTATTGTTTCAGACAGTCCAGGATTATTGCTCATATGTATGTTCTGTTCCACAGAATCATTATTTTCATTTCAATGGTAAATCACTATGAGGATGTGAAGCTTTCTGTCTATAAATGATGACATACATTTCAGTTTCAGAACTCACATCCTTCTGAACATGTATGATGACATGAACCCAGTTACTGTAGCTACATTCTACATTTATAACTGCAGTACATATATTATGTCCCTGTTCTTGGACCATTGCCCCCCCCCCCCCATTTTGACAGTCTTTGTCCAGAATTATTGCACTAAGAGATGTAGAGGTATGGTGCTGGGTATGACTCCACTACATGTTATGGGTATATATATATATATATATATATATATATATATATAGACATATATAGAGAGATATTTCTTTTCAATGTATTTATACTGATATATATATATATATATATATATATATATATATATATATATATATATATATATATACACTTTTTGATATGTATATATATGTTTATATAACAATATATATGTGTATATTCTATAAATATTTGTTTTATATGTATAGCTCCATATATCTGATGTATATACATTTTAATATTTATCTATAACCATAAACATCTATATGTGTATATTTATATATACTAAACATGACTGATTCCACAGTGTTTGTTCCCTACTATTCTATTCCTGTACTGAATGATATATTTAAAAACAGCATTCATTATTACAGCTCAGATGGTGTAGTGATAAAATGTTCTGACTGCAGTGTACAGGGTCCTGAGTTCAAGACTTAGCAGGGCTGGTTATTTTGCTGCTGGGCAGAACAGTGGCTGATGAAAGCTGGGTGATTAAGGCAGTTTTAGGCAGTTTTAAGCAGTTGTAAGTGGGTTTGCACAGGTTTGTGCAATGGTAACGGATGCCAACACATAGTTAAATGGGATACTGCTTAATCTGTGTAGGCATCACTTAGCATCACGCAAACTCACTTACGGCTGCCTACTGCTGCTTAGTTCCACTTACCCCTGCGCTAATTTCTTTACAAGAAAAGAAAAACGGGATGATAGGAAAGTGGTGAAAAAGGGAGCATGCAGAGGGAAAAACAATATGAAAGATAATTAGGGATGTGCAGGACGGGTGTAGGGAAGGTCCATAGCTGTACATTTCTGATACAGCAACAGCTATGCATTTGTGCAGAATTTGGAGGTGAGTTTAGACACTCAAACCCCTGAGAGAAGGGTGAGGACAGCAGGAATGTGTTGTTAAGCCATTTAGACCAGATTACATGTGTCCAGTGGACACATGTGTGAAATGGACAGCTATGTATTGGGCAACCTTTTTTTGTAGGAACAGATCGCCTTTTTTTTTTTTTTTAGAAGGTGAGAGTGGGATGTTGGGAAAGGATAGTAAGTATATTTGGGGAGGTAAGTTGGGTAGGAAGACAGACAAGACAGCAGACAGGGGTGGTATATGACACATGTGGGGGGGGTAAACATCTTGGACAGGGAGTGTGGTTGGGAATCGGATGCCCATGAGCCTCCAAATGGATACAGTGGGACTGAGGGCCTCACCCATGGGCAGTCACCACTGCACTTTCATGGCCCCAAAGGGGGGCTGTGCAGGAGGGGTCTGAGCAGGAGGGGAAGGCTGACCCTCAAGATGCACCACGTGGCCCTCAAGCTGGCGTAGTTGATCTCTGAACTCCTTTTGAAGCTCGCTACACACCAATCCCCAGACCTGACAATGGGTGACGGTGTCCTGTCCACACCCGCTCCCAGTGGAGGACAGGCCCCATCCCCTGAGGTGGTTCAACCCGAAGGTGGTGCAGGACCAGAGAACAAGGAGGTCCCGGGTTGGGTCCCTGATGTGCTGGGGCCCAGTGCCATGGCTAGTTGAGGCGGGACAGGCAGATCTGCTGGGATCGGCCTTCCCAGACGTGCTATGGTTTTAAGGTTTTACAACATATGTTGGTTAGTCATGAACAACACATTCCAGGATTACTTACAACAGCATATATGGATGGGTGGTGCAGGACCAGTGGACAAGGAGGTCATAGGTTGGTTCTAGATGTGCTGGGGCCCAGTGCCATGGCCAGTTGAGGCGGGACAGGTGGATCTGTTGGGATCGTCCTACCCAGACATGCTATGGTGTTGAAGTTTTACAACATATATTGGTTAGTCATGAACAACACATTCCAGGATTAGTTATAACAGCATGCATGGGTGTTGCCATTAACCCAAAACAACAGATTTGAAACAGTTGCATAGCAAACAGAACACATGCATATATGGAACCACAGTGGACATTAGAACAGCATGCAGGTTACACTGATAGCAACAGGACACCAATGATAGCATTTGAACAGGGAACATTAATAGTCAAATGTTTAAATATTTGTAGAACAATAGGACTCATGTCCCAACAGTAGGTTTTGTGAAAAACATACCGTTGATTTATGTGTTTAGATTATTGGTGCAGATAGGGTGGGAGAGAAAGAGAGATATCAATTAACAACTGTATAGGCTTCACTTGCTCACAACTTTAATGATCATTGTTCTAATCATTACTCTCCAGGTATTACCTCACTTTACATCAACCTATGGCCTTGGGTTGGGCAGTGGTATGTTTGTACACAGTGTATAATTACAGCCTTCTTATAGCTCATTTATACCTTTTCTTACCTGGCAGACCTGTGGAGGAAATTACTGTTAATGCTGCCTGACTGTTTCTACCCATATTCACATAGTCAAGGTTACATATGTGCACTCATAGTGTGTGTGTGTGTGTGTGTGTGTGTGTGTGTGTGTGTGTGTGTGTGTGTGTGTGTGTGTGTGTGTGTGTGTGTGTGTGTGTGTGTGAGTGCTACTGCCATACTCTACCTTGATTTCTATCGGTCACCATGTATGTTGGCAGCAATGACCACTAGCTGTGAAAGCGTGACACTTGAGGAACATTTCTTGGAGGGGACTACTTGGTGTATGTACTTATCTTGCTGTCATTTGCAGCCTTGAGGTTGGACAGTGGGTGTTGTACATAGTGTATAATTACAGCCTTCTTACAGCTCATTTATACCTTTTCTTGCAAGGCAGACCTGTGGAGGAAATTACTCTTAATGCAACCTGACTGTTTCAACCCATATTCACATAGTCAAGGTTACATAAGTGCACTCATAGTGTGTGTGTGTGTGTGTGTGTGTGTGTGTGTGTGTGTGTGTGTGTGTGTGTGTGTGTGTGTGTGTGTGTGTGTGTGTGTGCTACTGTCATACTCCACCTTGATTTCTATCAGTCACCTTGGGTGTTGGCAGCAGTGACCACTAGCTGTGACAGCGTGACACTTGAAGGACATTTCTTGGAGGAGACTACTTGGTGTATGTACTTATCTTGCTGTCATTTGCAGTGTTGGGGTTGGATACTGGGTTTTATACACAGTGTATAATTACAGCTTTCTTACTGCTCATTTATACCTTTTCTTACCTGGCAGACCTGTGGAGGAAATTACTGTTAATGCTACCTGACTGCTTTGACCCATATTCACATAGTCAAGGCTACATAAGTGCACTCATACTGTGTGTGTGTGTGTGTGTGTGTGTGTGTGTGTGTGTGTGTGTGTGTGTGTGTGTGTGTGTGTGTGTGTGTGTGCACCCTACTGCCATACTCCACATTGATTTCTATTGGTCACCCTGGGTGTTGGCAGCAGTGAGCACTAGCTGTGGCAGCATGACACTTGAAGGACATTTCTTGGAGAAGACTACTTGGTGTATGTACTTATCTTGCTGTCATTTGCAGCCTTGGAGTTGGACAGTGGGTGTTGTACACAGTGTATAATTACAGCCTTCTTACAGTTCATTTATACCTTTTTCTTACCAGGCAGACCTGTGGAAGACATTTCTGTTAACAATACCTGACTGTTTCTACACATATTCATATATTCTTGGGTGAGATTATGCATGCAGCTTAATACCAGTTCCAGGATTTGAACTGTGCTTGTTTGTGCAAAAAGGTGCAACAAGGTTGTGTTTCATCACAATGAGCTATTGGGGAACTGTTGTTTGTTTTGTGACTGTTTTCTGCATAATACTCTCTTGTTTGGACAATCTGCTTTGTAATTCTGACATTCTTGCATGGCAGATAGTTCTTATACTGTGCATTCATACCTTCACATATTACAGTATGGAAAACAATGGTTAACACAACATTACTCTTCAGGGATCAGATCTTGGTGCATGGAACATTTCTTATAGTTAATCTGTTTTACAACTCCACAATCTTTTTCAGATGAGCCTCAATTAATTAACGCTGTCAGAGCCATAGTTTCTGTGCAGAACCGGTACACATTCAGAGTCATACTACCACACAGCAAAGTAAACACAGCAGTCGGGGTTTTGATTTTTATTGACAGGTACTGACACTTTTATTGATATATATCCTGTACCTAACTCTGCTAATGTCTCATTTATTCAGCACAAACAATACACATTAATAACTACTGGCAGCCTTTCTATTTAAATTCCCTGACTAATGCAAGGTAGATTTGTACTCACCAGCCTCGCAATGCAACCTTAGTAGCCTGCTGGCATGGGCATCCACATTCACAGCCCTCTCATCTGCAGGTGTACAGGAGATAGAGGAACATTTATGCATACCTATCCATCTCATACATAGGCTGGACTTTGTTACACAGTAATTGATACTGATGGGACATTCTGTGCCCAGGCATCTTGGATTCACTGGTCCAAGACACCTTTCTTCCTACACTTCAAGTCAGCATAATGGTGCTGGACCTGCTCACCAGTCCAAAGGATACTAGTAGCACTGGTGAGGTCACATGCAAGATGGTCCCAGGCCTCTGCTTTTTATTGGGAGCCTTGGTACTGTTCCTGCAGCGGTCTCCCTTCATGGTGTTTTACAAGGAGTCCAACCATGACCCTGGACTCCTGAATGTCCCAACTTTGCGCCAGAAAGTGCACACCTTTACCAACACCAGCCATATTTCCTACAGTGATCAGCTACAACTGGTTATGGTTGTATTCCCACTGGAGGGGCTTAAATAGGGCTGGATTCCCATCCTTTGCCCTGATTGGCTGAGTTTGAATATGTTGAGCTAGGCTAAGTGAAGGGCAAGCCCACTTAGCATAGATAAGTATTGCTTAAAGGGACAGATGCTAAGCACTGCTTACCAGCAAATCTGCTTAGCTACACTGATTATTGCTAAGCATACAAATTTAAGCAATGCTTACTCTGGCTAAGCATAGCGGAGTACAATTTAGCATTGTTCAGCTTTCATTTTACCGACTATCAGGATTGTGGGGCTGATTCCTTCTTAATGACATCTTATGATGTGTATGTTTCCCTTCCATAACATCCCCCTATGTGCTTTCATTACATTATATTCTTTTGTGGCTATACTGTATGGGAAACTTTTATTTATATGGGGGTTTCACATTTGTACTACACTGACATCTCACATTTGGACCTGCTACACTACCATGGTTAACAAATATATATTAATCACTACCTATTTATGAAAACATATACTTGTAGTGCTGCTTTCACATATAAAAATGAATGGACTGCATTGGGGCTTAAACCATGAATAACTGCATGTTAAGTGAAAGCTCTAACCACTACACTATTTCACTTTGACTAGTTTGGCTGTATATTTCTATTTAGCTCCTTCAGATGTTTAAGCTATGCTATACACAGTTGCACAAAGCGCACACCCGCTGAGCTATGCTTAAACTTTAGTGGGGATGGAAAAAAATAATTATTTGTTTAATTTTTATTAATTTAGGGGTGTGCACATAGCTAACTGTCATACCTCTCCACCTCTGACAGCATACAATGTGGACGAACACTAACATGATGGGAGGGCAAAGAGGAAACATTTTTAAATATTGCTCTTACAAACTTGGGAAGTTGATGACTAATAGGTTTTGCATTAGCATGACTTACTTGGAGGATGTGGGGTCTTACACTTATATGTTTGTCATTATTTAATGACTTTGAGCCTCAGCTCTTTGTCAGAACACAAATCTGGACATTCTGCAGATATCTGTTCCATTGGGGGTATGCTGACAGTGTCCACGGACACTGTTTTTCTTTTCAAAGTGCCGTACAGCACTTCCTGAGTGCAGGGAGCATGTTTATTGTGCGAGCAATTCTTGGACACACCCCCTGTACTCATTCAAAGATCGTGCCCATGCAAGTTATACAGTAGCACACCTTCATGAATATGCAAGGCGAGCTGCTGTGCTGCACTGGCATGATCTGCTCTGTGTAGGAATAGTACTATTCCTGCACAGAGTTTAATGAATCCCAGGGTATATTTTGTACAGTTCAGGCCGCTGTAACATATGTGTATGCAAAAGTATACTCACAAACCACTGCAATCATTTCAGAAACCTGTATAACAATTTACACAGTACATTTTGACAGGTAACCCCTGGATAAAGCAGTTGAACACACATCTATATTGCATAATACTCTATTAATACGTAGTCTGTTAGATTATTGAATAAGTCCTGTAACAGAAAAAGTTTTCTAAACTGCTAATGATGGTACTGTTAAAATAGTTGCCAATGAATCTATAAAGTCTGAACTTCCTGGAGCATTGAATTGTTACAAAAAAGTGATAGTGAGAACGCCTGCAAATGACCCATGACTTAAATTACTAGTATCTGTATTTTGATTGCCCTTGGTCTTTCTAGTAGACTCTGAGAACTCTACCTGCTACCCTATGTGTTATATTTAACTGCTCCAGGCAATTAACTACTTCACTGTATGGTATGGTGTCAGAGGTCTTATAACCATTTAACATAATCACATGCACTGACAGTCCAGCATCTTGACAGCTGAAGAAATGTTAGAATTATGTCACAGCTAACTCCTATGATCTGCTGTGTATAAGCATACCTAGCATGAGATAATGAAGTGGTATAAATTGACATGAAACATAGCTACATAACCAGAATACTCAACCGGTGAAAAAAAGGCAAATGAAAACCAAGAACATAAAACACCTTCCAGCCCAACTGATTGATGGTACAAAAGACAGTGCAGACTTGAAAAGTATCCAAAAAGTCAGTTTAATAATCCAAATGTGTAACGTAGTCAAGCACTTTCATCCAGGAAACCCTGGACTTCATCAGAACCAATTATACAATTAAAACATACCATTTAAATACACCATAACAACCAATGAAAACATTGCATATAAGAAACATGTTAATTAACTATTTAAAAACATATAAAAACAATGTATATATACATAGATATTTTAAAAACTCTTTAAGACTTTTTTAAGACTACAATACAAGGGCTCTATGTTTTAAAAACAGCATAATTGAAATATATTCATTGATCCCAGGGGTATGGGTAGCATTTAATCTTAATTGCTATTTCATTTCTGCTCTATCTCAAGTGTGTTGGCCCAATCCCCCCCCCCCCGGAATTCATCTCAATTTCTAAAATTTCAAATAAGAAACGTGTACAACCCTCACTACTATCTAAATGCCTAAACAGGGCATTGTTGGTATTTTTTGTCTAACGGCACAGATATGTTCATAAATTCTCCTGCAGAGAGTCCTTTCTGTTTTTCCTATATAAAAATGAAAACAATTCTGACATACTGTCATGTAAACCAAACCTTTTGTTCCACAACTGCCCACTGTTGTCCTCACTTTTACACTGAATTCACCAATATATAATATTGGTTCTTTCAAAATGCATTTACAATAGTTACAATGTCCACAAAAAGTTGTACCTTTATCCAACACACTTTTCATCATAATGGGGTGTTCAAACAAAAATTTAAAATGTACATTTGTTTCAAACACAAAACTAGGATTGGTACCCATAATCGTCTGAAGCTCTTTATTTGTCCTAAATAAAATTCAATTTCTGTTCAAAGTGTCCTTAACTTTTTTACTATAATATCCCTAAAGTCAGAACCATATTATTTTCATATTCACTGAAAGTTGTTACTTCCTTGTGGGTATCAATAATATGTCCTAATAAGGGAGTATACCTCACACCCCAATTATCCTTCATAAAATTGTACATTTCCAAAACCATTTTCTCAGGATAACCTCTGTCTTTAAAATAACCATTCAAAACACCCATCGCCCTAACAGCACTGGTTAAAGATGAACACATTATTGTCACTCTAATAAATTGACCCTTAACAATATTTTTCTTCATGAAGTGGGGGTGACTACTACTGTATTCAAAGTAATCGTTGGAAAATGTAGGTTTCCTATATATAGTGGACGAAAATTCTTTCAACAGAATATCTTTACTAATAGAAACATCAAGAGAATTAATTGTCTCACTATTGTGTGTGGAAGTGAATTTAAAATAGTCACAAATTTCATTTATATAGTCACAAAACTGTTCATCTAAATCTTCTTCCTTCCACTATATAAAGATATCATCCAAAAATCTTAAATACATGGACCAGTTATGTTGAAATTCAGTACAAAACACATTCTTTTTCTCCCAGCTATACATAACTAAGTTTGCAAATAAAGGGGCGCAACTAGAGCCCATAGCAACCCCTTGATTTTGTTTAAAATATTCCCCTTCAAAACTAAAGAAATTGTTCTTCAGAATGGTATCCATAGACAACATAACAAAATGTAATAAAATGTTGTTTAAGGAAGTTCTCTTCCACAAGGCTTCATAAAATAACTCCGGCCCAGCCCAGTGGGGTATAGAGGTGAAAAGGTCACAAATATCAATAGTAGTGAAGGAACATTTATCACTATATAAATCCTTCTAAAACCATGAAAGGAAATTCCATGAATCCTTAAGAATATAGTCAATGGGAGACAAGGTATCTCTCACCAGTCTATCCACAAATATACCCAATGAATAATAAGCCTGTATGGGGGTTCAAAAATATCCTTATGTATCTTTGGGATACCGAAAACTAATGGTATTAATGGATACTTATTAACCAAAAAAATTGAAAATAGCTTCATTAATACTTCCCTGAAACAAACTGTCTTCAAACATGAGACCAATCTTTTTTTGTGCTATGTTAATTTCATTTTTAGAGGCAACAACGTACTTCTCCTCATCATGTAACATAGCTAAAATGTGACGGTTGTAATCAGTCTTATTAACAATAGCAATTCCCCCACCTTTATCAGGCTTCATAGCTCTAATACTACTATTATTACCTCTAATACTTTCCAAAATTTTACTTTCATCAGGTGATAAATTAAAATGTTCCCTCTTACATGTAGAGTAAAATTTAAAAAAATTCCTGTGTACAAATCTCTTCAAAGGATGTAATGGTAGGGTGTAGTGGGGGGTTATAAGAACTTTTTTTCTTAAACCTAAAAGTTGTATAAGCAAACATGCTATTAAAAATCACTACCTTCATTCTTAAAAATATACTTTAAATTCAACTTCCTCGTGTAGTTTCTTAGTTCCAAAAGCATTTGGGACACATCCTCCTTCCTAGCCGGAATAAACTTCATCCCTTTCTTTAAAAACGAGAAATGCTCATATCTAATAACCTCATTTGAATAATTATAAATATTAAACCCTCCACAACTTAAAAGTCTCCCTTCAAAATCAACAGCTATGCTCTCAGTCTCAGTAGTATTTAGTTGCTGTAACTCCCCCTCCTCCACCCCTGCCCTTGGGATGTTTGTCCTCCCCCCATCCCTGCCGTCCTAAAAAATTCTGATTATTATTATTATAACTTGTAACCTTATTAATAAGCCTTTCAGACCTGCTTAGAGGTGGGTACTCAATCATATGCATCCAGTTCATTCTCTACATAACCATTTTCCATGTTGTTTCCCATATTATCAAAGTTCCTCCCTTGGTCTAGTGGGCCTTGTGTATCATTAATATTAAATGAAAATGATTTGGGGAAGGGGTAGGCTAACCTTTCTTTGTACTCTGTTTCATCTCTAAACAACTTATTCCTCTTTCGTTTAATATTAATATCAGTTTGCTTTTTTATATTGTCAAAAATACTCTCGTACCAAACATTGTAATCACTAAATTGTACATTGTTAACAATAACATTGTTCAGCTTGTCCACATGCACTTCATGAAGAAAAGTATTGTTAAGGGTCAATTTATTAGAGTGGCAAGAATGTGTTCATCTTTAACCAGTGGTATTAGGGGATATGGATGTTTTGAAAGGTTATTTTAAAGACAGAGGTTATCCTGAGAAAATGGTTTTGGAAATGTACAATTTTGTGAAGGATAATTGGGAAGTGAGGTGTACTCCCTTATTAGGAAATACTGTTGATACCCACAAGGAAGTAACAACTTTCAGTGAATATGAAAATAGTATGGTCCTGACTTATGGGTGTTATAGTAAAAAAGTTAAGGACATTTTGAACAGAAATTGGATTTTATTTAGGACAAATAAAGAGCTTCAGACGATTATGGGTACAAATCCTAGTTTTGTGTTTAAAACAAATGCAATTTTAAATTTTTGTTTGAACACCCCATTATGATGAAAAGTGTGTTGGATAAAGGTACAACTTGTTGTGAACATTGTAACTATTGTAAATACATTTTGAAAGAACCAATATTATATATTGCTGCAGTTGGTATAAAAGAGAGGACAATAGTGAGCAACTGTGGAACTAAAGGTTTGGTTTACATGGCAGTATGTCAGAATTGTTTTAATTTTTATATAGGGAAAACAGAAATGACTCTCCGCAGGAGAATTTATGAACATATCTATGCCATTAGACAAAAAAATACTAACAATGCCCTGTTTAGGCATTTATATAGTAGTGAGGGTTGTACACTTTTCTTATTTGGAATTTTAGAAATTGTTAATATTAATTCCGGGGGGGGGGGGGGTTAGGCCAACACACTTGAGAGAGCAGAAATGAAATGGCAATTAAGGTTAAATGTTACCCATACCCCTGAGATCAATGAATATATTTCAATTATGCCATTTTTAAATCAAAAAGCCCTTGTACTGTAGTCTTAAAAAGTCTTAAAAGAGTTTTTAAAGTGTCTATGTATGTGTACATTTTTTTATATGTTTTTAAATAGTTAATTAACATGTTTCTTATATGCACTGTTTTCATTGGTTGTTATGGTGTATTTAAATGGTATGTTTTAATTGTAGAATTGGTTCTGATGAGGTCCAGAGTTTCCTGGACAAAAGCGCTTGACTACGTTACACATTTGGATTATTAAACTGACTTTTTGGATACTTTTCATTGTCTTTTGCACCATCAATCCGTTGGGCTGGAAGGTGTTTTATGTTCATAGCTACATAACCACAATACAAATGGATCTCACTGACACTATTGCCTTAGCCTCAAAATGTTGTGCTAGATTTTCTAATCAGAAATAACACAATTATTATCATCATGGATATGCATAAATCTCTGACTTAGAAATACTTTGGTCTAATTCTCAATCCAGCTCTTTCCTTAATACCATATATTGGATCTATAATAAATAAAGTCCTTACACAACTGAGAATGTGTTACAAAATTAGGTCTTCCCATGGTCTGATCAATGATTGCCAAAAACGTATTACTACCCAAATTAGAATATGAATTTCCATTTCTTGTTCTACATTCTTCTTACAACATCCATAGGTTATAATCAACAAAGAACACATTTTGCAAATTATAGCTGTTTGATGACCTTGTACTTCATTGCAAACTGTTTGAAAAAATAACTGGCTTTCTGTTTCCAACAGGGCTATACTGCTACTGAATGCTCTTATTTTCACAGCTACTGTCCCCTACGAAAATCCTAACAGCTATTTCTCCATTGTCCACCATGTTTCAAAACGGAAGTGGGGTAGCAGGCCTTTTCTTGACTTGGACTTGCTACATGGAATCACTTGCCACACGAAATCAAACACCAGGAAACCTTCAAAGGTTTTAAGGATGATATTAAAGAATATCCCCATGCTGAATGTATCTGCAACTGCTGTCATGATAATGGATAATTTAACATGTGTCAACTGTCTTGCATTCTAATCAAACATGTATCTGTAACTGCTTGTATTTATTACTGCATTCTACATATATTTAAGCCTATTGTATTCAATGGAAACCCACTTGTCCGCTATGTTATTAATTGCTACATTTCTGTATGTGCACTTTGTAGAACTGAATACTCTGTTCCATGTGCCTAGGTCCATCATCCCTGAAAAGTGTCAGAGGAACAGTACACATACCCAGTAATCAAATAGCAATAAATAAATAAATAAAAATGCTTTTGTATAAGAACAAGTCATCCTTCACCTTCATTTGTGAGCTGAACTACCAATGCCCTCTGAACTTATTTATTCTAACTGCAGAGTTATTTCAGCCTGGAAAAAACAGAAACATAGCAAAGTTACAATAAGCAAATTGCTGGCCACGTTTTACTGAGTTATGAAGATACCTGTTTAAATATGTAGTAGCCTATTTCCTTAGACTGTAAATTGGTTATCAGAACCAGTCATTAAAATTTTGTGTGATTTTTTTTTTCCTTTAATTTAAGCCAGACTTCATGAACTAAAGTCTGAAACCACATGCAAGTATCCATCTCTTCCCTTTAAAATGGCAATAAATATTGCTGTTTTCTAGATTTCATTAGCAAAGCTAGAGTCTATACAGTTTTGTAAAGGATGCAT
Organism: Protopterus annectens; assembly: GCF_019279795.1. Taxonomy (NCBI): domain Eukaryota; kingdom Metazoa; phylum Chordata; order Ceratodontiformes; family Protopteridae; genus Protopterus; species Protopterus annectens. The sequence goes on from NC_056737.1 coordinate 1,574,544,538, forward strand.
AAATGGTTTAAATAAGCATGGTTTAAATAAGCATGTGGTCAAATTGTTAAATAGCCAAAATACCATCAGGCTGTATAGTGACTCTGGGCTTAATGGTCATTGCAAGTGTCTTTGCATCATCTATTGATACATTCAAGCAAATGACACTTAACTAATAACTATGACAGTATCTTGTTGGATATACAATTTCCTTAAAAGAAGTAATTAGTAGTTGGACATGTTAGTGATTACATATAAATCTACTATCCCTCTTTAAACCAGTTACAACACATTTATCTTTATACTAAAGGAACAGTACAAATAAACTGCTCTGTTTGCATTATATCTTTATCATCTCTTGAACTTCAGTATATCTCTATATGCTTAATGAACATATTTTCCAAATGTTGGTTTGAAAAGTTTATTAAGCACATTTCCGATTATTTCATAGCATATCCATGCTCTTCATTGTAATGCAGACATACTTTTTTGTGGTTAATTAGCTCATTACATTTTGGTGTAGACATCAGTAAGCAGGTGGTATACTAACCAAATGCATACATTTGAACCATTTTAACTATCTAAATCATATTTATACCATATTAGTAGCTTAATGTGTCCCTTAGTGCCAGTATATGTACCACAATAACAGCATCAATTGGGAAAACAAAATGTATAGATAGTAAGTGGTGAATGTCAATGTATATGGGCAGAAGAAATGGAAATATACCTATTCAACAGATTTCCTCAGTGACCTGTAAGCAGAACTTAAGTATGAACCTTGTAAGAAGCCAAAAAGCACAATAACTTATACTGGAGCTCTTTAATTCTGATTGTACTTTGGCTTGCATTCTGGCCAATGAATACTTAATGAAGCCAATAAAATCCAATATAATGATATAATGCCCTTGCTTCTTCCTCACATCGGACCCTCCTATACGAAAACCCATCTTCTAACTTTCTGCATCATCTCTGCACTCACATCATTTGCGCTACTCCTCCTTAACCTCCAAATTGTGTTAATAGTTTATTTCCAACAATTTCTTGTCCTCAAATGTAATTCACTTTTAATGACCCTTAAACTGTTCTGTTGCTAGATTTTTACTACTATTATTGTAGAATGTAAAATTTCAGTTGTAATTCACTGTTAATTGCTCTTTGACTGTACAGTTGCTAGATATTATTATTATTATTATTATTATTATTATTATTATTATTATATGTAGATTTGTTTTACTGTAGAATGCTGCATAAGCTGCATGACTTCTTTGCTGTGTATGTTTATATGATAATATGTTTGTCATTGTTACTGGAGCTTTTCTCCCTGGGCCTCCACTAAACATGGGCTCGTTTTAGGCCCACTGGGCTTCCCTGGTCGTCAAACTGAAATAAATAAATAAAAAGACAAACAGCAATCAAAAAATAGAGAATATGAATAAAAATAATAAAATGACTGCAGACCTGAAAACTCTTTATTGAAAACAGTGAGCTCTTTCACACCAACTTGTGCTTCATGAAACCATAAAATTCACCATCAACTGCAATTTTTAAAAGACCATGTAATTATTAACCACATGATTAATGCAACAAATTACATGACTTCAATACAGGTTTTAAAGAAACAGCATCATTTTTTTACTACTGATTCAGCACTGTGTAATTTTTTTAACACCTTTATTTAGCTATCACTTAGTACATAGGCAAACTCACATTTCTACAAAAGAAACACCCCTACAAACATTATAGATCACATATATGCTTTATACAATTAACATTACAAACATTTCGCAATTCTGGCCTACCCTTTAACATTACTCCTCTGTCAAAAAATTATTCTGTATGCATTGTTCCCACAATTTCCATCTTTTTCTATGCAGTTTACTCCTACCCTTTTCTAAAGATATCACTTCCAATTCCTTTATCTATGATACAATATTCATTACTTCAAATACAGCTAGTTTACACTTTGATTTCTATTTTCTAGTAATTGCTTTTTTGGCAGCCAACAGAACTAAAATTAACAAGGACTTACTGTGTCTTGGTAATTCAGACCCTGTATCTCAGCTCAATAAAAAAAATTTCCTTAATTGCACCCATTTTTCCCACAGTATTTCTGACAGAGTATTCTGTAGGGAATTTTGAATGAGACCATTAATTTGAACAACTGGTTGCGGTCTTCAATTCATTTGCAGCACGTGAGTAATGAGACTGGGTCGTTTAGTGAATCTTTAGCCACTTTTGAAATGGTGCTGCTTCAGTGTCGGAAATTACAACTGGAAAATATATTTTTTTAACTGAGTGTATTAACTCTGAAAGAGTTCCAAAGGGGCTTCACCTTTGGAAGTATCCCAATGGACTGTTAGGCGGGTCTCTGTTACACTTGGAACTGATTGTTATTTAATAAACAGGGGGTGGAGTTATTAAAGATTTTAAGGAAACACAATCAGATTAACATTGACAATTTTATGAAGGAAGCAGACAGTAAAATTAAAAACAATGTGTTGTTTTCTGCATGTTTACAATATTCTGCCATTTTTGGTAGAATAGATACTGTTGTGTCTGATATACAAAAGAGAAAATGCAAAAAGCTGAACTGTGAGCGACATAAGTGCCAGCAAGGAAAGGCCTACCCCCAACCAATGGGAGGGCAGGGTAGGCATAGCAATGAGCCCAGAATCCAGGACAAAGATTCTCCATCAACAGAAAATCTGCAGAATGATAACAATGATGAAACATCAGTCTCTTTGGACTCAGGTCCACCCAGGAGATCAGAAAGACTACGGAGCCAGAACCAATGTAGCAGCAATGAAGAGGGTTTTCATCCCCAGACACTTCACCAGCATCCCTGGAATCGAGGGAGAACCAGGTGAGGCTATATGAGGCGGAACTCATTTTATCCACAGAGACAGAACATTTAGACAGTACAATTGCAACAGATACTGTTTTTGAGACATTTCTGTACATTTTAACTAATCCAAGTGGAAACTTCAAAGTATATAATTTTACCAGCTGTGTATTTGATGAATGTTTGCCTTCTTTATTGAGTAAGGGGCAAACCTTTGTGCCTACAGCACATGCAAATATTGAGTCATTGTTGGTTGATTTAAAATTGTATTTGAGAAAGTTAAATTTTAAATTATTTAATGGTGTTGGTACTATGCAAATTGACAATGTTTTAAGAAGAAACAGTATTTTCAACCCTGTATTGGCAACGCCTTTAATTATTTTTGAAAAAATATGTGAATTTAATTTTTAGGGATTTGTTACAAAATAGAAATATGAACAATCAAGTGTGTAACTTAACCAGTGTGGAACAGCAAATGTTGAGGGAGCTTATGAACAATAAACAGGTTAGGGTAATGAAGCCTGACAAGGGGGGGTCGGAGCGTCATCATGTCCAAGGGAGATAATTTAAACAAAATGTTTATTCATGTACTTGATGAAGATTTTTACAAACAGATTTCTTTGAATTATATTAATATATGTTATGCAAAAATTATTTTTTTCTGCAGAACAGGAAGAAATTTCTAGAGAGACCTTTGAATATTTACAGGTCAGATTTCTGGTGCCCCCCCCCCCTTTTGGGATTCCCAAAATTCATAAGTGTCTTGTGGATCCGCCCATGAGACCTATAGTCAGTGCCAAGACTTCCATAACTCACTCTAAGGCTGTGTACATAGACCAAAAAGTGAAGGCATTGGTTTTTAAACATCCCACCATTATGCAAGATTCATGGGTTTTTTTTTCCCAAGTTGAGAGAGGTAAAATATAGCCCAACTTTGGCTTTTATCACAATAGATGTGGTCAACTTGTTTAATGTGATTCCTCAAGATATAGGGATGGAAATGTTTCATGATTTTATATTTGAATCAGGGGTTTAGTTTTCAGTGCAAATGGAATTAACATGTTAGATGCTCTGCTAGATATGGTGTTAAAGAACAGTTTTTTTTTTCAAGAAAAGAAGAGAATTGCAATGGGCATAGTTGCGTCCCGGTGTTTGCAAACATTGTTTTACTACAATGGGAAAAGTGGTTTATATTTCACAATGCAAATGTGCTATCCTGGTATTTTTATGCCAGGTTTTTGGATGCTATTTTTATTGCTTGGGATGTTGATGAAATGGACACCAACAAATTTTTAAATTATTTACATTCTACAACTTCCTTTTTAAAATGTATCCATAATTATAGTAAAGAAAGGATTAGTTACCTGGATTTTTTAGTGTACAAGGATGACATTAAACAATGTATACAAAGTTCCATTTACAGAAAAGCAACTTATTCAAATAGTTTGTTACATTACAGTAGTTGCCATCCAGCTCACAAAAAGAGAGGGATTATTAAGGGACAATACAATAGATTAGCATGTATGATTTACACTGATGTTCAGTTTTAGAAGGAATGTGACAACTTAAATGAAATGTTTATGGCCAGAGGGTATCCACCGATTTAGTTAAGGCTGTATGTGATGAGATTTATAGAAAAAGGAGACAATGGAATATTATACACATTTTGACTTCTGATAGTTACAAAATAGTGACTCAAAAAAGAAGAAAGGGATCAATATATTTGTTTATTACTACCTATACCCATGAATATTTTAATATTCAAGAAATTATTAAACCAAAATTGGGTTATTTTCAAAGCCTTTGATGGGACTTCAAATATTTTTGGTAATAGGCCAACATTTGTTACTAGAAGGGCTAGATGTATTAAAAACTTACTGGAAAATAATGACAGACCATTTGTCATCATACCGTAAGTGACAACAGATGGGGTACATTTAAGTGTGGTATCTGTACTCAGTGCTGTCACATTTTGGAATGGAAGGAAGTAATTGTGAACAAAATTAGAGTTAAAACTAATTTTCACTGTACATGTAAGTCAGCTCTATTAAAAAATTGTCTTAGTTTATGTTGGAAAGACTGTTCATAGTTTTAAGGAAAGAATATATGAGCATAGATATGATATTAAGCATAAGAAAAGTACTAATGCTTTATACTGTCACTTAGAGATGAACCCTGATCTGTTTCTATTTTTTTGGCATTAACACCATTCATCAAAGTCCATTGGGGGGTCCATGGCATGATTTGGTAGAATGGAGGGAATTGCACTGGCAATTCAAATTGAATGTCACCTCATCCCCAGGTTTAAATGACTCTACGAGTATAGCTAGTGTGCTTAGGCTTATGTCATACTACGTGTAAGAGTATGTTAATTTAACTTGATATTTTTACAACAATAAATATTGTAATAAATAACATGTTTTAGTTTAGTTCATAGTATTATATGGTTATTGTATTTTTACTCCGGTGGCAGTAGGGGACAATGTTTGAGAGCATTTACATTGGAGTCATGTGATTTTTAAGGGAGGGTTATTTAAACTGAATGTGCTGAGTATTTTATTATTCTGATGAAGTGTTTATTATACTCTCACAAAAGCATTCAATTTTACTATGAATTAAAAGAGTTTTTGCTTTGCTTATGGCTTGGTACTTTTTACAGCTTTTACAATTTTTAAATTTTGCCAACTAATTACACTCTCAAAATATATGTTCTCAGTTTCCTCTTTCTTCCCCATCACACCTCCAACATTCCCTACCTACCTGAGGAAAATTCTTTGGAATCTGCTTGGGGTATAAAAATACCAATGCAAACACTTCTACGTAAAAATCCTAAATCTTCTAGAATTTGTTGCATATTTGGGAGCCATACACATATTCTCCCATTGTTTCCTTATGAATCACTTATCCAATCTCTCTTCCCAATTTTTTCTAACCTCTTCTGATTGATTCCTATGGTTATCATACAATAGTTTATATGCCCTACTAACTATCCCTTTTTAACAGCAGATACTGTTCTAAATTTAACTAAAAATTCTACCAGAGTAGGTCCTTCAATTAAGATTCCCCTATCCCTTTCTCTTTGGCTATACTCTCATATCAGTCCCTGATATGGAAGGCAGTTTCTAGCCTGCAGTCCAAATGTCTTCATGGCCTCTTCCCATTTTATTACCTTTCCCTCTCTAGTTATTTGCTCTTAATACTTTAGTTCCTTTGCTAGTCTTCTTCAGTAAATACCCTCTTGCCTATTCTCTGTACCACTAATGGCAGTCATACCTATAGAAAGAAATTTTTCTCCATTCTAATGTTTGCTTAGTTCTTAGAATACTTTCTGCTACTGTATGAATATAATATGGTGTATAGCTGTTGTTATTCTCCTTTAAAGATCTGCATCCAAAATCCTTCTCTCTTCTTATTTCTTGAATCCTCACCACCCACTTCATCGTAATCCCTTTCTACTTTGAATTATAATTTTCTGCTTGTGTTATGCATATGAGCCTTAACTGTGTAGATCTAAAATATCCCTTTAAATTATTAATCCTAAATCACCTTGTTCTGTTGGAAGGATTGACTTATCCCACTCGACCCCTGCCCTTTCCCCTTCCCAAATAAAACCTTCTAATCTTTCTCAATTACTGTCCACAACTTCCCCTCTGGTTGACAAAACTATGCCTGACCTGTATATAAAACTAAAAGGACTAAAAATCACTTTCACTGTTTGTATATTGCTATCCATACTCATAAACAAGATGTCAGAGAATAATGCTTAAAAGACCAAAAGCATAAGGTTCAGTTCAGGTATCTTTATTCTTGCGCAAGGAGACAAAAAATGCAGTTACAGAGTTTGTCTGACTAAATCAGGAAGTGTCACAGTTATTATACCTTTCTTTCAAGACATTGCCCACTACGACTGACGTAGTAGATCACCAGTTCACAATTCTGTTACTTTACAGATGTTTCTCACATTTCTAGCTGACTCTTCATAGGTTCTTGGCAGTTCTCAGGGTTCATCATAGTCATATCAAGCCGAGGGGCTTTACCACGCTAAAGCCCTTTACAATGGGCAGCTTATACGCCACTCTTTTTAGTATCTGGCAGTATTACATGGTATTTTGCTGTACTAGGTCTAGATCTCCCATCTTGTCTAGTAGATCCATTATCTACATCCCCCTCATAGACAAGGCCTTTCCCACACATATACATTTCTTTTGCCTCACATATATCGGAGTCTTTGGGTCCTCAAGGTGATGAATCTTTGGTCCCATGTTAGTCCCTAGGTCTCCAAGTCTCCCCGAGGTTTGCGCCTGGTGTATAGTCTTTTCCTTAATCTTTGTTTGAAGATTTTTTCTGGGTTTGATATCTTCAAGCATACATCCATTTGACATGGCTGTGCCCTCATGAATTTTGTATGAGCTCTGCGACTGAATAGAGCTGGAGTTCTTTCAGGGATGGCGGCTATTCAATTTTCGGACTTTTTATCCTTTTTGTGAGACTTTTTTCTTTTACCTTCTGGTGGCAATGCTGGTGCTGCGCTGGGGAAAGTCGGGTCAGCATCATTAATGGGGGGGGCATTGTTGATGATGGTTGATGAGTGATGAGTATCTCATGACCATGATCGATTTCCCTTGATCTAGATGTGAATCCCTTCATGTGAAGGTCTTTCAGGTCGCTTAAGTTTAACTACTTTACCTGCTAAGGTGAATGACAGTCCCCTTCTTCCCCTTCTTCCTGATAATCCAGTGTGCCTTATAACTCTGTGCTCAGTGGGTTGCTGCTATTAGGTAGTAGCTAGTGTTTTTTTTTTTTCCCGAAGGGTATGACTTTGCATTTTTTGCACTTTGGCTCTGGGTCCAGTTACCTGTTCTGTTTCTCTGAGACCTAGACCTTTCTGAAGGATATCCAGTTGGTATTTTCGACTCAGTTTTATTTTTTCCTAGTCCTTTGTCAACTGCTTCATAACCACTCCTCTGTGCTTGAGAGTCACTGAAAGTAGATGCCCAAACAGAGTGGGGCCCAGGACTGAGTGACAGTGCTTTGAGTCGACATGGTGCCTCAGGTTCAGTCCTCCTGGTTCTTTGGGATCATGTCAAACACCAACCCATCTCTTGTGATGTGATGGTTATTGTTTAAGATGATGAGTTTTATGATACCCGAGTGGGGTATTGTAGTATCTCGCCAGATCAAGGTAGGCTGTATGGACTGCCTTTCCTCATCAATGGCTTTGGTGACTGTTTCAAAAAGTCAACCAAGTTTAAAAAAAAGCATCTGCCTTTGATAAAGCCAAACTGCTGGGTCTCAAAAAGTCAACAAATCTATGTCTTTGTTACAGTCCATTTATATCTTCTCCTCCATGGCTTTGTCAAGCTAATGGGCTTAAATTTCCAGGGTTCCAGCTTCGGGGTGGGCACCGCTTTTGTGAAGTGGAGTCGGACCACTCGTGCGCCACCCAGTCTAGATCCAAAGGGGAAATGTGACCAGCATTAAACAGCTGTCCTAGCTGTGGGTTTTATCGAGTTGTTGGTGGAGCACACACACAGGGAGGGACACAGCCAGGGATGATGATGGTTGTGTTTTTGAGAGCAGTTCTCAGTTCTCAGAGAGGCGTTAGGGGGGGCTGGGGGTTTTGGGTATAGATATAGATATCTCTTTTTGGGGGAGGGGGGGGTGAAAGTTTGCACTGAACAATGTTTGCAATGTTATGTCTGTAGGTAATCTGGGATTCACATCATTTGAACTAGAAACTGAGCATGAGCATATCTTTCCTCCAGGTTTCCTATTTTTATAGCTAAAAGGCCTTATGATTGTCTTTTTGTCTTTTTTAGCTACTTCTCTCTCAAAATTTGCTTTGATTTTTTTATTTTTCTTAGTTTTTTTTTTTTATTTCTTATAAAGGTCAAGTGTACTTTGCTTTAAGGGATTTATCTTGTAGTAGTGTAGTCCTTTCCTTTTGTTGTTGTTGAGTTTGCTGGGGGGGTCCAGAGACTGCCGCTCTGGGCTTGCCTACAAAGAGTCTTTTTTTTTTTTGGATTGCCTTATCATGCAGTCCTGCAGGTGCTGGTAGAAGGCATTTTTAAGTGATTCAGCGGCTTGATGCTTTGTTTTGCTGGCTGGGGGGGGGCCAAAGAGACCACACTAGTCTTTAAGTGTGAGTTCGGCTTTCTCGAGTTTTTTTACTGTGGTCTTTTTTATTTCAGGTTTAAAATTTTATTTCAAAGTTTAAAAAAGATTTTTCAGTAAACAGGATGGCCTTGACGACCACCGGTCAATTATAACTTTCTTGCTATGTGATGTTACAAGTCTAGGTACTATGGCTAATTCAAGCACAATGCAAGTACAAATTTCTAAAGCAGTTCATTGTTTATAGTATCTAACTATCTTGCAGCTTGTGCACTTTTTCATTAGCACAAACAGAGCTTATTGTCCATAATGAATGGATCTACAGAAATTATTATTATTCTCTATTTAATTTCCTGACCTAGCAGAAAATCACCTGCTTTTCAGTACATTTCCAAGGCATAAACATGTATTTTGCTGTGCTAGCAAACTAGGTCAGAGTGCATCTTGCAGTGTCAGAAAGCACAATTTCAGAAAAGCATGTTTTCAGTTTCAAATAGGACTAATACTGCATATAGAATAAAAACGTGTTAATCTTCCCTTATTTAAAATAAGCATTGTACACATATGTTAATACATATTTTTCTAACATTTCCCCCCTGTTAATACTTTTTATTCTATTTCAAAAGCATAAACAGTTTGTTTCTTCTACTAACCTCTTCCTTTGAGGATTTGAAGCTAAGAGAGTCATTCAGTTTAAACTTATGAAAGTGTTTCCTTTTTCAACAGTTCTTCAATTTCAGTACTTTGATGCAAAGTCTCAGAAATTGACATGTCTATAAAATCTTTTGATTATTTTTTTCATGCAGTGAATACCACAGCAAATACATGCTCCTAACAAAAGTAATCCCACACAAATGACAATCAGGATGTTCATTAGGATGGAACCCCACCCCTCAAACAAATTCTGGAAAAAGTCCATCAGTGGGTTCGGGCCTGGCCTGGTCATGTCTGACACTTGCTGGATCACTTCCAAATGATCGTTGATCTCGTGTTTATTGTTGGGAATAAATGAACAACACTCGTCTTTGATTAAAGCGCACGTACCACCTCTCACCGCTAGAGTGAAGTCAAGAGCAATGCGGCTTTGAAGCACCACAGTTCTCATCGCATTCAGTTAATCAGTCATTAATTGAAGAGCAGAAAAAGCTGTGTTGCTCATGACCTCAAGAAGTTTGGATAGCTTTCTCAGTTCCCAAATTGATTTAACTGCACCATATGCAGGGGCTATGCCAGCCCAGGATATGATAGTGTCACTCAAGTCCATGTGTGCTAGTTTACTTTTGTCTTTCACGGAGTTATGGTTTCTCCAGCCTGCTACAATCTGTTCCACTGGATTCTCAGGTTTCTTGATTGGATTTTCAGGTTTCTTTGTGACATCTCTGATGTTTCGAATTCTCCCATGAGGCAAAGCTGTAGTGTGTCGTATGGCCGGGACCAGGTAACCTAAAAAAACAACTGCCTGACCAATTCTCAGGCAACCATTTGTATGCCTTTTTCCCACATATGAAATAACAGTTTTCTACCTTAGTATTAATATACACCTTCCCTGCATGAAACATTTTCTTATCTATAATAGACAGTTGCTTTAAAAGAACATGATTATGTTGTATATCACTGACAGTTTTATGCAAGGACTCAAAGTATGAGTCATAATCTGCATCACAAATTGTGTCTGTATTTTTATCATTTTTTAGGTTTAATATAACATTTATAAGAAACAGTCACATTACATTTACTCCAACCTACTTGAATCGTGTCATTCTTAAAAAGCATACAATTCCTGTTTGTGTAACAGGTAGAAATAATGCAATTTTGTCTCTAGATTTTACAGGTGTAGTCTCAAAAATCAAGTTTTCCCAGGTCTCATTGACCCCTAGGGGGGCAGCAGCCATCAATAATCCCCTGTATGCTGTTGGTATAGCTGTGCAAATCCAACAATTCGAAATATTAAAAGTCTCAGCATACACATATTTGATTGCTTGGTAAGTGTTAAAGTTCGGATGCCAGTCTATGAATGTTGAATCATGTTTGTTCAGTCTGGCTGGTGTGTCTGAAGAAAAGAAAGGCCACAGCAAAAGCCACAGCAAAAAGAACATTGTCACTAATGCAGTTATTAAGATGATTATGCAACACTGCTGAAGTCGTTCAGCATTTCTATTATCTCTGGGTCTTGTCATTCTACTGCTGCTGTGTGTTAGCAAGAGTTTTATCAAGTTCAAAGTTTTTGACTAGTTTACAGTGTGTCAAATGAATCCAAGATGAACGTTCCATAATCTTGACTGCTGTGGGCATGCTCAGCAGTACTTGATATGGACCTTCCCACTTTGGTGTCGTCCAATTCTTCTTTTTGATTGTCTTCACCCAGACCCAAGTGCCTGGGGCTACTGCTACTTCGGATGGTTTAGTTTGGTCTTTATCTGAAACAGAATTAAACTGTAAAAGATGTTTGTTATTCAGCATACTCCTCATATACTCTGCAAGTGTCCAATCTGCTTCCTGGTCTGCAGGCATGAGAGGTTTCCACTGAGGTATATAATAAGCTCTTCCGAAAATCTTTTCGAAAGGTGTCAATCCTTTTGCATTCAGAATAGTTCTCATGCTCAACAGTGCCAGGGGCAAACAGTACACCCAGTTCTTCTGTGTGTCTACCATAAGTTTTTTAAGCTTATTCTTTAAAACTCCATTGTGCCTTTCTACTAACCGTGCAGATTGAGGGTGATATGCACAGTGATGTTTTAAAGAAATCCCAAAATACTGGCTTAACTGCTGTACAGTTTGGTTAACGAAATGTGTACCATTGTCACTGTCGATTCTTTCTGGTATGCCAAATCTAGGAATAATTTCTTTAACTAGGGTCTTTGCAACAGTGGCTGCATCTGGTTTACTAGTCAGAAAGGCCTCCACCCATTTGGAGAACATATCCACAATGACAAGGCAATACTTTTTGTTCTCACATTTGCTCAATTCTATGAAATCCATACAGATAGTATGAAATGGATACGGTGGTGTAGGGAAACTCCCTTGCTTGGGCTTTAATGCCCCTTGTGCATGATGTTTATTACAAGTGTGACATGATAGGCAAAATTTTTTAGTGTAGTTTGTAAACCTGTACATAGCGAATACCCGATTCACTAACTGTACCATCCCCCCTGTTGAGACATGGCTCTGCCCGTGGCTCAACAAAGCTGCGTATCTAAATAAATTAGATGGTAATATTGTTTTTCCCTCTTTGGAGATGTACAGCCCTTCCTTGAGAATTGCTCCTTGTCTTTTCCATTTTTGTTTTTCAGCTTGTGTAGTAAGTGTCTGCATTGTTTTCAACATTTCTAAGTCTAAAATCTCAGAAGGTTGTAATTCCTCGTTCAAAAGAAATGCTTCTGAGGCTGCTTGCTTTGCAGCTATGTCAGCTCTCGCATTGCCTTTTGAAATCCTATCTTGTTGTTTTGTATGAGCTATGCATTTACAAATAGCTACTTTCTGAGGCAACTGAATAGAATCTAACAAATCTAAAATAAACTTTGCATGGTTAATCGGTTTGCCAGTAGATGTCACCATTCCTCGATTCTTCCACTGTTGTGCAAAAACATGTACAGTAGAAAAAGCATACTGGCTGTCTGTAAAAATGTTTATGCTTTTACCGTTTGCTAAGGTACATGCCCGTGTCAAGGCAATCAACTCTGCTGCTTGCGCAGATAAGCTATGTGGTAGACGTTTTGCTTCTACAATCTCAGTATCAGAAACTACTGCATAACCTGTTAGGTTCTGTCCTGTAGGACTCCTTTTGCATGAGCCATCCACGTAATATGTCACCTCGGCATCATTGAAGGGAACATCCGTGAGGTCTTTTCTAGGCAGTGTCTTTTGCTCAATTACCTGCAGGCAGTTATGGGGTGTGCCATCCACAGGAGTTGGGAGCAAGGTAGATGGATTCAAAGTAGTACATCATTCAATTGTCATGTGAGGTTGGCTCAGCAATATAGTCATACAAGAAAGATGCCTAGCAGGGGAGAGATATGCTACTTTTTCTTGCAGTAAAATGATTGCAATTGCATGAGGCACTCTCAATGTCAGAGGGTGGAATAACACTACTGAGGCTGAAGCCTGCACTGCCATTGCAGCTGCAACTACTGCTTGTACACAGTGGGGTAGAGACTGCGCCACTGGGTCCAGTTGTGATGAATAATAAGCAATGGGGCGTTGTTTGTCCCCATTGCTGTTAAGTCAATACTGATGTCATATAACCTTGCTTGCAATCTACAGTTTGGAAAAAAACATTTGTGATAATTTGGTAATCCTAAAACTAATGATGATGCTATCAATTGTTTCAGTTTACAGAAGGTTAATTCTGCTTCTGGTGTCCACTGTATTAAATCTTGTGCTGCCATAGGCTTCTTAAAAATCAGGTCAGTTAAAGGTGCAGATTCCAAAGCACAGTTTGGGATCCAGCTTCGACAAAAATTAGTCGTACCCAGGAAGGACATCATTTCCTTCTTGGTTTTGGGTTTTGGTGCTTGTAAGATCGCTACTTTTCTGTCTTCATCTAATGTTCTGCCATCTTTGGATATTACATATCCAAGGTATTTCACTTGTTTTCTCCAAAGCTGCAATTTATTTTTGCTTACTTTGTGTCCTTCAACTGCTAGGAATTTTAATAATGCTATAGTATCTTCCTTACAATCTTGCTGGGTAGGGGCAGCCAACAGGATGTCATCAACATAAAGTAAAAATTGACTACCTCTTGGTGGGATAAATCCCGCTAAATTACTTGCCATCTCTTGTGAGAATATCATTGGGCTTTCACTATAACCCTGTGGTAGTTGCGTATATGTATACCGCTTCCCCTGAAATGTAAATGCAAACCAATACTGGCTGTCAGGGTGTATCGGTATCGAAAATAATGCGTTGCTGATATCTACCACAGAAAAATACTTCTGTTGAGGTTTTAAATCATTCAACAAGGTATGTGGATCTGGCACTGTAGGTGCTCTTGGTATTACTGCGTCATTTACAGCTTGTAAATCTTGGACCATACGCCATTCTCTGTTTGCTTTTCTAACTGGGAATAAGGGTGTGTTACATGGTGAATCAGGAGATTCCACCAGTATTCCCTTCTTAAGTAAAGCTGCTATGATAGGTTTAATACCTGCCTCTGCATCTTTTCTCAAGGGGTACTGTCTCTTTTGTGGTCTAAATGCTGATTTTGGCGTGATAGTAACTGGTCCTGCTGTGCGAATAAGTCCTACGTCTGACTTTCCTGTTGACCAGAGAATTTCTGTTATATCTAACAAAGCTTTTTCTTCCTCTTCTAATAAGAGGGCTTCTCAGCTGTCTTTTCTGGACTGCACGTGTACAGCTGGATGTGTTTGTGTTATCCAGTTCAGTTTTTGTCTTTGTATTCCCTGTTCTGACAGTTCTGATTCTGTCTGTTTTTCCCATTTTGTGATTTTTTCTCCTAGGTTTACCCATTTTAAATCTTTCTCTTTAGTTAAACTAACATGCGGTAATAGATATGATTTGTAAAGTGAAAAGAATTCCTGGGGTAATGAACAGCTAACTAGACTGTTCCCTTTCATGTCCCAGTACAAATTACACAGTACTAATCTGTTTGCATGATTTCTAAACAATTCTTGTTCATATTCTTTGTCAGGTCCTGGTGTATTACAATAATACAGAGTACAGTGCAACAGGTTTGTATGTCAATACAAAGGGTGGGGAACTTACTGATAGCTACATTCATTAACTCTTCAGTTACTGCTCCAGGGCCAGTCGTAACTAAGTCCTGGCTGTACCAGTAAAATGTCTCACCTTCCATTTGCACTGCAAAAGTATTAGTTTGTCGCTGTGCTTCCATACCCTGCATGGTTGGAACTACTGCTATGCCTAATAGTTGCATAAGATCTCTGCCCAAAAGGTTCACTGGGCATTTTGCAGAAACAACAATTTTGCTTTTCTGAGTTAATCCTGAAACAGGATCTGTTATTGTAATGTTATGGGAGAGAGGCTCCCGATACAGCTGTCCATTAGCTGCTTTTACTAGTATAAAGTCATGTGATTCTGAATTTTTTGGTAGTTTGGAGGGGTGTACCAGGGTTCGTGATGCCCCTGAATCGCACAAAAAACTGACTTCCCTCCCTTCTACCAGGAGTGTCACTTCTGGTTTTGTATCAGCTAGATAGAGCTCTAAGCTCAGTAAGGCTAGGTCTAATATTTCGTTTTCTTCACTATTGGTAGCTTCCTGCACTTCCTCTATTATCACATTCTCTGCTCCTTCTATCACATTCTCATTTGTCCTTTCTCTATTATTCCTATCTAGTGATTCCTGACTTTCATATAGTCAGTCCTCACCCTCATCGTTTTTGTCTTCCACTACTGCCTTCTTATTTTTCCTGCAATCCCTTGCCAAGTTTCCCTTTTTCCCACATTTCAAGCACTCACCTCTTTTCTTTCTCCCTTCAAAGTCCTCTGATCGCTGATCAGATTGTTTGTTTCCCTGGGCATTCTTTTTGCCCTTTTGTCCGGACTGTACTAAATAAATTTCTCCATCTTCCACAGCAAATACTTGGGCTTTCTTTTTCTTTTTGTTATTAAAATGCCTTTCGGCATGTCTAGCATATTCAAGCAGTGATTGTAATCGGCTTGTCCGATGGTCTACCATATGTTTAGTAATGAAACTACTTATGGGTGCAATACTGCCTTTCAAAAATGCATTCTTTAACTGCTGCTCATATGGGGAATCTTGTGTCTGGTCTTCAGGCACTTGCATTCCACAGTGATTGTTAAAACATTCCAATAATCTGGTAAAATATCTATCAACAGTTTCATTTTCTTGTTGGATGCATTGATTAATGCAAGTCCAGTCTGCCCTAGGCTTCCATTTCTCAGAAATTCGGTCTGTCAGACCTTTCACTCTGTTATCTAGTTCTGCGCTGCTATGTGGGAGGGGCCTAAGTGCAGCATCACGGGGATTCCAGTTGCAACTGATCATGTGCCAATCTGGACCTACTATTTGTCTGACTACATTTTCTACTTCCTCTCCGTTTAAGTGATAACTTAATCTCATGCCCTGTAAGTCTTCTAAGAACTTTCTAAAATTAACTTTTGGATGGGAAATTCCCTCTGTGGCTTTCCAGATGTCTTCCGTGTCCACGGTCTGTATACTAAGAGAGCTGGGTCCTGCCCTTCTTGTCCTGCCTGAGGATTTGGTACTTCTATGAGTGGACATATCTCTTCTTCACTCATAGCCCGTGAATTTCCATTCATTTGATATAATTCAATATCCCCTTTTAAATTACGTGTTCAAGACCTAGTCTCGATAGGATCTCTAACAAACGGTAGTGGTTTTATAGGAATAACTGGATATCGTGGAGGTGGGTCAGTTTGTTCTTTTGCTTCATATTCCAGTAAGGGAGCTGGTAAGGGAACCGGAACTGGAGAGGGCTGAGGGGCCGATGCTATAACCAAGTTATTATCCTCTTTGTCTAGAAACATTGCTTTTGAATTTTTATTCTTTTGTTCTCTTCGGTTTGCTTCCTCAATCCACCTGTGTGCCTGAGGAACTCCTAATTTACGCTGTTTTTTAACCCAACCTTTAGAATCAGTTTTTAGCTGTCTAATAAGTTTGATAAGTGAGGACCTTTCTAGTTTCCCATCAAATTCATATTTATTAACCCATTTAGTATAATATTTAACGCTGTCAGCGCGCTGTGATTGCATATATTTTGTGTCTTCGGTTAACGGTGGGCTTTGGGGTCTTTTCGTTTTTGTGCACGTATTACCCATTTTGTTCTAACCTTTTAAATGTTACGTAACCCTTTTGTTTTTAATGTGGTACCACCAAGTGTTTACAGTCTCTTCAGACTACCTGCCTACTTATTCTGTTTCCCTGATCTATGACAAGATAGCAATATTTCTGTCCCTGAATTTTAACAAAATTCTCACAGAATAAATACAATCAAGTCCCTGATCTAAAACAGAAAAAAGTAGATTCACCTTACCTGAGCCTCAGCGATTGGTCACTCACTGTTCAAACAGAACCCGCCTTCAGTCGTAGATCAGAAAAGTGTCTGGCCTCTTTTGCACGACAATTCAGTCGGAGGTCTTTCAATGAAGAAGATCCGATGTGGTATCTTCCCTGCACAGTTTCATGACACCTGGCCCATCTGATCCCAGGCTAAATGAGGGTTCCCGGTGTATAGCTGTTGTTATTCTCCTTTAAAGATCTGCATCCAAAATCCTTCTCTCTTCTTATTTCTTGAATCCTCACCACCCACTTCATCGTAATCCCTTTCTACTTTGAATTATAATTTTCTGCTTGTGTTAGGCATATGAGCCTTAACTGTGTAGATCTAAAATATCCCTTTAAATCATTAATCCTAAATCACCTTGTTCTGTTGGAAGGATCGACTTATCCCACTCGACCCCTGCCCTTTCCCCTTCCCAAATAAAACCTTCTAATCTTTCTCAATTACTGTCCACAACTTCCCCTCTGGTTGACAAAACTATGCCTGACCTGTATATAAAACTAAAAGGACTAAAAATCAGTTTCACTGTTTGTATATTGCTATCCATACTCATAAACAAGATGCCAGAGAATAATGCTTAAAAGACCAAAAGCATAAGGTTCAGTTCAGGTATCTTTATTCTTGTGCAAGGAGACAAAAAATGCAGTTACAGAGTTTGTCTGACTAAATCAGGAAGTGTCACAATTATTATACCTTTCTTTCAAGACATTGCCCACTATGACTGACATAGTAGATCACCAGTTCACAATTCTGTTACTTTACAGATGTTTCTCACATTTCTAGCTGACTCTTCAAAGTTTAAAAAAGATTTCTCAGTAAACAGGATGGCCTTGACGACCACCGGTCAATTATAACTTTCTTGCTATGTGATGTTACAAGTCTAGGTACTATGGCTAATTCAAGCACAATGCAAGTACAGATTTCTGAAGCAGTTCATTGTTTATAGTATCTAACTATCTTGCAGCTTGTGCACTTTTTCATTAGCACAAACAGAGCTTATTGTCCATAATGAATGGATCTACAGAAATTATTATTATTCTCTATTTAATTTCCTGACCTAGCAGAAAATCACCTGCTTTTCAGTACATTTCCAAGGCATAAACATGTATTTTGCTGTGCTAGCAAACTAGGTCAGAGTGCATCTTGCAGTGTCAGAAAGCAAAATTTCAGAAAAGCATGTTTTCAGTTTCAAATAGGACTAATACTGCATATAGAATAAAAATGTGCTAATCTTCCCTTATTTAAAATAAGCATTGCACACATATGTTAATATATATTTTTCTAACACACCAGTTTATTTTTATTTATTTAAAAAATCTTTGTTTCTTCTCTAACCTCTTCCTTTAGGATTTGCAGTTAAGAGAGTCATTCAGTTTAAACTTATGAAAGTGTTTCCTTTTTCAACAGTTCTTCAATTTCAGTACTTTGATCAAAGTCTCAGAAACTGACATGTCTATAAAATCTTTGATTAATTTTTCATGCGGGGAATACCACACAAAAAATGCTCCTAAAAAAAAGTAATCCCACACCAAAGGCAAACAGGGTGTTCATTTGGGTGGGACCCCCCCCCCCAAACAAATTCTGGGAAAAGTCCATCCGTGGGTTTGGGGGCCTGGTCATGTCTGACACTTGCGGGATCCCCTCAAATGATTTTGATCTCGTGTTTATTTTTGGGAATAAAACAACACTTCTTTTTGATTAAAGCGCTTACCACCTCTCCCCCTAGGGTGAAGTCAAGAATGCGGTTTTGAAGCACCACAGTTCTCATTGCATTCAGTTCATCAGTCATTTTGAAGAGCAGAAAAGTTGTTGCTAAACCAAGAATTTTGGGAAATTTCTCAGTTCCCAAATTGATTTAACTGCACCATATGCAGGGCTATGCCCCCCAGGATATATAGTGTCACTCAAGTCCATGGGGCAGTTTACTTTGTCTTTCACGGAGTTATGGTTTCTCCAGCCTGCTGATCTGTCCCACTGGATTCTCGGGTTTTTTGATTGGATTTTCATGTATTTTTGTGCTCTCTGTTTTTAATTCTCCCTGAGGCAAAGCTGCAGTGTGTCGTATGGCGGAACCAGGTAACCCAAAAACAACTGCCGGACCAATTCTCAGGAACCATTTGTATGCCCTTTTTTCCCCCAAAAATAACAGTTTTCTACTTTTGTATTAATATACACCCTTTCCCCGCATGAAACATTTTCTTATCTATAATAGACAGTTGCTTTAAAAGAACAGGATTATGTTGTATATCATCAGTTTTATGCAAGGACTCAAATATAGTCATAATCTGCATCACAAATTTGTCTGTATTTTTAGCATTTTTGGGTTTTAATAAACATTTATAAAAACAGTCCATTCATTTACCCAACCATAAATTCATTTTTTAAAAACATACAATTTTTTGTTTAAAGGTAAAATAAAGCTATTTTGTCTTTTTTACGGTGTGCTAAAAAAAAGCCCAGGCCATTGCCCCCAAAGCAGATAATAATCCCCTGTAGGTTGGGTTAGCTTCAAATCCCAAAAAATTGCTCGTAACAAATTTTTTTTAAGTTTAAAGTTTTCCAGTTATGTGTTGAATCAGTTTGTTCATCTGGCTGGTGCGAAGAAAAGGACCCCACGCAAAAAACATTGTCACCAGAAAGTGTTATGCCAAAATCGAATGGTTTTTTTTTTTTTTTTTTTTTTTTTTTTTTTTTTGGGGGGGGGGGGGGGGGCTTTTATCTTTTTAAACAAGGGAATTTTTAAACTTGCCCCCCCAAAGATTTTTTTTGGTTTTTTTCAAAAAACAAAATTTTTTTCCCCTATATACTCTGCAAGTAATCTGCTTCCTGGTCTGGGGGGAAAAGGCCCCTTTGGTTTACTTGTTGGCAATCCATCAATGCCTAAATGAAGCCTACCAATTCCAAAATGCTGGCTTACTTGCTTTAAATTGCTTTTAAGCTCATAATCTTAAATGTTCCGTTTCTTAAAGAGCAGGTTGCTTTGTTTAAAACAATTGAGTTGGAATCCTCACATTATTCTAACTGACCTATGTAAATGGCTGATGAAATCCCAGTTTTACAAGCACCAAGTTTTTTCATGTGGTTTTTGTTTCAAACCTTTTCTTTTTCCCCTTATGTTTTCTACCTTTAAAGTTTAGATACATGTCCATTGAAGATACACCAGTTTTCTACTATTTTCCCAAGTTCTTTGTGAAGGTAAATTATTTGAATTTATGATCACTGAAGTGTTCGAAATGAACACAGGTACTCAAAATATGGGTTTCCCTCATCCAACCTGTCTTTTTTCCAAAATAACATTTTTCTTTTTTTCACTTTTGGAAAATTTTCCCAAAATGACAGTTGCTTCTTAAAAAACATAAAATTACTTTTAACATGAAGTATTTGAGCTAAATTTTTGCCACTTTTTTCGGTGAAGTGCTCAAAAAAGAAAGTCTTTTTTTGTTTGCCCCCTTTAAACCCCCTTTTTAATTTTTTTTAAACCCCCCCTTTATTTTTTTTTTTTTAAAACTTTCCAAAAATTTTTTTTGCCCCTTTCTCAAAAATTTTTTTTAAAACCCGGGGGCCCCAAAAAAGGGAAATTTTTGAGGGTTTTTGGTAAAATCCCCCCCCAAAAACTTTTTTTTTTGAAATTTTTTAAAGAAAAAATCCCAAAATACTGGCTTAACTGTGTATATTTTGGGTTTTACAAATTTTCCATTGTCACTTTCTTTCCGGTATGCCAAATCTAGGAATAATTTCTTTAACTGGGGCTTTGCAACAGTGGCTGCATCTGGTTTTATTTGGAAAAGGGCTTCCACCCATTTGGAAAACATATCAAAATGAAAAGGGCATACTTTTATTTTCACATTTGTTCAATTCTATGAAATCCATACAGATAGTATGAAACGGATGGTGGTGTGGGGAAACTCCCTTGTTTGGGGCTTTAATGCCCTTGTGCATGATGTTTATTACAAGGACATGACAAAATTTTTAGTGTAGTTTGTAAACCTTTAAACCGATTCACTAACTTCCCATCCCCTGTTGAGACATGGCTCTGCCCATGGCTCAACAAACCCATATCTAAATAAATTAGGGTAATATTTTTTTTCCTCTTTGAGATGTACACCCCTTTCCCTTAGAATTGCTTGTTTTTCCATTTTTTTTTCATTTGTAGTAAGTGTCTGCATTGTTTTAACATTTCTAAGTCTAAAATCTCAAAAGGTTGTAATTCCCCCTCAAAAGAAATCTTCTGGGGCTGCTTGTTTGCAGCTTCAGCCCCGCATTCCTTTTGAAATCCTATCCTGTTGTTTTGTATGAGCTATGCATTTACAAATAGCTACTTTCTGAGGTAACTGAATAGATTTTAACAAATCTAAAATAAATTGCATGGTTAATTTGGGTTTTCCAGTAGATGTTATCATTCCTCATTTTTCCACTGTTGTGCAAAAAAATGTACAGTAGAAAAGCATACTGGCTATCAATAAAATCTCACTTTTCCCCTTGCTAATAAGTCCAACAGACTAATCTTATTTTAAGATATTTAGATGGTATTTTGCAACAATCATTATCAGAAACTCTGCCATAACAGAGTTTGCCGGGTTTAGACTTCCAGAAATGGTTGGGGAATAAAGGGAACATCGGATGCTTTTAAAAAAGTACGCTCAATTTTTAAGGATTTATGTTCTTAAAACATTGATTTGATTCCGTTTTGGCTTCAAAATTTTTAATTATTTGGGTCATTTAATACATAAAAAGATGCCAGCCGGGAAATCCCCTTTCCCTTGTAAATTGAGCAACACTTAAATTTTAAAAAAATTTTTTTGGGGCCTAAGTGAAATTAGAAGTAACTTACCTTGTCCAGTGGAGGTCCCCCTTTTGGGCCCATTGTGTGAAAATGGCAATGGGCTTGGTCCCCATCTGGAACTGAGCCAACCTTCCCCCCAACTCGTTTAAAAATTTTTTAAAAAGGAAACCCCAAAACAAGGTAATAGCATAATTTTATTCAAAGGAATCTGTTTGCCATGAAAAACTGGGCCATAGGAAAAACAGCCAGTTTAAACCAGACCTTCCAGCCCTGGGGGTTGGGTTTAAAAATAGAGAAACTAAATCTTTTTGGGTTTTGGTCTTTTTTTGGGGAATTTTCTCTCCTTTTTGTTCTAAAAGGGTTTGGCCCTAGTCATTACGAGTATCACGGAGTTTCCCTCCAAAGTGAAAAAGTTCTTTCCTTAAGTCCTAAAATTTATAAGGGTATGAGTATTTTTAAACCGGGGGGCAAAAAAGGTGTCCAAAGAAAACTGACCGGTGGGAAAAATCCAAAATTCCTTTTTTGGTGGAAATTGGTTTTAACAAAACGGGTTTACAATAGTTACCTTGAAATGTTTCAACCCTATGCTTTGGGTTGTAGGTATAAATATTGTGCTTAGGGTTTATTCTACCCGGGAAAAATCTTTTTGGGTTTTAACATAAAAAGTGTAATTACCCAGCGTTGGGGGTTTTTAAAATTGAATTTAAGGCTGTTAAATTTAAAAAACCCTTTTAAAAAAGTTTTTAAAAATAAGGGGGGAATTAATAGGGTTCCAGAATTCCTTTAAGTGTCTTTGGTGAATATGCTCTGAAAATTTTCCAGGACAGTTTTTTGGGCAAAGGCTTTTTTGGTGTAAATTCCTGGGAAAAGTTTTAAATTTCCCAACTTTTGGAACCAATTTGGTCTGAATAAAAGTTTCTCCCTTTAAAAGCCTTACCCTTTTGCTGGCTCCAAGTGAAAGTTGGATTTGGAAAAACCAACATTTAAGTGGCTTTGATCCTGTTAAACAGTTTTCGGATTCCAAATGTAAAATTTTCCATTTTTTAGCTTTTCAAAGTTTTTACTGGTATGATTTTGTAGGGGAAATACATGCTGTCACATGCCCTGTTGCTCTGTTTAAGTAGCAGTGATTTAATGACCATCAGGTAAGCTTGTTGGAGATTGTAAGATGCAAGTAAGCTTTAATAAGCATAGTGTTTTTTACCAGCATTGAAAGCCTTTTCGTAGTTGCCATGCAGAGAATATTTACATAACTAGATAATGTATAAGCCTTGGGTATTGAAATGCATATGACAGTATTTTCAGAAGTTCATTACATTTGTTGGAGACTTCCAGTGATCTCTTGAGGGCTTTACCCGTAAACTAAACAGAATGCCATTCATGTGTGGTCCATAACCTGTACAGTAATCCTTTAAGCAATGTATCTTGAGCTTGTTTGCTTTTCATTTTTTACTTTGATCATGTTTTCCCCATGAAACAAGTAGATAGTTGTCAGGCAGCAGGTCTTTGTTTGGATAAACATTTTTACAAGTGGGGGCATCACAGAGATTGCTACTTTCAGCATGTTACTTGGTACTTTAATAAAGCTGAATATAAATTATAATGCAGTGCAAGGAGAAGCAGTTTGAGTTGAGTGCAGCATGTTTTTCTTATACTTGATTTTGACTGGCATTCCAGTAATGTATTTAAAAAGTAATTTATTTTTTCATGCCTCACAACCTTTTTGTTTCCATCTAGATATTAAGTAAGCTGTCAAGCAGCCAATGTATTGAAATACTTTTATTCTTTTATACTTCAGTTGTCTTGACTGGACTCTCATAATGAGGGTTTGGCACGCAGGGCAGCATATTTAATTAAAGTTTAGTTTTTGTGGTTTTGAGCATAGCGCCGCCCCTTTCTAGTTGTCTGCACCCCTTCGCATTGACCCCACCCATTCGGCTATCTCCTGCAGCCCCCCTTTGATTTGAAGTCACCAGCCGCCACTGCCTTATTTTCTGTTTAGCACTCTGTAGTTGCTCCTCTTCTGCTTGTTCTGTGTCCCTCTAAATAATTCATGCTACTTCTTAAAAATATATCTTTTTCTTTTATTTCTACCCTATTCTTAAACTCTAATTTAATTTTATCCCACTCACTAGTTATAACATCTGAAGAAATTTCTACATTTCCTAATAATTCTCTAATAAGTTTCACTATCCAATCCTTAAATTCCTCTTTTTTTCATAGGTAGGCGGGAAACTGCCACTGTCTCATTTTCACTTTATTACCCTGCATTTTTATTTTAGTTGTTACTGGTGCATGATCTGAAATAGTTAGTAGATGTGTGTTAAAGCTTACAATTAAATGCATGTTTCTGTGAAATATAATTTCTGTCTAGTCTAGCCCAGTTATTATACCTTGTACATATACAATATGTAAACTGTCTCCAAGTTCCCATTACTGAATTCACATCTTCCATACCAAATATATTCATAAATTTCTTCAGAAATCTACCATCTTTTGTTATATTTTCACTTCTAGATTCCCAAAATAGATCCTCACTGCTGCGAATCAAATTCCATTTTCCACCTATAAGTAATATTCTCTGCTGAAAGCTGATTATTTCTTTCAAAATGTTCTTAAGTTCCATAATAGCAGTTCTAGGTGGAATATAAATAAATGCCAATATATTCCTCCTTCCCTTGCCAGTAGACCCTTACTACCACAAATCTACCATTACTATATTTTCTCCCCTCTTATATCAATATTGGAGCTCCTCTAGCAATAAGTATAAATACTTATGTTTTCCTTTGTCTCTTTTATTCAGCTAAATATCCATCTGAAAGTATTTCTTTATCAAATTCACATGCTCACTTCTTTCAAAATGAGTCTCCTGTAGCATTACTATTTGCAGTCTGCATTTCTGAATATAATTCAATACCCTTACCCTTTTGTCTAAACCTGTGAAGCCATTCACATTCCAAAATAATATGTTTAGTGTAGCCATTGTGATAAGAAGTTATTATTCCTACCTATTATATATGACAGCTTGTTAAATGTCTATTCTCAGCTTTTGTGTTACATGCACTCATTAATATTTGGCAGGTGGATCTCTTATACAGTTGTTTCATGTCATGTCATCTCCATTTGAACCTATGTCTCATTTTACAAGACTTTTTGAACCTATATCACATTTTACAATACTTATTTGTTAATGAAAACTCTCCAGAAAAAAAAACAATCCCAGAACCTATTAACGTAAGACAAACACACAAAACTATGGACATCTTCAAATAATGAAGTTTAACCCTCCTGATAGAAACAACTATCACAAATTGATAGCTACACACACAGGTGCAACTTAACCTAACATTAAGATTATTCCTGCTAAGACACGTTACAGCCTGTGATCCTACTTAAATTAATTGCTGCCTGCTTTTGCCTTATCTTTATTCCCCTCCCAGATATGAAAAAATGGCTTACGTGCTTTCAGAAAACATTAAACTTTAGCCTTTAAAAAGCGTTTTGGTTTTTACTTCTTTCCTCTATAATAAGTTTGTCTCCATGGAAATACAAGTACCAAATGTACAGCTCTGCAAACTACTGAACTTCCAGTAAATATTTATCTGCCAAAGGATAGCTTTTCATTACAATCAGTGTCCTATTATTTACTTTTTGCTTAAACACACACAAAAAAATGTTATTAGACTGAAAAAAGACAAATCACCCAGGCAAGGTTCCGGACACTGAAAAGTTTTAAGCACTTTTGTTTTTTAATGGATTATAGAATTTCTTCAGAAAATAGTGTAAACTAAAACTTTTTGAATTGAAAATACATTGCCAAAATGTCATATGACACAATTTCTGGAAAATCATGGTCTGTTTTATATTAGATAACTTGATGATATCTGTATCTTTTGGAATGATTACCCTGGAAAAAACAATAGATGAGCTTTTACATTATATCAGTACTACATCTCATTTCTTAAGTTTACTTCATCTCCGTCATTAGACACCTTACATTATTTGGACATTGAATTAAGGAAGGATGTAATAAAGTGTTTGTGGCACTGAGTTATAGAAAACCTAGAGAGTCTAATGTGATGTACTTTTCAGCAATTGTCATCCATTATTCCAAAGAAAGCTGTAGTAAAAGGACAAGTGGTTAGAGCAGTGAGGATGGTATCGGAATTTATGGATTTTATAGATGAATGTGATGGGCTTAAGGTTATGCCCTGAAGCGTTTCTTTACAATATAATTGGCAAAGTTAGGAAAAAAAGAGAATCTGGGATGTATACCACATTTCTGGGGTCGAAATATTAAGATATGTTGGTAAAAAGTAGTGATTTTTATAAATTATAATTCATCATCAGCCTTCATTATGACTTTCAATACTGATTATGGGAGCATAAAAAAGGATTTTAGAAGAAATTGGGGTATATTTAATTATTTTGATGAGGTTAATAAAAAACTTAGGTTGCCCCAGAAATTTGTGATAAGGAAGGGTGTTGGAAAAGTATGGTGGAACGTAATGGAACAGCCACCCATTTAGCAGTAGGTGGGAGATGGATTGCATCCAATTGTAGTAGTTGCAGCTACTGTAAATACATCCAGGAAGCAAGCAATCATAGGTGATGTGTTGATTTATCCCAAATTTCATTGTAACTGTGAGACTGAAGGACTTGTTTACATAGCTCTTTGCCAACCTTGCAAAGATTTTTATATTGGGAAGATGTCTAGAACTTTTAAAGACAGGATTTATGAACATATTTATAATATAGGTAAGAATGGTAAGAATGCCCTAGCTTAACATCTGGTAGACTTTCCAAAACGCAAGTTTTTATTTTTTGGGGTCAAAAAAACTGTAATTAACCCTAGAGGTGGTACCATTGATTTACATTTAAAACTTTGTGAGCTATTCTGGCAAATTAAAATGAATGCAGGATTAGCTCCTGGTTTGAATGGCATGATCTCTATTAACCGGAATATAAAAAATGAAATCTTTGGGTCTGTAATCATTAAGTTTATAGTTTTTATGGTACGTCATTGCATTTATAATTTTATCTACTGTATGTAGTGGTTTGCAACTAGGGAAGGAATTTGATTGGATGATTGTGGAATGTGGTTTGGGCTAGGTTATTTAAGTTGTCCTTTGATTGATTATTTTATTCTGATGAAGTTTCACATTTTCAAATTAAAGCACTTAATAAAACAGTATCAGATTCACTGTTGTGATATATGTTTGTGTGGCATTTGAATTCGGACACTTTAACGCTGGAGGGAAACTCTCTCATACAACCAAAACTAATCCTATAGAGGTTGTCAGTTATACTTGCACCATGCCTACTGCACATGTTAAAGGCCCTACATATAAAACTACTTATGCTGAGGCACTTACAGGTAACCTTTCTGAAATACTAAGACCTCCTGCACCATATAATCAAAAAAAGGGTCCTCAGCTATCACTTAAACCCTCCGTTAATACACCACCCACAGCTACATTAGTAATAGTGCATCTAGTGCATCTACTGCTAAGCCCTTTAGGCAAACCAACACACAGCCAAATTTTCTGGTCACTGGTGATTCTATAGTGAGGCACACCGATGTCCCCCTTACTAGAGGAGAGAGTCATGGTTACCTGCCTTTCCAGGCTAGGATCCATCAAGTCAAACAGGCACTCAGGCCATTGAACCACAGGTATTGGTATCACTCTATCATACACCATGTGGGTGTTAATGACCTGAGATGTACCTCCCTTGACTGTATGAAGTGAGACATGATTGAGCTCTCTGATTATGTGTCTCAGGCAGATATGAGCATAGCATAGTACTGAGCAGCATACTGCCTTTTCCAAGGATGATGCCACATTACCAACAGAAAATGATTGATGTTAACAGTTGGTTTAGCTTCTGGTGGCAATCCAAGGGTGTACAATATTTGATGGCCTTGAGAGGACATGGTTGACAGACAACACTGCTTTGACAGGGATGGTCTGTGCTGATCTCATCTATGCTTTTGGATATTGGCAAAGATATTTTTCACCCCCTATAGTGCCTTTTTTAGGCAATGCCAAACTGATAAACCTAATGACTCAACTAAACCTATGAAGGAATATCTGAAGGTGGTACTGCTCAATGCTAGAAGTCTTAACAAGAAAATCAACTCCATGCAAGCCTTCCTCTCCCTGAAGAGTGTAGACATCTGTGTAATAACAGGGACATGGTTTAAAGTCACAGAGAGTACCCCAGCAATGCTAGGTTATAATGCCTTTCACAGCTTTAGACCAACTACTACACAGGAGGGAACCTAAGGTGGAGGAGTCTCAGTCTATATTAAAACCATCCTCACACTCAGACAAAAGTGTATGACCCACTGGAACTCACACATGTGCAACTCACCATAAACGGGGTTCTGTACCATATCCTTGCAAACTATAGGTCGCCCCCATCTCCCAGGAAACCCATACTACCTATCTCAATTGTGAGAGTCCCTCACCATTCAGCCCAATATAATATTCATGGGGGATCTCAACTACCCCACTATAGATTGGCAATCCTACACCACTTTTAATACACAAGCCCAGCAATTCCTAAATTTTGTTAATACCAACATCCTGGAATAGTTGGTCCATTGTCCTACCACAGGTACAAATGTCCTTGACCTTTTACTGACAAATATGGGGGGGGGGGGCTCATGCTCCTCACACAATGTAATGCCTTTGCTCATCAGATCTCACCATAAGGCAGTACTGTTCGAAGTAAAAACTAAATCTGGGGATCCAGTGAAACCAAAAACCTTTAGGAACTATTCCAAGGCCAACTTCTCTTCATTAAGTGACACACTGACTAAATTCCAAACACCCCCAAACTAAGTAAACACTATAGCATATGCTGAGTAATTTACAAAATCTCTGTGCAGCTAGCAAGCTGTGCCCATTCATATTAAAATTAAGACAAACTCAGAAGACAGGCCACACTAGTGGAATCACAACATCAATCAAAACAACAAAAGATAAAACATCTCAGCCAAACAGAGGAGGAACAAAGTCATATATACTAAAAGCCTCCTGACCAATCTAAAAGGCAGTGAAAAGAGTTAATTAATACTTCAAAGGCTAAATTTGAAGAAAATTTCCTTTTGAAGCAAAAGACAACCAAAAAGCTTATGCAACTACATCCGTAACCTCAAGAGAAATATATAACAATGCAAAGGACTTACTGTAAATGGCACCACCCACACTGAACCAGAGGCCATTGCCAACCTTTTGGCTGACAGTTTCAGCTCAACCCCCTTGCCCACTCCCCCCTGATAGTCCCCCCCACTCTCTCCCAGATAGTTCAAAGGATATACCACGTACTACAATTTCCCCAACCATTAGTAAGTTATAGGTCGTCAAAGCACTTTCCAAGGCCAAACACACTGTATCGATGGGCCCCAATTACATCCTGAGATGGTTAATAAATAGCATGAAACATGGAGAGATGATAAGTCAGCAAGCAAAGGAGAATAGAATTGCTGAAACTGAATTCATCCTTAAGTCATGGTGACTAGCTTCATGAGGTGGACCCTGTTTTTCACAAAATCTCACAAAGATGACACTGACATATAGACTGTATTTTATATAGCATATATATTGGTATAGTAGGTCAAAATTTAAAAAGATAGCTGGGTGCACAAGACCCAAGATAAAAAAAAGTGCCTAATCCTGGTAGGCGCACTGGTGCCAGGACTGGAAAAAATGACACTGCAGAATCCTCAAAATATGGAAACATTCCTACAATAGGGCGAGGCCCGGCTCAGGGCCTGTTGTAGAAGGAAGTAACAGTCCACAAAAATCACAAAAACTGATAGGCCAAAGCCATAAGGAGACTAAAGTGGACTATTGAGGATAAGAAAGAAATTATGTATTTTCACTATTATACAAAAAGCTCAGAATTTCTGGACACAATCTATACAAAAAGATAAAGAGAGAAATTAGAGGAAAGAAATACTTCCACAAGAAAAACTGTCAGAAGCCTCAAATAAAAAAAATTGTGTTCATTAATACAACAGATTTGTGAAATGCATTATATAGACCAAGAAACTTTGATCTGTTTGGAAAAAGAAGCATTTGAGGAAGTGCAAAAAGATAAACAACAAAACTCGGAGATTTTGAAAAGTATAAAAAGAGATTTGATATGGTGCAATACTTATGCAATATCAAAAGACAAATTAATCAATACAAAAAAGGTAGCCCCAAGGATATTCAAAGAGAAATACAGGCAAAGGCATCCCGATATGGATAATTTCACAATAAAAAAAAATAATATCACAAAGAGGGAATGTAGAAAAGAAGATTAGTAAGTAGAACTTAAAAAAAAATAGAAGACGAAGTTACGGAATGCCTGCAAATTTAAGGATTTGGCGTAGAAAAGGTTACATCACAGCAAGATGGAACAAGTCCCCAAAGTAAGGAGAAACAGGAAGATCATTAGACATCTGAAACAACATGTGAAAAAAAACAAATTTAAGATGGTGTAATATCTATGCAAAGGAGAAAGCAAAACTAATCAATACAAAAAGAGCAACAAAAAGGATATTTGAAGAAAATACTGGCAAATGAATCCAGACATGGAAAACTTTACAATACAAAAAATAACAGGACAAAGAGGAAAAGTAGAAAGGAAGATTAGTAATGGAGAAGTTGATGTTATGGAGTGCCTGCGAAGTGAAGAATTCAGTGTAGAAAATCTAACTAAGAAAGCACCACAGCAGGATAGAGCAATGGGCATCCAAATTAAGGAGAAACCAGTGGAAGGGAAGCAACTGGTCAGTTGCCATATGAAGATATTTTGGAGTCTTCCAAAGGAAACCAGTATAAACATTCACTTGAATCTGGACAGCAAGGGAAGGAACAGGAAACTGTGGCAACTCTGATGCATCAATGTTGAGGAGTGATAGGCCAGTGAGTTCACATATGACAGAGCAATGGATGACACAGGATGAAATTGAAGAGAATGTGCCACAGGAAAATGTTACAGGGCTTTCTATAGAATGCCCACATAAAATGGAGAACAAAAAATGTGCCCTCAGTTTAGAAGAAAATGAGCTAAGAGAAGAGTTGCTTGATATAATAGAGATAGATATATAGGCATATTAAGATTAATGAAAGAAATAGACTGCAGAAGGTCAATAAAACCAAAAAAAGTCAGAAGTTTGATAAAACAAATTAACACAGTAATTAGGGCTGTCCATAGAAATTCATGCGGTATAACAGAAGTAAACATAATATATTACAGTGCAGCTAAATTAATAACAGATAAAATTCTACTACAAGAACACAAGGTAGGAAAGGAAAGGAAGGGGAGAAACTGAATACTACCTTGGAATTATCTAATGGAGAAAACTATAAAGCAATTAAAACAAAAAGTGTCACTGTTAGAAAAGTATAGACGAGGGATCAAATCAACAAAAAAACTCAGAAAAATAGATGTGAGAAAAGCAGCGTGCAGTATTAGAACAAATCAGGATTTGTCATGCACATATCACAATAATAAATTAAAAATATTAGCATAGGCAGAAAAAAAGGAAAAGTACAAAATTGGTGACCTAAAGCAAGGTAAAAGGTATTGAAAGACCATAAAAAAAGAAGAAATAGATATATTTTGGAGAGGTGTTTATGAAGTTCCTGAGGAAGACAACAGAGATGCTAAATGAATAGAAGAAGTAAAGAAAGAATAAGAAGTTCAAATGTACAGGATATGAAATGGGATGAAGTAACAGACAAAGAGATTGAAACACATTTGAGAAAAGCCTCCATCTGGAAAACCCCAGGCCCAGATACAGTACCTAACTTCTGGTTAAAAGTATTAACATCTTTGCTTGAAGATTTAGCCATGAGTAAGAACTACTTATCTGCACACCCAGAACAGACACCAATCTGGCTAACAACAGGAAAAACAATCCTTCTACTTAAGAGTGAACCTGCAAACTTCCCTAAAAATTATAGACCAATAACTTGCCTTCCAATGACATATAAACTATATACTGGAACTAATGCAGAGTGAGTTTATAGTCATTTAGAAGAAAACTCAATTATAGCAATAGAACAAAAGGGCAATGTGGAACAAAGGATCATTTGCTGTTAAATAAAGTCATAGTGGAGAACTGTAAAAAAGGGAAGAATCTAAATATGGCATGGATTGACTACAAAAAAAAACATTTGACAGTATCTCATATTCATGGATAAAAGAGTGCTTAAAAATGTATAAGATAACCCTACACTGATAAACTACATCACAGCGACAATGATACAGTGGCAAACCACTTTAAAAGTTAGTTTTTTTTTTTTTTTTTTTTTTATTACTTTTAAAGGACAAATTATTATTCCAGGGATCAAAATCCAAAGAGGGATATTCCAGAGTGACTCTCTGTCACTGCTGCTCTTTTGTCTTGCCCTTAACCCACTAAGCTGTCTGCTTAACAGATTGGGTCATGGCTATAATTTGGCTCCTAAAAAACAACAATGTGTAAAGACTTCTCA
Organism: Protopterus annectens; assembly: GCF_019279795.1. Taxonomy (NCBI): domain Eukaryota; kingdom Metazoa; phylum Chordata; order Ceratodontiformes; family Protopteridae; genus Protopterus; species Protopterus annectens. Next base: position 1,574,576,779 of record NC_056737.1, read on the forward strand.
TCTTCTCTTTGTCAATGATTTAAAACGGTATGGCTCATCTGATGAGGAACTGAAAGCACAGCTGCAAGTAGTCAAAACTTTTCAGATGATATAAAATGTAATTTGGTCTTGATAAATGTGCAAAAGCACCCTTTAAAGCAGGAAAGTTGCAGCACCAAGAAAACATCAGTTTGGGGCAAGAATGTGATATAAAAGAACTTGAGCAAGAGGGAGTGTATACATATTTGGGAATTGAGGGATCAGCAATAAAACATGAACAAATGCAAATAAAATTTTACTAAGGAATATTTTAGAAGACTTGAATTAATTCTGAAAGCAGTGTTGAGATCTAGGAACAACATTCAAGCTATAAACCAATTTGTTTTTCCTGTCCTAACTTAGAGTTTTGGAGTGACTGACTGGCCTCAAAAGGTGTTGGAAAGATTAGATAGGAAAACAAGAAGGATACTCCATGCTCATCAAATGATTTATAAAAATCAGTGTATACCAAGATTATATATTCCCCATTCCAAAGGAGGTATGGACCTCCTTGAAATTGATTACATGTATAGATCTGCAATGGTGCGACTGCATACATATCTGCTGACCTCACAAGACCCAAACATAGTGTAAGTTTTGACACATGATGAAAGTAAATCTAAGATGATTTCCCCGCTTAGTCTAGCAGAAGCATATCAGTGTCAAGCGAGAATGGAAATCAAACCAGAAGTAAGTAAAAATCAGGAAGCAACTGAATGTGCAAAAAAAACAAACAAAGTAATATAAGGCAAAGAATGGGACGAGAAGGCAAGAAATGTGGACAATGCATAAATACAGTTGCAAGTATATAAAATTCCTGGAACAACCTCATGTTCATCAGGATCGAACACAGGAATGGTTAAGGAGAGACGAATTCAAACCAAAAGATGAAGGGTTAATATTGCCAGCCCAAGACAGTCGGCTATGTACACATTGGTACACAAAATCTACTGAACATGTGGAAGAAACAGACAAATGTAGGTTTTGTAAAACAGAATTGAAACAGTCACACACGCTGTTGCTGGTTCTGACATACTAATGGCAGATGGACTGCATACTGAAAGGCATAATAATGTGGCAAGAGTGTTGCATTGGAGCTTGTGCAGACATTAAAAACACTGAAAACATGAGCCGCAAAGCATCATAGAAAATTATGAAGTCTACATCACATGGGACCATTACCAACAATTCAAAACATAGATGCGAGAAAACCAGATATAGTGGTCCATGAAAAGAAGACAAAAGTAGCATTGATAATTGAAATTTCTATAACCTGTGACTACAATGTCTTGTAACAGAGACACAAATTCATAAAATATCAGATAACATAAAAAACAAAATTAAAAATTGCAAACTGTGAAATTGGTTGCTCCACTGTATTTGTAAAATAAAAGACCAAATGACTGAGCGCTTTCACCAAATAACACTACGGCTTCATCAGAGTCATTTGAAGTAATAATAAACTGTTGTAAATAATATGCATCACAGACTACCAATCAGAAAACATTTGCATGACCGATTTCGCAGTTTGGAATTTTTTATTTTGTTTTTTATGTTATCAGTTGTTTGGCCCTTGTGGACCATTTGTGTGTCATAAAATATCAAGATTTACAGGCAGAAACAAGAGTAATGTGGAAGAAAGATATCCAGACAGTTCCAATAGTAATAGGAGCAATGGGTCTTATAAACAAAATCTACAGTTGTATTTAGATATGTTACCAATACATGTAACTCTGTACAAATTGCAGAAGGAGTCATTACTGGGCACTTCTGGCTGACACCAGAGATTGACACAGTACTAATTTCATGAACTTTAATCATATTTTGACTTAGGAATGCGGTCCATTCCCATCATGTTATTAGAAACCCAAACGTTTTGGAGAAATTAAAAAAGAGAGAAACCAGAGGCCATTGCCAACCTTTTGGCTGACAGTTTCAGCAAAAAATCCCCCCCCCCCGGATAATTCAAAGGAAATACTGCATACCACAATTCTCCCAGCCATTACCAGGGAACAGGTCATCAATGCACTTTCCAAGGCCAAAAACACTACACTGATGGGCCCCGATAACATCCTGAGATGCTTAGTAAATAGCATGAAATATGAGCTCTCTGGTCCACTTCAATCGCTTTTCAACTAAAGCCTGCAGTCAGGTTTTGTGATCAAGGAATGGAAAATGTGAGCACTACACAGGGAGATTTTCTTCTTGGTATTTTTTTTTTTTTTTGTTGTTGCACAGACACACACAGACAACCAAAAAGCTTTATATAGCTGAATCTGTAACCTCAGGAGAAATACGTAACAATGCACAGAACTTACTGTAAATGGCATCACCCACACTGAACCAGAGGCCATTGATAACCTTTTGGCTGACAATTTCAGCTCAAAATCCCCCCACTCCCCCCTGATAGTCCAAAAATAGCTTCTGAAGCAAAAGACAACCAACAAGCTTTATAAAGCTATATCCATAACCTCAGGAGAAATACATAACAATCAAAACAACAAAAGATAAAACATCTTGGCCAAACGTAGGCAAAACAAAGTTGTACATACTAAAAGCCTCTTGACCAGTAAAAACAGGCAGTGAAGAGAGTTACTTAATACTTCAAAGTCTAAATCTAAAGAAAAAATAGCTTCTAAAGCAAAAGACAACAAAAATGCTTTATACAGCTACATCCATAACCTCAGGAGAAATACATAGCAATGCACAGAACTTACTGTAAATGGCATCACCCACACTGAACCACAGGCCATTAATAACCTTTTGGCTGACAGTTTCAGCTCAAAATCCCCCCCACCTTTCCTCTTGATAGATTCCCCCCACTCCCTCTCTGATAGTCCAAAAGAAATACCACATACCACAATTTCCCCAGCCATTACTAGGGAACAAGTCATCGATGCACTGTCCAAGGCCAAACACACTGTATCAATGGGCCTCAATAACATCCTGAGCTGCTTAATAAATAGCATGAAACATGGAGAGATGATAAGTCAGCAAGCAAAGGAGAGTAGTATTGCTGAAACTGAATTTATCTTCAAGTCTTGGTGAGTACCTTCACAAGGTGAACCCTGTTTTTCACAAAAATCTCACCAAGATGACACTGATATATACTCTGTATTTTATATAGCATATATCATGGGCAGAGGTAGGTCAAAAATGAAAAAAGATAGCTAGTTGCACAAGACCCAGAATAAAAAAAGTGCCCAATTGTGGTAGGTGCACTGGTGCCAGGACTGAAAAAAAAAGTGCAGGATCCTCAAAATACGGAAACATTCCTACAATGGGGCCAGGTTCAGGGGAGCATGGCCCCTGCTGTAGAAGGAAGTAACACTCCACAAAAATCACAAAAATTGATAGGCCAAAGAAGAGCCATAAAGACAATTCAGCACACTACTGAGGATAAGAAAGAAATTTATTTTTACTATTACGCAAAAAGCCAAGAATTTCTGGACACAATATATACAAAAGGATTAAGAGAGAAATTAGAGGAAATAAAAATACTTCCACAACAAAAATTGTCAGAAGCCTCAAATAAAAATTTGTATTCGTTAATATAACAGATTTCTGAAAAACATTATATAGACCAAGAAACTTTGATCTGTTTAGAAAAAGAAGGAATGGGGGAAGTGTGAAAATATAAACAGCAAAACCTATAGATTTTTGAAAAGTATAAACAAGAAATACGGACGTGGGAAAGAAAGAGAGATTTGATATGGTACGATATTTATGCAAATTCAAAAAAGCAAATTAATCAATACAAAAAAGGTAGCCCCAAAGATATTTGAAGAGAAGTAAAGGCAAAGGCATCCAGATATGGAAAATTTCATAACAAAAAAATATCACAAAGAGGGAATGTAGAAAGAAGACTAGTAATATATAAGTTCAAAAAAACTGAAGATGAAGTTATGGAATGCCCGCGAAGAGGATTTGGTGTAGAAGATCTAACACAGGTTACATCACAGCATAATGGAACGAGTCCGCAAAGTTAGGAGAAACAGTTAGATAAGGAGACATCTGAAGAAGAAATATGGACATGGGAAAGGAGTAATATTTATGCAAAGGAGAAAACAAAACTAATCAATACAAAAAGAGCAGCACCAAACATATTTGAAGAGTAATACAGGTAAAGAATCTGGACAAGGAAAACTTTACAATACAAAAAAATAAGAGGACAAAGAGGAAAAGTAGAAAGGAAGATTGGTAATGGAGAAGTTAAAGAAATAGAAACTGATGTTATGGAGTGCCTGCAAAGTGAAGGATTCAGTGTAGAAAATCTACCTCAGAAAGCACCACAGCAGGATAGAGCAATGGACATCCAAATTAAGGAGAAACCAGTAGAATGGGAAGCAACTGGTCAGTTGCCATATGAAGATATTTTGGAGCCTTCCAAAGGAACCAGTATAAACATTCCCTTGAAGCTAGACAGCAAGGGAAGTAGCAGAAAACAGTGGTAACTCTGACACAGTCAGTGTTGAGGAGTGATAGGCCAGTGAGTTCCCATACGACAGAGCAATGAATGGCACAGGAAGATGTTATAGAACTTTCTATAGAATGCCCACAGAAAATGGAGAACAAAAAGTGTGCACTCAGTTTAGAAGAAAATGAGCTAACACAACAGCTGCTTGATATAATAGAGATAGATAGACATATTAAGATCCATGTCAATAAAACCCAAAATGTCAGAAGTCAGATAAAACAAATGAACACAGTAATTACGACTGTCCATAGAGATCCATGCAGTATAATAGACGTGAACACGATATATTACAGTGCTGCAAAATTAATAACAGATAAAATTCTACCACAAGAACACAGGGTAGTAACGGAAAGGAAGGGGAGAAATTGAATGCCATCATGGAAGTACTGAAAAGAGCAAACTATAAGGCAATTAAGACAAGAAGTCATACTGTTAAAAAAGTACAGAAGAGGGATCAGATCAACAAAAATCCTCAGAAAGATAGACATTAGAAAAGCAATGAGCAATATTATAACAGATTAGGATTTATCATGTACTGTCACAAATAATAAATTAAAAATATTATCACAGGGAGGAAAAACATAAAAGATACACAGATAAATATAAAGGAAAAGTACAAAATAAGCAATTTATTGATGACCCCAAAAAATTTTAAGGGAGTTGGGCAACATGGTAAAAGGAATAGAAAGACCACCAAAAAAAGAAGAAATAGATATATTTTGTTGAAGTATTTATAAAGATCCTGTAAAAGATAACAAAGATGTTAAATGGACAGAAGAAGTAAAAGAAAGAATAAGAAGTTCAAAGGTACAGGATATGAAATGGGATGAAGTAACAGCCAGAGAGATGGAAACAAAGTTGAGAAAAGCCTCCAAATGGAAAACCCCAGGCCCAGATGCAATACCTAAATTCTGGTTAAAAGTATTAACATCTTTGCTTGAAGATTTAGCCAGGAGTAAGAACTACTTATCTGCACACCCAGAACAGACACCAACCTGGCTAACAACAGAAAAGCAATGCTTCTACTTAAGAGTGAACCTCCAAACTACCCTAAAAATTACAGAATAACTTGTCTTCTGACAACGTATAAACTATATACTGGAATTGATGCCGACAGAGTTTATAGTCATTTAGAAGAAACCTCAATTATGGCAATAGAACAAAAGGGCAATAAAGGAAAGTCATGTGGAACAAAGAATCATTTGTTAAATAAAGTCATGGTGGAGAACTGTAAAAAGGGGAAGAATCTAAGTATGGCATGGATTGACTACAAAAAAAGCATTTGAAAGTATCCCCACATTCATGGATAAAGGAGTGCAAAAATGTATAAGATCCACACTACACTGATAAACTACATCACAATGACCATGAAACAATGGCAAACCACTTTGCAGTTAGGCCATGATAAAGGACAAGTTATTATTCCAGGGATAAAAATCCAAAGGGGGATATTCCAGGTTGACTCTGTCACCGTTGCTCTTTTGTCTTGCCCTTAACCCATTAAGCTGTCTGCTTAACAGACTGGGTCATGGCTATAATTTGGTTCCTAGAAAACAACAAAGTGTAAAGGCTTCTCATATTCTCCTTGTCAATGATTTAAAACTGTATGGTTCATCAGATGAGGAACTGAAAGTACAACTGCAAGCAGTCAAAACTTTTTTAGATTATATAAGAATGTCATTTGGTCTTGATAAATGTGCAAAAGCAACCTTTACAGCAGGAAAGTTGCAGCACCAAAAAAATATCAGTTTGGGATGAGAATGTGATATAAAAGAACTTGAGCAAGAAGGAGTGTATGACTATTTGGGAACTGATGAGGGATCAAAAATAAAACATGAACAAATGCGAATAAAACTTAGTAAGGAATATTTTAGAAGACTTTAATTCTGAAAACAGCATTGACATCTAGGAACAAAATTCAAGCTATAAACCAATTTGTTCTTCCTGCCATAACTTACAGTTTTGGAGTGACTGACTGGCCTCAAAAGGTGCTGGACAGATTAGATAGGAAAACAAGAAGGATTCTTCGTGCTCATCAAAGGATTTATAAAAATCAGTGTATACTAAGATTATATATTCCCTGTTCCAAATGAGGTATGGACCTCCTTGAAATTGTTTACATGTATAGATCTGCAATGATGGGACTGCACACATATCTGCTAACCTCACAAGACCCAAACATAGTGAAAGTTTTGAAATATGAGGAAAATAAAGCTAAAATGACTTCCCTGCTTAGTCAGAAGTATGTCAAGTGGGAATGGAAATCAAACTCGAACTAGATAAAAATCAGGCAGCAACTGAATGTGCCAAAAAACAAAGGAAAGAATATAAGGTGAAAGATTGGATGAGAAGGCAAGAAATGTGGAAAATGCATAGATACAGTTGTAAGTATAGAAAACCCCTGGAACAACCTCATGATCAACAGGATTAAACCCAGGAATGGTTAAGGAAAGGTGAATTCAAACCTAAAGATGAAAGGTTAAAATTGGCAGCCCAAGATAGTGGGCTACGAACACATTGGTTTACAAAATCCACTGAACATGTGGGAGAAACAGACAAATGTAGGTTTTGTAAAACAGAATTGGAAACAGTCACACACCTTGTTGCTGGTTGTGACATACTAATGGCAGAAGGGCTGTATACTGAAAGGCATAATAATCTGGCAAGAATGTTGCACTGGGGATTGTGCAAACATTATGGTATTGTAGTGGGTGAAAAATGATGGAAACATGAGCCACAAAGCATCATAGAAAATGATGAAGTCAACATCACATGGGATCAACCATTACCAACAGTTCAAAACATAGATGCGAGAAAACCAGATACATATAGTGGTCCATGAAAAAAAGACAAAAGTAGCATTGATCATTAAAATTGCTACATCCAGTGACTACAGTGTCTTGCATACAGAGACATAAATTCATAAAATATCAGGATTTGCAGGCAGAAATGAGAGCAAAGTGGAAGAAAGATACCCAGATAGTTCCAATAGTAGTAGGAGCAACAGGTCTTATAAAAAAGAATCTACAATCATATTTAGATATGTTACCAATACATGTAATGCCGTACAAATTGCAGAAGGAGACATTACTGGGCACATTGCAGGTGCTGCAAAGAGCACTTCTGGCTGACATCAAAGACTGAAACAATACTAATTTCATGAACTTCAATTGTACTTTGACTTAGGAATGGGGTCCATTCCTGTCATAGTATTAGAAACCTAAAAGTTTGGAAGAAATTAAAAAAGAGAGAAACCAGAGGCCATTGTCAACCTTTTGGCTGACAGTTTCAGCTCAAAATTCCCTTACTCCCTCCCTGATAGTCCAAAGAAAGTACTGCATACCAAAATTTCCCCACCATTACTTGGGAACAGGTTATCAAACCACTTTTCAATGCCAAAGACACTGCATTGATGGGCCCTGATAACATCCTGGGATGTTTAATAAATAAATAAATAGCATGAAACATGGCATCTCTAGTTCACTTCAATCACTTTTCAGCATTTTGGCTGACAGTTTCAGCTCAACCCCCCCACCCCCACTCATCCATGATAGTCCAGTAGAAAAATAGCTGCTGGAGTACTGGAGTTTCTGAAGCAAAAGACAACCAAAAAGCTTTATACACATACATCCGTAACCTCAGGAGAAATACGTAACAATCAAAACAACAAAAGATAAAACATCTTGGCCAAACGTAGGTAAAACAAAGTCATACATACTAAAAGCCTCCTGACCAGTAAAAACAGGCAGTGAAGAGAGTTACTTAATACTTCAAAGGCTAAATCTGAAGAAAAACAGCTTCTGAAGCAAAAGACAACCAAAATGCTTTATACAGCTACATCCGTAACTTCAGGAGAAATATGAAGCAATGAATAGAACTTACTGTAAATGGTATCGCCCACACTGAACCACAGGCCATTGATAACCTTTTGGTTGACAGTTTCAGCTCAAAATCCCCTCCCCCACTCCTCCCCTCGATAGTCCAAAGGAAATACAGCATAGCACAATTCTGCCAACCATTACTAGGGAACAGGTCATCAATGCACTTTCCAAGGCCAAAAACACTGCATTGATGGGCCCTGATAACATCCTGGGATACTTAGAAAATAGCATGAAACATGGTCTCACTGGTCCACTTCAGTCACTTTTCAGCTAAAGCCTACAGTCAGATTCTGTACTCAAGGAAGGTAAGATGCAAGCACTATGTGGGCAGATTTTCTTCTTGGTATTTTTTTTTTCTTACTGTTTTGCTGCACGGACACACGGTCCAGTTTTGGTTCTTGATCTTCCTGCCTGTCCCAAATCTTCTTCAACAGACTGTCTTTTGTTTTGCTGCAACATGAGCCCCAATAACTGTAATCTGTTCTCTTTGATCTTTTCTGCAATAAGAGCTACTTTGACATCTGCTCTTATCCCCTCATGTCTTCATCTGTCCCACAGTGTGCTTCCTATCACCCATCTCAGGCACCTTATTTCCATCACCTCTAGCTTCCTCAACTGCTCTGTCTTTACTGGCCAGGTTTCTGTACCAAACAATTGTAATGGTTGCACCGCTGTTTTACACAACTTACTTTTCAACTTTTTTGGCATTCTTCTGTCGCATACTACACCAGACACTCTGTGTCAGTTGGCTGCCGCCCCTCTAATTCTAGCTTTGACCTCTTTATTTAGACTTCCCTTCTCCTCAATCACCCCTCCCAGATACTTAAACTTATTAACCTGTTCCACTATCTTCCTTTCTATCTCATTTCCCAGCTTCTGCTGATTTTCCCCATTTGCTGCCATTGCCACTGTCTTATATGTATTCAATTTTATCCCATGTGCCTTCAGTTTTGCATTCCATTTGCCTATCCTTTGCTGAAGTTCTTGCTCAGATTCTGCCTGTAATGCCACATCATCTACATACAGCAACTTTGTTGATCTGTCCCCTCCAACCTGTTTGCTAATGTAGTCCATCACCAGTATGAACAGCAGCGGGCTCAGAACTGAATCCTGTTGCACACCTGCTCCCACAGGGAATTCCTCTGTTTGTATTTTAACCATTGTGTCCTTGTACATAGCTTTCACTAATTCTATCAATATTTCTGGGACTTTAATCCACATCAGGACTGCCCAAATCAGCTTTCTTGGGACCTTGTCATATGCTTTCTCCAAGTCTAGGAATGCCAAGTTGGGCTCTTTCCTCATCTCTAGATTCTACTCAACTGTCTGTGTCATTGCAAACATTGGGTCAATTGTGCTGCATCCTGATCTGAATCTCATTTCCCATTCTACGTCTACTACTCTGTGTATTCATTTATCAATCACCCTCTCCAGAACTTTCAAGCAATGTGACAGGAGTGTGATACCTCTGTACTGCCCACAGTTGTAAATGTTCCCTTTGTTCTTGAACACTGGCGCTAGTATGCTTATTCTCTGACCACTGCTTGCAGCTAATTGTGGCAACCAGTGGTTTATACTGTGAGCCCACTGTTTCACTGTGGATAACTTTGCAATCACTGATTCTACCCCAGTACCCTTTCCTTACTAGGAGGAAGTCTACTTGAGTTGCATGTTGGCCACTTGTATGTGATCTTGTGACTGTCTCTCTTTCTGAACCATGTGTCGGTCACTATTAAGCCATTTGCCAGACAGAAATCTAGAATGGCCTCCCCTTCTTTATTCCTGTTGTCCCACCCATGTGGAACCAGGAAGACCTAATATCATGTTCTGTCTGTCCCAAAATGTGCAGTCAAGCCTCCCATTATCAATACTAATTCATGTTGTTCTCCTTTATCTAGTAGGTCCTGCAACTGCTGTCTGAATACACTCTTTTCTTCACTATCACAACTCTGCTGTGAGGCATAGGCTGAGATTATGAATACTGCAACAAACTGAAAAAAAAAAAAAAAAAACGCCAAAGGAATGATAAACCACACAATACAAATTTAATAAAAAATCGAAGCAAAATACAGGTAAAACGCTTTTAGTCCAGCTTAATAGCCAGACTTCATCAGACAAATAACCTTTTTAAAAACACCTCTTATATAGTAAAAAACACACCTTCATTAGTTAATTCTAACCAATAACAACACAACCAACCCCCCTTGACCCTCCCTTGTGCAAAACATGCTTTAAACAGATATAAATTATAAAATATACTACATAAGTTTTTTGTTCAACAGGTTCTACAATATTCTACATAACATATAAAAATGCACATCTTAAACAAATTCTAAAATAACATAAAAATCATACATAAAAGATGGATAAGTGTATGTGTTTCTTTCTCATTACCATTACTTACAAGCAAACCCTAAGGCTAAATCTACCTAGTTAAGCTTCTCAATTTTAAAATACAAGTAATAGATGTCACTTCATTTAAACCTGGTGGTCTGCTTGAATCTAAACAAAGCTGCCACAATAACTCATATTTTTTCCAATAGTAACTGAAAGGGACCCCCGCCCATATCAGGTACCACTTGTTCAATAGACCTAAACAGAAAGCTATAATTAGAGAATCTAATGCAATGTCTCGCTAGGGCATTTTCTAATTTCCCTTTATTTATACTGTATGTGTGTTTGTACACTCTTTATTTAAGCTTTCTGTCGGTCTTCCCGACACAGAATGCAGGACAATTTTGGCACTAGGCTAGATACACCACAGATTTTGAATTACAGTTAAACCTTTCATCAATCCTATAAGTCCTATCCCTTACTACAAATGAAGTATTTAAAACTACATACCCATAAGCTTAACTTAAATGTGATGTTTGGTAACAAGGTAATAGAACAACGTAACAATACAAGGGTATTAAGTACGTATAATACACCTATGCACCCTTTACTTCTTTTATTTGAACATTTATGTGAGCTTGATTTTAGGGGTTTAATGAACCATTCGGTAAAAATGAATGATTGGAACATTTCAGATAAAGAAAGGGAAGCACTGCAGTTATTTAAGTCTTTGCCCATTACAATGTTAAAACTCGATAAGGGAAGGGGACTTGTGTTAATGGATATTGATGACTACAATGAAAGGATGAGAGTAGTGTTGGAAAGTGAATCATATGTAAAAGCAAGTACAAATGAACTACGTGTCATATAACCGTATCAAAATGTTTTTAAATGATTTGTTTATTGACAGATTGATAGATTTAGAAACATTTAACTACCTTTCCACACTCTCCCCAAAAACTCCCTCATTGTTTGGTATGCCTAAGATACATAAGAACTTGTTAAATCCCCTGTGAGGGCACTGGTAGATGCTAGATCATCCATCACCTACGATATAGCAAAGCTGATTGATTGCACTCTAAAGAAATATGTTGCTAAGGAATAACAAATTTGTAGAGACTCATGGGCTTTTCTGGCTGCTATTAATGAATGCCAATTTAGGGAAGAAGTGAATTTTTTAACAACTGATGTTATAGACTTATACTTTTCGATACCATGGATGACAGGAATTGAGTGGGTACTTAAGAGAACAAGATGGCATGGGGCCCCTGATTCTGAAGTTAGATAGATGGAGGAACTGTTGGAAATACTGTTGACAAATAACTTTATCTTATTTAACACAGAAATCTACTTACAAAAAGTGGCGTTACAATGGGCTCACCATGTGGAGCAAGTTTTGTTAACCTGGTGATGGCCCATTGGGAACACCAGTTCATTTTTTATGGGGAGATTATTGAAAAGATTGGTCTTTAAACTAGATTCCTAGATGACATTTTTTTAATGTTTAAAGGGAATTGAATAGATGCTGAACAATTGTTAAATACTTTAAACAACACAACTAGTATTTTGAGATTTACCAGCAACTTCCAACAAGATAAGACCTCGTACTTAGATGTGGAGTTGGGGAAGGATAGAACTAGGAAACAATATGTTGCTAAGATCTATCGGAAGGCAACATATTATAATTCTTTATTGCATTTCACTAGTTCACACCCAACCCATCAAAAAATGTCAGTTGTAAAAGGCCAGTTAGTACGAGCAGCTAGAATGGTGACTGAGGATGACACATTTATAACAGAATGTGAAGTGCTGAAGAGGATGTATTTATTTAGTGGCTACCCTGAAACATTAATTCTTGAGCTGGTCCATGAAGTACAACATAAGAGAAGAACTGGGGTATATAAATCCTTTTTAAGTAGATACCAGACAGACAATACGATAGGAATACATGTAGGTCCGAACTATGTTAACACCTCTGTTGTGGTGGGGATGGAGTATGAGGCTCAGAGACAGAAAACAGACTATGTGGTGAGTTGTAATACCCCTTACAGTATAGATTCACTTGGGATTAAGGAAATTTTATTTAGGAATTGGAACCTCTTATTGACTGACAGTGAACTTGTAGAAAAATTAGGGGACAGAGCAACCCTAATTTTTAAAAGGGGCAGAGACATGAAAGCCATACTAGAGGGGCATAGATGGAAGGTATATAAGACCCCAGGTTTGTTTAAATGTGACTCATGTAATTTTTGTAAATACATGGCCTCAGGAACTTCATTTGTGGTAAAGGATAGGACTTATAGGATTGATGGAAGGTTTAACCGTAATTCAAAATCTGTGGTGTATCTAGCCCAGTGCCAAAATTGTCCAACATTCTACATTGGGAAGACCGACAGAAAGCTTAAAGAAAGAGTGTACAAACACACATACAGTATAAATAAAGGGAAATTAGAGAACGCTCTAGTGAAACATTGCAATAGATTCCCTAATCATAGCTTTCTGTTTAGGTCTATTGAACAAGTGGTACCTAATATGAGGGGAGTCCCTTTCAGTTACTACTGAAAAAATATAAGTTATTGTGGCAGCTTTGATTAGATTCAAGCAGACTACCAGGTTTAAATGAAGTGACATCTATTACTTGCATTTTAAAACTGAGAAGCTTAACTAAGCAGATTTAGCCTTGGGGTTTGCTTGTAAGTAATGGTAATGAGAAAGAACCACATACACTTATCCATCTTTCATGTATGATTTTTATGTTATTTTAGAATTTAAGTTGTGCATTTTTATATGTTATGTAGAATATTGTAGCACCTGTTGAACAAAATATTTATGTAGTACATTTTATCATTTATATCTGTTTAAACTAGCATGTTTTGCACAAGGGAGGGCCAAGGGGGGTTGTGTTGTTATTGGTTAGAATTAATTAATGAAGGGGTGTTGTTTACTATATAAGAGGTGTTTTTAAAAAGGTTACTTGTCTGATGAAGTCTGGCTATTAAGCTGGACGAAAAGCACTTTACCTGTATATTGCTATGATTTTTTTATTACATTTGTAGTGTGCAGTTTATCGTTCCTTTGGCGTTTTTTTTTTTTTTTTTTTTTTAGTTTGTTACTGTTTTTTGTGCTTTGAGGTCATTATGAATACTGCCCTATCATTAGTCTGGAATCTGATTGCCATGAGTCCATCACTACTTCTGATGACATCCCTTACTGTCTTCTGAAGCCTCTCCCTCATCACAATTCCCACACCATTTCTAGCCTGCCCTCTGCCTGTGTATTATACTCTGGATTCCAAGCCGAGTGGCTTTGTTGCACTATCCTTCCATCTTGTCTCTTGGATACATAGGATGCCCATCCTCCTCCATACCATCATTTCATCCACTTCCATGCTCCATCCTATCAGTGAACCTACAATGAGTGTAGCAATTCTTAGCTGATGTTTGGCTGGCTGACTGGTTTTGCATCCAGCTTTCTCTCAACAGAATTATCACAGTTAACCCAAGCTGGGAACTGGACGCTGGCCAGCCAGTAGCTTACTGACTCAGGGTTGCTGGACTTTATGGTGGGCACACACTGGCCAATAAGGGCATATACACCCCTCCCACCTTTAGCATGAGTCCCTGGCATAGGTTAAAGTAGGCTAGGTCCTCAACCTACTTATTACTGGCAAATACTCATGCCTATTTGGCAACATTAGTCATGATGATCAAATCACCAAAAGATCAATGAAACACCACTGGCAAAAGCCCAAACTGATCCCGAAACTAGAGCATTGCATGTTAAGTTAAAAAAAAGAAAACGTTTAGGACAGCGGTTAGGAAGAGTTAAAAATCATGAGAGTTCAGAGTGGCCAATAATTCAACCGTAATAATAAAGCATTATTAAAAGCTTTAGTGCTCATGGGAAAAATCAAGTATCCAACTAGTGTGCTAAGTTTAAAGAGAATTTGATAACTGACCCATTGGAACTAGCAGCAGTATTTTCTGATGTCTACTTGGGGAATTAGCGTACATCCACATTACTTTGCTTTTCAAGGTAATGTCAATGGAGATTGTGCTATTATTAGTATTTTTGCCTGTAAGCAGAATACATAGCCAGACAAGATGAGCTACATGGCTTATTTAAAAAAAAATGTGGACAATCTGTTTGACTGCCTACGGAAGTCACTCCAGGAATGCTTGACATATGGATATGTTCCTGTGGTACAATGGGAGTTACTAGCTGTTCCTATCCATAAGTCAACTAGTAAATCTTAGGTTGAAGATTATAGGCCAATTAGACTAACTTGCATTTTATTGAAATCCTTTGAGATAATTATAGGTAAGATAATATATGAATATGGCACTGTAACTGATCAGAAATGGTTTTCTTTCTAGCCACTCCTGTTTATCTACATATTAACTTTTTATCAGGATATTTTCAGCTCCTTGTGTAAGGGTATACCAGCTGATGTGGTTGACTTGGATTTTGCTAGGGTGTTTGATACTGTTCATAATTAAGCTATTCTATAATGTATGTATGAATTGAATATTAATCATCATATCATTCAATGAGCGCCAAACTGGTTGGATGTGAGAAAATTCATTGTAGGAGTAAAGGATTAGTAGTGTGTGTTGGAGTGGGGGGGGGGTCAGGCTCACTGTTGGGGGCAGTTTTATTTGGAAGTTTTATAACACAGTTTCCACAGTCTGGAAAACTTTGGCTGAGTAAGTTTGCTGACACCACAAAAATGTGAGGTACTGCCAGCAACACTCAGGACCAAAGGTCCTTACAATAGACACTGTCACTGATCTATTTCAGTAAGTATGCACTCTAATCCTCAAAATTGTTCTCTTTTTCATTTTAGAAAAAAAAAAATCATGGATGACCAGCAGATGGCTAGAGCTATTACTGAAAAGGACTTGGCTATAGTTATAGATAGACTCTGGACTTAACTTTAATGAACATTTAACTAGTGTCATAAAAAGTGATATGGAATACTAACATCAAATGACTTTTTGTGAGTAGGGATGCCAATGTCTTAGTACCTTTTATAAGGCTGCAATCAGAGCTATTATTATTTGCATTAATAATAATACCCAGTGAATGAGATTAGAGCATATTCAGATATCTCTTTCTAGGTCTATTTGGGGCCTAAGACAGTCTTCTTGGAAAGAAAGACTACAATCACTTTTGTACATTCTGTGAGTTATAGATTACTCTGTGAGGGGACCTAGTACTATTTTATAAGTGCTGCTTAAACAAACAGCTCTCTCCATTGCTCAGAATTAGTTTTCTTAAGCACTAAATAAGCTACAAATTACTACAGCACTCAACCTTCCTCTTTACCTAGAGGAAAACAGTTTTAGTACTTACTTTCCTCACTTGCTTAGAGAAAAACAGCTCTTATACTCCCTTTCCTCACTTGTCTAGAGGAAAGTAGTTTTTTTATTCAGGCATGTCCAAGGGTCAGCTCCCAGTGTTCTCTCCTGTCTATCTGATGAATCTGGGCACCTTGAGGCAATGTAGCAATTGTCTCATGTACACAGACAACCCTCTCCTCCTACCACCCAACACCACAACCTGTGAGAGATGCACTTATCTAGCCAAACTGGAGGTAAAGCTCTCTCCAACCAAGACTGAACTTGACAGTCAAGAGGAGAAGGTAAACAATTGCTCCAAACAAACTCATCACATAGTCCCACTAAACCTACACCACCAAAATCCACACACAGAAACAGTGAACAGAATAAAACATAGAACGTTGACAGTCCCAGTGTCTTGAGATGAAACTCACCAAAAGAACGGCAGTTCAGAAGCTGAAAAGTGTGTACGAAAGCCAGTGGAACAAATGAAACAAATGCCTTCAAAAACCAGCGATATCCACAGCCAAACTCTCAGCAGTTAAATAAACTTTTTTGAAAGCCAGTGGAACAGATAAAACAAATGAAACAAATGTCTTCAAAAACCAACAGTATCCTCAGCCAAACTGTAATTTTATTACACGAAACACAGAATAATCCAAAGGTTAAGGGCTTTCACTTGCTAAATGGCAAGCTTCTTCAGAACAAGTTGAAACAAACCTCTCAGCACTTAAATAAACTTTTTGGCGCCAACATTCAAAATACACAATGTTTCATATTAAAGGTATATGACACCTAAAAATACACATAGTGCAAAACCTATTATAAATTAATTTGTTTTATCTGTGAAGTTTGCTTTTGAAAAGTTTTTCACGGTGGTTTCCTTGATTGGGGGTGGGACAGAATGTGGCTATCCAGAGTGATTAGTCTATGGTCTGATCAAACCAGCGAGGGTTTGACCTCTGGTGTAGAACAGCGGTCGCCCATGTTGGTGATGATCAGGTCCAATATGTTGTCACCTCTGATGGGGGTGTTGACTAGTTGATCCAGGGCATTCGAGTTTATAAATTCTAGGAAGCATTGGGCAAGGGAGTTAGTACTTGAGTAGTTCTCCCAGTTAATGTTTGGGTAATTGAAATCACCCAATATTAGGGCGTTTGGTAGGACCTTCATATTTTCCAGTGTCTCCAGAAATGCGGAATGGGGGTCCTGGGTCATGGTGGGTGATCTCTAGCAAGCTACAATTTGAATTGCAGTTTTCCCATTGTTTGTTGCACGTGGATGATCTCTGAGGCATTGTGCTGTGCCACTAACCTGGAGTTGTGGGTATCCTTTATGAATATGGATACACCCCCACCTTTTGTGTTTCGGTCTGGGTTCTGTGGCCAAAAAGTATGGTATGAGTTATAGCCTGGTAGTGCTGGGGTGCTCTCAGGGGCCTTAAACCAGGTTTCTGTTACTGCACAGATATCAATGTTCTCCATACTGAGGAGTGCCTCGAGTGTATGCATTTTGAGGTTTAGACTTCTGGGGTTGAGTAGCATAACCCTCAGTTTTTGGTTACTTGTGCTATTTATGTTGGTGGGTTTGTTTGTCAGTTAATGTAAATGACAACTGATTCACTTTATTTATAGTACAAAGTATGCCATACTGTGGAAAGAAGATAGCTACTGCTTGCACGGGGTCTATATTAGAAGATCGAATGTTTAGGTGATCGAATACCTAAACAGTGATCTTCTAATATCGAAAACAAAAAATGGCAAACAGCCAATTTAACGCAGGGAAAGATTTCCTTTGGCCGTTCGCTGGATTTTGCTGTTTCCTATACTGTAGAGTGATCTCGGAGTTGGTATATTTAGTTAGGGGGTGTGGGGGTGAAGTACCCCACTTACTTTGGATGTAAAGTTTTGTTTTGTTTTAGTAGCCAAAGGACATGTTTCCCTGGGACATTCGCTATTAGAAGATTGATGTTTAGGTGTTTGATCACCTAAACATTCAATCTTCTAATATAGACCAGCTTGCTCTGCTGGGTGTCTAGTTTTTTTTTTGTTTTGCAACCTTTTGGCCATTGTAGACAAGGAATGAAAAGAACTGGAGTCATTTGTCCTATACAACAACCAGACCAGTTTTTGGTCACCAGGGTTAGGCAGTATCTCCACAGAAGTAAAAGTTATTGTCTAACATTTTCATGTCTTTTGCCATGGTGGTGCTGCGGTAGTGTTGTCACCTCACAGTTAGACGTTGCCCGTTCGATTCTCAGTTAGAGCGTCTTCTGTGTGGTGATATGCGTGAATGGGCATTCCTTCATTGAAGGTTGTGTGTTAGGCCCGGTAAGTCAGCACGTAAAAATCTACTGCCAATCATTAGCGGACCTGAGTTCCGCTGTGGCGACCCCTAACCAGGAAAAGCCGAAAGACACAAATGTGTTTAATTTAAATGTTGCCATTACAGTTTCATTGCAAATGTAATTACAGTGGCTATAACTCACCCGCACAGTTTTGTTTTTGGTACAACAAGTATTACTTCTGTGGCCAATTGATAGTACTTTTTTTTTTACTTCAGTCTGTGATATTATGCCAGATTTGATTTTTTTCTTAGTAATTTGCTCTTTCAAATCAATCAGTCAAACTGGAGCAGATAGCATTGGAATAACTCACTTGGGAGTCATGGGACACAAATCTACACACCCAGCAGTTTGCAACTTTTAAATCATTGGCATATTGGTTCAGCATTTGAAGAAACAGATTTTTTCATGGCAATTTAAAGAACTAAAAACAGAAGAACTAGTGACATCTTTAGAAGGAGGCGTGGCACAATTATCATTTGGCTCAGTGGATGTCAGGCAAGTTTTTTTTAACAGTACAAAGTGTGGACCCAATTCATTATCCCAGCACACTTTAATGCTGTATAAGCTCTTTCAAAAGCACCTTTTAATTTTTTTTTTTTTGAAAGGGGGGCTCATCTTTGGTCTACAACGTTGAAGGACCATTTTTTTTTTATTTTGGTCTTCAACTTAAGGCTGAGAGAGGCACCTGTCTGGTGATTTACCAGGGTGACAACTAGCCTAGCTACAAATCAGAACCATTATCTTAACAAGGGCTACGTCAGATCTAATGTCTCCTGTGAATCCAATGCTGAGGGTTTACCAATATAGTGACTCCGAGCTGATTGCGTTCTATGGCCTGTATTCTTTCTAGCAAATGTTAGTGCAATAAAATGGTACAGCAATTTCAACCCATGTTTGCCACCTCCTTTGTGCAGCAGTATTACTATCACTTCATTCCAACGCCAAGGGCGTACACTTTCAATTAGAGTGTTAAAAATTAAAGAAGTCATTATACAGTAAACATGACAGCCAACAAGGTTGTTATATTTCTTCTGAAGAACTGACATCTCTTTTACTAATTAGCAGTGGAACTAAGACATGATGAGTGTTCCATATGGGCAGTCAAGAGTATATTACTATAAAATACACTTTAACAAACTATCATTCTGCTTTTTGCCATACCATAGTATGTTCCAACAGGACATCATAGGGTTAGAAACATCCTTGCCTCATCTGGTTTGACCCAGTGAAATTTAAGACTTCCCTCCTATCTTTAACCAGGAAGTTTATCCTATGCCAAAATTATTTCTGTCTTCACGATACATTTCTCTGGGTTTTTAAGTAGTTGAAACCCCAGTCTAGCAAGCATTTCTGAGTCTTCTGTGCTTATTCAGGTATTCTTCTTGTCTGATTATAGCAAGTTATTTAAACTTTATCCTGCTCTGTCAATCTCAGCTTTTGTCAAGTGAAACTCATCAAATGAGGACTTCCCTTACCGTTCTGGCCTTGTTTGAAGCATTTTTTTAAGAATAAACAGAAGGATATCTCAAAAATAGTGATGTGCATTAATTTCTGATGGTAGCCTACACAACGGAGTTTTAGTATGAAGGGCACTTTGCAGTATGTATACAGTTGGGAAAAGGTTTCCCTACCAATGGTCCCATAGGTTCTTACCAAGCTTATGGCTAAGGTGGCCATCAAGAAGTCATCAATATCACATAGTGCTGGTGGGAGACAACGTCCCCTATTAAGTAGATTTTCTCCCCATAACCTTAGTGAAAAATAGCAAGGAGAGTGCAAAATGGATAAGCGTGCAACTTGTTAGCAACATGTAAAAGCGCTTACACTTATTGATTGATGTTTATCATTAGAGTAGAAGTTTCTTTCTCATTTATTGCTTCACATCTGAATTTTGTGATGGAGGCAACACACACAAAATAGGGCTAAAAAAACTGAACCATAACTTAGACACTAGTATTGCAGAAATCATGGATAATTCTTATAAACCAGCACATGACGGATAAGGTACAATGCTAGTGTGTAGACCTATACATACACTCAGTTTCAGTTGTGGTTTAAAATAAAGATTTCTGGTCCTGGCACTGATAGGTTGATTGCAACGAGTGTAAAATTATTCTGGATGCAAGACTCCTTTCATTTGTGTTATTATTTCAGCCATTTGCCTCCCTCTGTACTTCCTTTCATACCTGTATTCTTCTTCCTGGACAGGATGAGCAGAAATATGCATTATCACCATTCTGTTCTTAAGGGTTAATTGGTAAGTACTAGGCTAGCTGTCCTTGTAGGCCATTTTAAACCTAACCAATTTCCACTTTTTTTTGCTCAAATTAACTTATACCATTTGGTTAGAGATTGGTCTTACCCAGCCCATGGTCAGTAAATGCATGATATAAAGCAAAATTTAGGAGTTGCCTCTGTCCAGTCCTTGGGTAAATTTTCTGTTTCCCATCCATAGATACAAGATGTGCTGGAATATGGACAGGGATGAACTTTGTTTCATGTGGATGGGGAGTCTTTTCCAGAGCAGCAGTAACCCTCTGCAAGGTATACTTGTCCCTCCAAACCATTCTCTTGGTGTTTCAGAAGAGGTTTAGATCCCTTGGCAGAGTATTTATAATGCCATTACTTGCTTATGTGGAGTAAATTCATCAGTACTGGGTTGGAGGATTCCTTTTATGTCAGGCACAAGTCACATCTTAGCAGTCTACAGGATACCAAATATAGTGACAGGACATTCAGTCAATCCATGCAGGATTTGCCATTGAGGCCTTGTATCCTTTTAGCAAGATACTTCTGTGTGCTTTGCAGTTGTTGCATGTGTCTGGACAGGTACATGCTAAAGGGGACATTATATTCAATTTCTGGCCTAAGGATGGCTGAGTAAAGAGGACAATGACATCCCTAGATATAGACAAAATTCCTTTGTTTTTAAGTTGTGCAATACAGAAGGACTTTCTAAAATGGATATATGTTAGTTAAAAGTTAAGTCACTGCCCACATAAGTTCCCAAATCCTGAAAAACTGGGTCAATTCTTAGGGGAATATTGTCAATGTACTAGTTACCTGTGGTAGATGACTTCCCAAAGGATACAATAATGCATTTTTGGCATTTGGTTTCAGTCAATGATTTTGACACCAGTTATTTATTTGAGACAAACCTTGCTGCAGGAAGTCATTGTGGGATTCAATGACTGCTCCTAGCTTGCAGTCATCTGGAATCTTATTTAGCCAGACGTTTTGGTACTAGCTTTTACTTCAGAAAAGTAGATACCAAACAGAAGAGGTCCCAGCACTGAACCCTGAGTGACTCCACTTGTGAATGGTATCTTTGTGGAGGTAACTTCCCCTATTTTGATTTCCTGCATCCTTTCTGTGAGCCAGCTGTCAGTCTAGCAGGTGACATAGGGATTTATTCCCAGTGTCTTTAGCTTTTCTACTATGCCTGAGTAAGGAATTGTGTCAAAAGCTTTCGCCATGTTGAAGTATGTGGTATGTACCATTTTGCCTTTACCCACTGCTTTGGTGTCCTTTTCAATACAATCCACAAGGTTCAATAAGCATGACCTGCCCTTGACAAATTCAAACTGAGGTAGATCCATTGTTTGGAGGTTCCCTATGTCCTGATCGATTAGTTCCATGATAAGTCTTTCCAAGGCACTGCATATAAGGCTGGCCAGACTTACAGGTTTATAATTGTCTAGGTCTATGGAAGGTCCTCTCTTTTGCGTGAGAATGACTGTAGCTGTTTTCAATTTGCTTGGTACAAAACCTGTATGGAGGCTGAGATTTACCAGTGTTGTAAGAGGTGTGGCTAAACCATGATTGATGCCATTTAAGATGCTTACAAGGATATTGTCAGGACCCACTGATGCAGCATTTTAGCTTTTGACTGCACTTTTAGGACTTGATATTGTGTGACAGCTGGAGGTGAGCCAGTTTCAGGTATACCTTGAGGGACAGACAGAAGGGAGAGAGGGTTAAAGTTAGAGCTAAATCTATTGGCCAGTAGATTCAGTACATCTTCAGCCTCAGTATAGGAAACACGATTCACAAATCTTCAGCCTCAGTATAGGAAACAAGATTCACAATCAGTTTATCACATTGTTGCATTGTGTTTTTGAGATCATGAATATAACTAAAAAATGCCTTGTGATTGCCTTTGGCTTGGGTAGCTATTTTCATCTCAGACTTGGTTTTGGTGGATTTTATTAAGCTCCCGAGTTGTTTTGTTCATTTCAGTGGCAAAGGCTCTAATATTCTGGGAATTATTTTTCTTACTTTTGGCCAAAATTATTTTCCTTTTACTACAAAAATTGCTGATATTATGATTACACCATGTGGGTTTATTTCTGGGGTTTGCCCTGCATGTGTTCCTACAGGATACAACTGCATCTATGCAGCTGCGTATGTGCTGGTGTGGTGGTGTACACTTCTGTATATTCAGTGCAGTTAACTGGGTTTGGTAAGAGGGATATGAAGATTGCAAATGTAATACTTAGAAGTGAGCAGTTTGTATTAAAGAAATTTCTAAAGGTACCTTGGGTGGAAGGGATCTCTGCTTTCAATTTTATTTTGAAGGAGACTGCTTTATGGTCAGACCTGACAAGTAATGAAGATACACAAGGGATGGTGCAAGATGCTCCCATATTAGTAAGGACAAAATTCAAGCTATTATTTCCCCTAGTGAGTATTCTAACTAATTGTTCCAGGGCATTTGTACTGACAAAGTTCAGGAATCTCTGTACTTGTGCTCTATTGGGGAAATAGGCTTCTAAGTCTATAATTGGATAGTTTAGATCACCTAGGAAAATGGTACTATAGATAAGCATTATGGCTTTCTTGTGTCATAGAGAGAGTACTATAGCTAGCTAATATATGGTGTGAGGGGTCTACTTTACTTACCCGAACAGCCACATCACCGACTTTCACTTCGCCAAGATGACAGGAACAAAAAACCAGAAGACCAACATTTGGAACACTGACTTTCCACTTGAGGTAAGTAATCACTTGGCCATCCTGTTGAATTTTGCCCCTTACCCCCATGGTAGTGTGATCTCGGAGTTGGTATATTTAGTTAGGAGGGTGTGGGGGGTGAAGTACCCCACATGGGTGGGTTTAATTTTGTTTGTTTTTTTTTTTTGAAATGGCCAGGCGGTTACTTACCTTGAGTGGAAAGTCAGTGTTCCGGATGTTGGTCTTCTGGTTTTTCGTTCCTGTCATCTCAGTGAAGTGAAAGTCGGTGATGTGGCTGTTTGGGTAAGTAAAGTAGATCTGGTGTGAGACTTTTCTGATGGCTATTTGGACATGAGGAAGTTGTAGTACATTATGTTGCTTTACCAACCTTGATTTGAGTCTCTTCTGGATGTAGCTTGAGAAACCGCTATCTTTCTTCCCCTCCTGAGCAGTAGTTGGTCTAAACACATGGAAGGTGTTATAGCCCTCCACAGCCAGAGTACTCTCTGCTATTTTAAACCATGTCTCAGTTACTACATAGATGTCAATGTTCACCAGGGTGAGAAGGGCTTATAGGGAGTGGGGTTTCTTGTTTAGGCTCCTAGCAGTGATCAGTAACACCTTCACATTTGTCTTTACCTGTTTAGTTATGTTCCTAGGTTTATTGGGTTGGCATTGCCTAAAAAAAGGCATGACTGTGGTGAACAGTGTCATTGCCAATAATCAAAACCCTAGAGAGAACAGATGCAGGCCATCTCTGGTGAAGCAGTGTGATCTGTTGAGTGTATCCTCCCATGCTGACAAATATTAGACCCCCTGTGAATGACTCCAAAAATTAAGCCAATTATTGAAGTCAATTATTTTTTGCTTTTATTGCGTCATCATCCTAGGAGAAGGCAGAATGCTGCTCAATGCTAGGCTCATAACTGCATTGGCCACACAGTCTGAGAACACCATCGTGTCTCATTTCATACATTCCACTGAGGTACACCTCAAGTCATTGGCACAGTCATGAACTATGTGAGGAAGTAGACTTAATATGGTGAGTGTGCTTGGTGCCCCTGTTATGTTTTGGAGGTCTTTGAGGTTTAGGCAAGTTAATCTGTAGAATCTCAGCATATGATGGATTATTTGTATTGTGATGGCCTTGGAAAGGTGTGATGTGTGACAATTTTGGTGTCTTGAGTTTACTGTATGTGAGATTTTTTCCTTTCAAGGACATTATACATGTGCAACTCACATATTGTGTTATGCTGTTTGAGTAATAGATGATTGTCAGACAGCATGAGAGAGTTCGTACACTGTCTCAAGAGGGTCTATATTATATAAGCGAATGCACTGAATTGCAAACGCTATATAATCAACCAACAATCCCTGAAAACCCAAAATGTCGAACACACAGATCAGCGATTTTTTCCCCAGGGAAAAAAAATCGCTGATCCGTAAAAAAAAAATCAAAACAGAAACTAAAGTGAGGGGCTTCTCCCCCCACACCCCCCTACTTAAATGTACCAACTCCGAGATCCCACCACAGTGGAGGAAATGGCAAAGTCCCGAAAACGGCCCAGTCATTTTTTTCCTAGGAAAACTATCACTGTTCCGTGCTTTCGTCATTTTGCCATTTTGTGCAATGACGTTTGACTAAACAGTGTTCGCAATTCATTGAGTTAGCTAAAGTAATAGGGACCCCATCTCAAGATACCCATGTTAAGCAGGCTGGCTAGAGACATTATGGGGAAGTGCTGATCCATGATACTGACAGGAATGATTCTGGAGGCAGTGGTAACTATAAACTGCTTGAAGTGTAGTTTTAAGATAATGTTTAATTGGACTTACTTACTGCTGACTATTTAACGTTCAATAAAAAACAACTAGCCTGGAGACCTTCTTCTGGCGCCAGGAATAGCCAGTAAACTAATTACTGTACAAAAAAATCACCAATACTAAAATCAGTCCAAGTAGTATCAGTACATTCAATATTAAGAAATTTTATCAAAGATCTTTTAGCCTAGTATGTAGTTTAAGGGGAGAGACTTTACAAAATGATACTTATGTGCTTATTGTCAACAGCTAATAAATGGGGAGAGGGAAGGAACTATGTTGTCAAACTATCATAAGGGGCAGGCAGTAACAGATACACTGGGTTTAAGTACAAAACTACAAGAGGGTGGGTGGAACAGAAAAATAATTAGATCCTTAGCTCTAAACTAACTGGCCTGGAATTGCTTTACTGCAAAGACTAGTCCTAAACTAGCCTGACATATACTTGGTACACTAGAATGAAACTAGGGTTTAGCAACAGTTTGACCACTTAAACAGCTGTGTACTGGAATTAATAATATAGGCTTAAAGACCTTAACTAAAGCAGATACAGACTGTTAAAATGAATTTAAAATCAGATCAATAAATAAAAACACTTATCTTTCATTCTCTATGTGATGGAACTATTACAATGCCTTTATAGACATATTACAATTTCATCTAGGCAAAAGTCACATATAGTACAAGCTAAACCATTTGAATCAAAGTCTTGAATTTGTTTATTTGTGATTAAGAAATCCATGCTGTTTACAGTTTCAGGTTGGTAACAGATATAGCATTTTAATCCTAAATGTGATAAGACGGGCCTGACATTAGCAACAGGAAATGACATCAGTTACTTCTAGGCCTTGAGGTACCATGGTAGCATTATATTGTAATTAATGACATCACTTGCTGCTTAACATCAGTTGCTTCAAGGCCTTGGGGTGTCATGGTAACATTACATCATAATCAATTACATCACTAGTTATGACATCATTTACTTTCATGGTCTTGGTTGTCATGGTAATATTACATCATAATCAATTACATCACTAGCCATGTATTATTTAAACTAATGTAATCAAAAGGCATATCATTTTAAACAATTCTTGATTCGTTGGAAAGTTACTATCTAAGGTTAGTATATCATACAATAATTGAATTTAAGGATTTACTTTTCATTTTACAATTCTGTTATTCTAATATGATTTATATTAATAAATGTATGTATATTTATGTATAATGTTATTTATTTATTTAAGATAGGTAGCCATTCCATACCTCTCAGCTGTACATATTTTCACAGAATGTCCAGATTTTTGCCTCATATTTTTAGTCCATTTTTCATAAATTTGTGGTTTCCTGGCAAATTACTGGCAAATCATTAAAGACTGAAGTTAAAAAATAATAACAGACATTTGAGTTTTAGACTTCATACCCTTCAGATATTCATGCTAATGCAAAACCTAGTATTCTATCAACTTTCTAAGTTTGCAAGAGCAATATTTAAAACTTGTCCCTATTTTTGGGCCTTTGTCCCACTTCTATTTATGGCTTTGTCAGATTTCTTGCTCTAAGAGGTTGAGAGGTATGGCCATTACCTAGTGATATATTTTGAGATACAGTTTTGTTAGATAACAAAGATTTAGAAGTATTACAATAAAGTAATGCTATATTACAACTAATTCACAGATGTGATTAGTATGTTATTTTCTAATTCAACATAGGTTATATGCAATCTCATACTAGAGAAGGCTGATTTGTTCTGATAGCTGCCCAGACTAGACATGAGTTGTTGAAACGTATTTACGGATGTGACCTGTGGTTGAATATAACTGCATAAGGCAGGTCTGCAGTAGGAAATTACATTTTTGAAGAGGTTTACAGTAGAAAAATATATTTTTGAAGCTTGGCAAACAGTAGTGTGATGTATTCAGGGTAAAGGAATTAACACTGGAGGACTGTGAGTATCATCAGATTGGTTTACTTTTGAGGAAGAAAGCAGGTGAACAGTGCTCTGAGGTGTATTCATTGCACACTGTAGCAACAACACCAGCTTGTTTAACATTCTATATAAGGTAATCAACAGGCAGGTTATTACCAAAGCAGCAGCAGTATTCTCTTTCAGAAAATCCAGAATTATATCAAAACTTTCCTGGAAGGGAAAGGTATTAATTGGTGCTACTGGTTTTGCTTCTGGTAAGAGAAGGAGCAAAGGGACATTGATTCCTAGCTAGTATAGCTGAGGTGAGGCCAGCACTAGTAGTAACCAGGTAAATAGCTAATAGGCAAATCATCACTATTTTTCATTCTTGGCTAACCTAATGAACATCTAAATTAGCAAACATTTGCTGAAATTAGTTTGCCGGTTCTTACTGGTGGCAGAAGAAGGTTTCCTGGCTAGTTGCAGGCATTAGCAGTGTCAGTGGCACAACAGGTAGCACTCTAACCTTTGCAGTGGGCTGTGGGTTCAATTTCCACACCAGGTAGAGGGATTGCTGACACTGTAGTGCAGCATAAAGGGGATGCTGCACTCCTGAGTGTACCATCTTTCGGATAAGATGTTAAACTGAGGCCTCATCTGCATGAGTTGGTGGTAGCTCAGGTAGATATAAAACTTTCCATGGTACCTATTGAAAAGAGTAGGGGAATTTCCCTGATGCACTGGCTACATTTCCCCCTAGTAGTATAAATACCACTTTAGGTCTCCCCTGAAAAAAGGCCACTAACTTAGTGGTACTAACCCTGTCAACAGATGATAAAATAAGTAATTAAAAGCTCAATAGAGCATAGCAAGTAATTTTTTTGTGTTATAGATAAGGCAGTTTATCTCGACATTGCCTATTGATCAGCAGCACATCACACTACACTGGTATAAATGTAGGCATTTAGAGACTTAATTTCTCTATACAACTACTGCTATTGTACTTTAAATTATCAGTAGATGCACAAAGAAGCTCTGGTTTGCGTTAGGTGGCATGGAGCGATTCATGCCTAGGCCTAGATTGTTCATTTTCACAGACATGTTTTTGCTAGGATTCACTTTATTAGCACTTCATGTGAAGACTTTCAATGTTTTAGACTGATAATACCTCCAGTATAATCAGCCCTAAACATTATAGAGACAATTCCCCTTACAGCCCACATTAGAACCATGGCCTTAACCTCAATGCCAAAAATGTGTCATCATCTCCTTTGGGAAAAACCCGGTTCCCATGAATTATCACATCGATGGTAGTCCACTGCACACAGAAGGCGTTATAAGAGATCTGGGAACACAGGTTGACAGCATCCTCTCTTTTGACCACCACAATCCCAATCCCTCCACATCACACACTCCAGAGACCTCAACCTCATTACCACAATCAACAGAACATGCTGGAGGGACAGGTTCATAACCCAGAGACCACACATGCTATGGAATAGACTTCCCATACATGTCAAGTAGAGCACCTCACTGGCCCTCTTCAAGAGAAATCTTGATGAGTGGATGGGAAATAGAAAATTCACCCCAGGGATCACTCCAGTGGCTTTACTCAACAGAGGCACTGGGAACTAAGGTCAGGTGGCATGATGCCAGGGTAATCCTATGGGCTAGGCTTGTAAAGGCCCCAGGGCCATTAGCCTAGTACACACCTATGAACCTATATGGAACCATGGATTTGCACTTTCTTACTTCCAACTGTTTCTGTAGCCAGCCTGGTTGAAATGAGTATTTTGAAACAATTGTCTCATGTTTACTGACAACCAACCAATGGACAGACTGTGTGAGAAATGTAGTTATACAATGAAAGCATTGTACAATGAAAGCACTTACACAAAGCCACAGCAAACAGGTTGTCAGTGCCACACAACAAACATCCAGCTCAGATCAAACACATAGACTTTCATATGCAGAGGCTCTTAAAAGTATCTTACCCAAACTACAAAGGCTATGGAAAGGATCATTGGGGACTCAATAAATAAGGATATGGGTAACCTACAGACTTGATCTAGGCCAGTTCAGACTTTTCAGGGGCTGATCCTGCCTGCTTAACCTGATTGATTTCTTTGAAAAAGCTACTGTAGCAATGGATTAGGTAAAATCAGCACACAACATATATATATATATATATATATATATCTAGGCCTCACAAAGGCATTAGACACCTTCCCATATTCGGGTATCATAGATAAACTGACAGAGGTAAATGTCAGTCTCTATGTGACTCATTAGATAGCAAACTGTCTCATAAACAGAACCAAGGAAGTAAAGAGGGGTGACAAAACTTCCTCCAAAAGACTTGTCACTAGTGCTGTACCTCAGGATTCAGTCCTTGGGCTACTCTTCTGAGGTCAAATCTAATGTTAAGAATTTGTGGTTAATCAAATTTACAGATGACTGCCATCATAAACTTCACAGAGGATACTGTGATCCTCAAGAGGATCTATCCCAAAAAAAGCTAGTATCAAAACCATGGATAAAACCTAAATGCCAAGAAATGTGTAGTCATATCCTTTGGCAAGCATGACTCCCCTTGTAATTATCCAAGTGTGACTCCCCTGTAACTACCACATTGATAACATGCCCCTGAAAATTGATCCTGTAGTCATGGATCTGGGAACCAATGTCAACAACAAACTGTCCTTTGATCACCACATATGCACTATTATAAGGAAGTCCTTTTTTTACAGAGATTATATATAAAGTTATGGTGTCCAGATCCAGGGATGTAATCATTCCAATGTACTTGGCACTCATTACACCAATCACTAAATATATTGTCCCTTTCGGTATGTACTTATTTAAACACTTGTCATAAGTGGAATGAACCTAATACTTTCTCATTAAGTAAATCAGGGGTCTTAATCATAAAAAATATGCAGACCATCTCAAAGCTTTGGTCCTCTTCTCAGTATCATATAGACTAATGAGAGGAAACCTCAATTTAATCTTTAGAGTCTCAGCAGACCCTATCCTGTCAAAACCATTACACGTTCGCAAGCCCATGGGTTACATAAACAACTGCTCAAGGGATCTCAGTCTTTTTTGCAACATAAATAGAACATGTTGGAGTGATAAGTATATGTCACAGAAGTTTTCTGCTTGTATGGAACTATCTTCCACTCCACATGAAGCAAAGTACTTCTCTTACTCTGTTCAAACATGATTCGGATAAATGGATGAGTAACAACAAATTTACCCCTGGTCTGGCATCCTTCCCCCTCATAGATAGGTGCAACATGTAAATGTCCCAATATATCCTTTTTTTGCTGGTCTCTGGGTTATTTGTATACAAAATATAAGGGCCAAAACCTACTATGGGAATGTAAGGATAGCCTTCTTAAGATACTAGTATGTACACATGAACCTTTCCTCAATGACAGGAACAAACCTATTTTGGGGTTTTAAGCAATGTTTTCTTTTATTTCACAATTCTTTATGTTATTATTTGGTAATAAGCAGCTTACCAGAATTAAAATACCATACACAAAGCACTTCAGCCATGACTGCACATACAGAGAAGGTATTTGTTTCTGCCAGTACTGCACTACTGCAGCATCGGCATTTGCCAATTGCATCCCTAATAATGCACCCCCAGTTGCCTGCACAAGGGGTAGACAGTTCCTACGATCCCACCTTTAATATGCCACTGGTTACAATAAAATAACAATAGTTGACATTAGGTTTCCTCCACAAGTCTTTATTTATTAAGATGATTTCCTAATGCCACAGAACTGCATTTCATGCTTGAGAAGGCTTCTTTTATCTGTTTTGACAGCAACATATGAAAGTTACTAATATTTGGTTGTTCAGAGTAAAGTCTGAGTTGTTGAAAAGTGGGGAAGGACCTGATTCTCAGTAGCATTTAATTCATTTCATAAGGGAAGTAAGTTTAGGTCACAACAGCAACATATTTTAAATAGAAGTGTGAGGTGCTGAAGGTAAAGGAATTGGTACTGAAAGGCAAATATCAAGAAAAAAATGACTGGTACCGAAGCCATGGTCTAAAACTAAATGCAAAAAAAAAAATCCATTATTATTCCCATTGACAAAATGGAATTCTCTACAAATTACAATATTGACAGCAGCCCCCTGAGTTCCAACCCAGTGGTATGAGACTTGGGAACATAGGTTGATAGCAATCTGGACTTCGACCACCAACTTTCCACAGTAGTAAGAAAAGCCTTCTACATAGCTTACCTCATAAGTGAGGGCACAGCATCCAGGTCAAGGGATGTTACAACTCCACTGCACTTCATTCTCATCAGACTACTAACAGAGTACAGTAGAGTCAATTATCCGAACATCTATTATCCAAAACGTCAAATACCCAAACCCAGCCTTCCAATGTTTTTGAGTAGGAAAAATCAGGTCTATATTAGCAGAACGAAAACCCGACTGAGTGAATCCCAGTTGAGGGACACATAAAGAGTGAAAACTGCTAATATCGCAAGAATGAACGGAGATCGCAGTTTAGAATTTGTCCCTTTACTTCAATGTAGTACGATCTCGGAGTTGGTATAGTTAAGTAGGGGTGTGTGGGGGGCACAACCCCCCACATGGGGGGTGCAGGGGGGGCTCAATCAGGTTTTCATTCTGCTAATATAGACCCAGAAAAATCATAAAGTATGAATATGTAAACATTATATGTATTAGCTTGTGCATGTTTTTTTAACTTGTAGCCTGCTTGTGTGTGAAGCAATATTCATTATTGTCCACTGAACTTGCTGAATGGTTGAAAGGTGTATTCCCTGAGTGCAGAAAAAACAAGATTTTAGACTTTTTTTATCCAGTTTAGTTTATGTTTGCTTATCCTAACAGTCTGATTATCTGAACTACTCTTGGTCCCAATTAATTTGGATAATCGACTCTACTGTATAACATACCCTTTTGCATGTACCTCACCAGACACCTGCAGCAGCTGGAGAGACCTCAGAGGTTTCTCACTAAGAAAATCCAGGGACTCCAAACCATGATCTTTGTGGACAGGCTGAAAGTCCTGTCACTTTACTCTGTATCTTACAGGGTGCTGACAGGCGACATGTGTCTGACCTATAGGACAATTTCCAGCCCTGCCCTAATGGAAATGCTGCACATCCGCAAGTCAAATGGCCCAAGTCATTCGATGTAGGGATCTCAACCTAGCCTGTGACATTAACAGAACATGCTGGAGAGACGGATACTTCTCACAGAGACTGCTGCTTCTCTAGAATAGACTTCCTATTCATGTAAAACAGAGATCCTCACTCACCCTATTTAAATGCAACCTTGGTAATTGAATGAGAGTCTGCAAATTCACCCCTGGGGTGGCACCCATATCCTTCATGGACAAGGGTAGCCAGTGTTGTTCACAAATCCACTCTGTTCATAAATTCATTCTGTGAACTAACAAAATAGAACAAATAGGGATACTTGGGCTTAACATGGCTAGGCTTGTAAAGGCTCTAGGGCTGCTAGCCTAGTAACCTCTTATGAACCTTTAAGGAAGGGGCCCAGAAGAAGAATAGCTTAGATCAATGTTTCTGTAAAAAAGTAAGGATGAAGACAGCTGTTAGACTGTGGTAAAATCTTTGTTCTGAAAATTGTGGTGATGTTGTTCCTTAATAATGTGTGTTCACCCTACATCTACAGAATTTGTTTAGTAGTGTTTGAAGTTTCTGGGAGTGGCTGAATGATCCTGAAAATCTGTAGAAGCAGGAGCGTACTCTTTGCTGTGATTCCTCTTTTCTCATGCATTAACAAGTGAGTAATTCTGTGGCTGGTGGCTACAGTGCTTTTCAGCCTGGTCCTTCAAATGAGACATTAATCCAAGGTCCCATCTGCTTGAGTTGGTGGTGGCTCAGGTGGATGTAAAAGATCCCACAGTGCCTCCTGAAAAGTGTAGAGGAAGTTCTCCAATGCCCAGGCTAAATTCCCCCTAGTAGTATAAATAGCACCTCAGGTCTCCCCTGAAAATAGGTCACTAGCCTAATAGGAATAAGTGGTTAATGAAGGATAAATAAAAATTAAATAAATGAAGTATCACAAGGACTACATTGCTGATCAAAATACTAGCCTAATAGGATTAACCTGGTTAACAAAGGATTAAATAAAAATAAGATAAATGATGTATCACAAGGTACACTGTGATCAAGATATGACCATTTTTGAAGAGGGTCAAGTTAAGGCTGGGAGAAGATTTGTCTCTAAACTAACTTTAGTGGCATGTGACCGAATAATGAGTATTTTCCTTTATTCACTAAACAGAACTGAGCTTTCTTTTACAAATACATCTGAAACTGCATTGCTGGGAGAAAGCGAAAGCCTTTGTGTGTGATGATAGCTCTTGCAATTTAGCATTCTTACAGATACAAAATTATTCACTGTGATATATGGATATGGTCTTGGTTTCCTCAACAGGACTCTTGTGAAAAACTGACCAAGAAGATGTCAGCAGAGAACAAGCAAACGACTACTAAAATGGTTAAGAAACACTCTGGTGTACAAAGACCCACATCTCCTGGTAAGTTAAGATTATATTTGCTGATTTTTGTTGAGCTCTTGCAGATCTTTACAGAAACAAAAGTGGTCTTAGGACTTTACTTAATTAGTAATTTAACTGTAGAATTTGATGTCATAAAATGAAAGCTCTGCACAAAATGTTATACCATAATTTAGAGGTATTAATAAAGTTTGTACTCTTTCGTTACATGTAAATGGGTGACCTTTACTAACAGTCCTTACCATTCCTCCTCCTTTTTGTTTTGAGACTTCACTTTACTATATTCTTTTCTGAATTCAGCACCAATAATGTTAAAAGTATTTTTGGGAAGGTTACCATTCACATTATTTCCCTTTATTATCTTAAGAACATTACTGCTTCATGAACATATGTATAGTACCTTATTCTGAAAATAGTCAATTTACATATGCAACACTGGTGATGAACATGCAATGTATGAAGATAACAGTTATTTATTTATTTTTATTTAGTCTGCTTGTCAGGACAGTACACTAATCACAACAGACCATTTGCAGTAACAGCCCAGGTTTCAATAAGACCAAAATAAAATACCAGTATTTTGATTGTATTTTCATAAGTATTCTTCATACATTACCTTTATTTACTGATGTGAAACTCATGAGTACAAAACAATCATCCCACAGCTTCCCTTAATCTTAGTTATCTAAGACAGAGGCACTGACCAAGTGATACAAGTGGATGGGGAATAGGAAATTTACACCGGGCCTGACACCCATGTCCCTTATGGACAGAGGTAGCTTATAAATGCCTGGCCTTCATTGTCCTATTTGGATACAGGACATCATTATTCTTTAGAGAAAACTTGGGTAGGCTTAGAAAGGCTCCCCCCAATGTCATTAGAGGGTAACAGTCTATGTAAATCTATGACTTTATTAAACACCATCTATTGCCAGATTTACAGTAGGGCACATTTACATTCTGTTTCTAATGTTGTGCCTACAGTCAGCCTCAAGTAATTTCTAATATTGAAAATGCATTTGTAGCATCCTGATCTCTAACCTATAAAATTATTATTCTAACTGAAGATGTTGGCAGTACACATCTGGAATATCTCCAGGCTCTCATAATTGTAAAATCCTGCATGTAGGCTAGTGGTCAGAGCTCTATTAAACAAAAAGGTGGTGGTATGCATACGTTGCATTTGAATCAACCCCCCTCAAAAAAAATACTTCATTTTTCTCCAAATCCTCTTTCATGAAAAAATAAATAAATAAAATCTTCTCTCTTAATAATACAATAATTGAAGTCACTTCTCACAGCAAATTATTAAGATTGATAGTAGATAATAATCTTAAAAATTACTTGCATTATCCTTGAGTTAATATAATTGTTCATTTGGGCTGGTTTTGAAGGGGTATGCCGATGCCCTCCCTTCGTTATCTCTTTGATTACACACACAGTGTAATTAACTAGCTTATAAAGTGAATAAAAGCTCCATAAGTTTTGAAATTTGTGAAGTCGTTGGCCATAAATCACAAGAGAAGCACCCTTTATGACATTCTGCATATGCATACAATACAGACAGAAATAATAATGAAGTAACCTAGGAAATTCAAGGTAGGAAGATTAAGACAGGGTTTTGAGGTGAAGGACATTTTAGATTCTCTCTAAGTTTAAGTACAAACCTTGCAGATATACTATCCCAAGGATTCAGCAAGCTCTGCACGGTGTGCAGGAACAGTGCAAGAGCTGCTGCACGCAATATGGCTGATGAGCGATCTAGGAATGAGCTCCCGGGATGTGCACGAGCGCTCCAACATTATTCCTGCATGGACACAGCTCTTGTATTCTAATTACCCATTTGCAAGTGAAAACCATGCAAATGAGGTGAATTAGTGATCCAGGAAGCAGGCAGGCGTCTGTGCAGGAATAGTGTAACCTGCAGAAATGTATTCAGCTACTAACTGAATACATTTCTGCAAATTATAAAACGGAGGCATGACAGCTCCAAAGAAAGCATGAATTCAATGTAGTAGACATGCCAATGGCCATTGACATGGTAAATAGTTGCAAAATTATAAAAAAATAACTTTTTTTTTGGGGGCCAATTTCCTCAGTTTAAGCATAGGGCAGTGCTGCAGCAATGGGATAGGCCCGAAAATAAATTAAAAAAAAGCTGGAAATAAGCATTTAAACCAAAATCAGCATTCTGCTATAACAACTTGTAAAAAAACCATAAAACACACAGACCATGTAATACTGGTAACTTCGAACAAAAAAATGGTCTGGACACGCCAGAAAAGGCTAAATATTATTTAATTCCAAGGTCAAGATAATATACAAGCGCTTTCACCCTGCTACAGTACATGGGGGATATCATGGGGATCTCACAGGCATCAGCATCCAGGGTACTCCACCAGTTCCTGGATACCATGTCAGCACATGCCAGTGAGCACATATATTTCCTCAACACCTGTGAGGCATTGACCAGCAATTTGCGTCTCTTCCACCAAATAGCAGAATACCCTGAGGTAGTGGGTGCTATAAACTGCACACACATACACATCAAAGTACCACCTGGTGAGCGGGGTAAGGATTACATAAACAGCAAGGGCTTCCCTTCTAATGAGTGCCAGGTCATGTGAGATGCCCAGGGCATTATAATGAATGTGTGTGCTGGCAGCCTGGAAGCTTTCACGACTCCCACATCTGGCATATGACACAGCTGTACCATAGATTTTCCAGTGGGGACATCCCATATGGTCATGTAGTGGGGGATGCTGGTTACACACTGGAGCCGTGGCTGATGACACCCATCAGAAATGCACACACACCCGAACAAGAACTCCATAATGAGGCACAGGCACAAACGAGAATCATAATAGAGCGTGTGTTTGGGATGTGCAAATCACAGTTCCGGTGCCTGGACATATCCGGTGGAGCCTTGCAGTACTCTCCAGCTACATGTACACAGATTTTCATTATATGTGTCATGCCCAACAGTATGATCCTGTGGAAACAGCTGCAGCAGGAACAGGATGGGGCAGGGCCACACAGCCCTCCACCATTGCCAAGGCCAGCACAGGCACAGAGTGACTGGAAGGAGGAACAACCTGAGCCTGCCCATGTAGGCAGCAGGAGGCATGCCCAGTATCCCCAGGCTTTGGCAAAGAGGCAATGCATAGCACATACACTGACATGATAGGAACCCAGGGAATGACACCTTTCTGACTCACACATACAGTAAAGGGATGTCAGACATGACAATACCTGTGCTTTACCATGTATAGGGAGTGTACTATGTGCATCCAACACAGTCAGCCCTTCAGCACCATCCTCAACACTGGCACAGCCACAAGTAACTCACTCTTCATATCAATTGCTGAATAGAGTAGTATGTTCTGCTAGTTGTAGCTATGGTATGGATGTGAGCATGCAAGGGACTTGGGTAGGTGAATGGTGTGGCAGCAGATAGTGGACACCTATATGGGCAGCATGGAATCAATAATAAATGCTGGTGTCAAAAAAGTAGGCAGTACTAGACAAGGTGACAAATCCCACTGCAGTACATGTGGTGGCTCAAACGTGTGTCCATAGGGCACACACATACATGTCAGTGAGGTTCACATGCCCAACAACAGCCTCAGCCAGCAGGACAGGTGTAGATGACCATAAGGAAAGGCTGTGCTAAGGGCTCCAATTAATGGCAATGGATAACAGCCTCCCACCAGACCTGCACAGACAGTCTACAACAGGTCAGGCAGTTGTATGTTACTTCTGCAGGGTATGAAGTCTGAAACTGAAATGTAGGTCAGTTAAACCTAATATCTGTTCTCTACTGATAGGCCACTAGTCTGCATGATAGGTCATAATACAAAATGAAATGGAAGCCAACAGAGTACCTGAAATACCAGTACAGTCATAGCAAATGTTTACAGTTGTCAGGTATACCCCCCCCCCACAATCCTATGTAGAAATGCAGTAACATGTACAAGTGGAGTTAATAACAGTGGAGCACAGATTACCTGAGTTGACCCAATTTACAGGATAGATTGTTGCGTGTACAATATGCAGGGCTCTGTGTGTTAGGTTGTTGTGTGTTGTACATTGTGCGGAAGTGGTCAGCATGTAGGCATGGAGGGTTGTGTCCCAGTGGCCTGTGGCCGCTACTGTTGATGGCAGGGCCATGTTCTGACAACTGCAGTGCCAATCACAAAGCATCCCATCAAGACCCAATTCAGCGGTCACCCATACTCATTGTTCAGATGTCAATATCTGTCACCATCTGAAAGATGGACATGCCATGAATGTGGGCCCAAACATACACACAGTACACAGGTGGAAGTACCCTAGGCAGAGTACATAAAATGTAACTGCCAACTGCACACATCTTTGGAATTGTACATACAGGTGAGCAGCATATTAATTGTTTGTGTAGTATGGAATACTGATGTGTTCTGGCCAATCACTGGCAGACCACAAAAGGCACACTTATGAAGTAATGAGAGAATCGCTATGTCCCCACACAAGGCAACATAAGGGGAATGTCCCAGGTATATCTGTGAGTCAGTTGCAAGAAGCCTCCATATTGGGTATATATTTGATCACCAAATGCTTAAAAAAGCGAACGGTGATTAATCGACCCTATGTAAGTGAAAGCTTACAACGTCGAACTGTCAGAACAGTGATTTTTTTCCAAGGGAAAAAAAATCGGTGTTCCAACAACAAAAAAAAAAATAAAAAACAAAACACTTTACATTAAGTGGGGGGCCGTGCCCCCCACACCCCCTTACTTAAATATACCAACTCCAAGACCGCACTACAGTGCTAAAAAACGCAAATTCTTTCCCTGGGAAAGAATTCGCTTAAAAGCCACTTTGATATTTTGCCATTTCAGTCTTTTAAGTTCAACCAAGATGCATGTGAAAGAATGCTTCTTCGGTCTTCTAACAGGAACCCTCCATATCACACATACTCAGCTCACCACACCATCATCCACATGTTTATCACAGGTCATATCCCTGCTGTTGTGAATGAGTACAGCATGACCCCCCCCACTTCTGTCTGGGAATACCCACAGAATGCAGCACGCTGAAGAGATATCCTATACCTCTCAACCTGTTAATGCAAAAAATCTGGACAAAGCTTGACAAAATGGGGTACAAATAGGGACATATTTTAAATATTGCTCCTATAAACTTATAAAGTTGCTAGAGTAACAGGAGTTGTTTTAATATACATTATCTGCAGGATTTGAAGTCTGAAACTCAAATAAATGCATGTCATTATTTAGTGACTTCAATCCTGAGATCATTCCAGTGATTTGCCAGGAAAAAAGAGGAACAGGCCAAAAATATGAACCAAAAATCTGGACATTCTGCGAAAATTTGTACAGTTGAGAGGTGGACGAGCTGTTAGCAGCACCCTGCCAGCATCCAGACCAATGGATTAATATGGATAACAGCTATTGCCATTAACACCTCGCATACTTACCCTGTGACCCCAGGGGACATTTCTCCCCAGACCTCTACTGAAAATTGGCTACGATCCAAGTCGAACTTTCCCAGTTAAGAAATAAATAAAAAAATAAAAATAAAAAATAAATAATCCAGTGGCTCGCAACCTGGGACTGTAAGAGTGACAGAATGCACTGGCCTGCTACAGATGGCCTGCATCACTACCAAATGCCCTGCAGTCCTCTGTCAAAGACCTGTGCCTGACCCGTACTGCCAATATATGTTATCTCATGGGGTCCCAAATAACATAACACAGTCCACAGAACACAAATGCAAGGCCATGTCAACAAATTCCAGTAGCATGCCCACCGTGTCCTACTGCATGAACTGTGGACCAACCCCCTAAATAATGCTGGGATGAAGGGACAACTATAGGGATACTTTACAGATATCACTCACATAATGTTAGGAAGAGGATAGAATAACAGAGTGGGGGGTGTAGACGCATGGACGCCATGGAGTGTGTGAAGTCTGAAACTCTGATGTGTGCCCATACTACCCCTGCCTGCTGGGTGGCTACAAACTCGCTCATAAACCACAACGTGAAGGGGAACTGAGCAGATATATGAGCCCTGCCTCTGGGTAACCTAGGTGAATCTGTACAGCTGAGAGGTATGGCCACAGCAGGATAAGGCCATTCTGTTATGTCGATAGATATACAATCAGGGGATCCTCAGCCACCACAGTATCAAGGTGCTGGACCATTTACACAAGTCCATCAGCAAGTGTCTGCAGCTACCCCTTTGGAATGGCATGAGAGTGCAAGAATATGTAGGCTGCAGATCACAATACTGGATGCAACATCATTCATCTTGTATTTCCCAGGAAATAACTGTGAGCAAATAAGTTTATCTTTCGGTAGGTGATGACATAATACATCACAGTGTAAAACAGTACATGCCTGAATATCTCTGCTAACACCAGCCATGTAACACAAGCAGCACAGACAGCAACTGTTACAATATCTCACTATCTGTCGCCCATTGTGACTCCATATTGTCAACCTATCTTCAGATATCCTGCAGAAACAAGTTTTTAGCTGTAGTTGTAGAACACAAAATCCTGCACTGGAGTACAACCTACCTGGAATGGATTCACACACTCAATACAGAAGGTTATACTGGGCATGCCCTTGCACTTAGAGAAATGAACTCCACGTCTGACAACAAAAATACAGAAGGTCATACTGGGCATGCTCCAACACTAAGAGAAATGACGCCCCTGTCTGACAACAATAGTGGAATATACATAGCTGTCAGTCGCAGATGTCTGTGCACACACACCACATTGCACACTATTCATGCTTTGCACACTGGATAAGAATACTCACACATATCCAAGGCCAACACACTATAATAGGTCAAACATACACACACAGAAATGAGGGGAAGAGAGAGGCAGACAGCAACAAAGAGATTGCCATCATGAGTCCTGTCCCACCCACCACTCATCCAACTGGCCAATATCACATGATGTGCCAATGTCAATTACTGTAGACATTTGCTTTTGGTAGCCCTCAGCCCTATGGTGTCTGTGGTGCTTATGATAACTGTGTAACATGATAGTACAAATCAGTATTCATCTAGCATTTGTATACCCAGTCCTGTCAAATGGAAAGTTGTGTGTGACTAAGGTGTTGTGTGTGTGTTCCCAGAGGAATGGTTTATGGCCCATTCACACACTGCACTTCCCATAGCCCATATTAGCACTCATGCTGATGTCAGTCACCTTGAAACAACCCTCTGGCCAGTTATCAGCCCCATAATTTCTGTGGCACATGTGTTAACTGCGTAATGCTATAGTGTAACATACTAGTTAGGTAGGAGTTGTAATCCCAGACATGGCAACTGTAAACTGTGTGTGTGTGTGTATGTGTAGAGATTAATGATTTTAAAGCCATTCACAGTCACCACACCTCCCATTGCCCTACTTTAGCAAGCCTGCTGATGTCAGTCACCTTGAAATACCCCTTTGGACAAGGGCTAGCCCTATAAGCTCTGTGGCAGTGTGATAACTGCTTAATGCTATAATGTAACATACTAGCCAGGTAGGAGTTCTAATCCCAGACATGGCAACTGTGAAACTGTGTGTGTAGAGATTAATGATTTTGAGGCCATTCACAGTCACTACACCTCCCATTGCCCTACTTTAGCAAGTCTGCTGATGTCAGTCACCTTGAAATACCCCTTTGGACAAAGGCTACCCCTATAAGCTCAGTGGTGCATGTGATAACTGAGTAATGCTTTGGTGTAACATACTAGTCATGTAGGAGTTCTAATCCCAGACATGGCAACTGTGTGTGTGTGTGTGTGTGTGTGTGTGTGTGTGTGTGTGTGTGTGTGTGTGTGTGTGTGTGTGTGTGTGTGTAGAGATTAATGATTTTGAGGCTATTCAAAGTCACTGCACCTCCCATTGCCTACTTTAGCAAGCCTACTGATGTCAGTCGCCTTGAAATACCCCTTTGGAGAAGGGGTAGCCCTTTAAGTTCCGTGGCACACATGATAACTGTGTAATGCTATAGTGTAACATACTAGTTAGGTAGAAGTTCTAATCGCGGACATGGCAACTGTGTGTGTGTGTGTGTGTGTGTGTGTGTGTGTGTGTGTGTGTGTGTGTGTGTGTGCATGTGTATAGAAATTAATGATTTTGAGGCTATTCACAGTCACTACAACTCCCATTGCCCTACTTTAGAAAGCCTGCTGATGTCAGTCACCTTGAAATACCCCTTTGGACAATGGCCAGTCCTATAAGCTCTGTGGTGCATGCCATAAATGCAGAGCAATATAATACCAGTAGCTACACAGGTAGGGGTATGAATCTCATCTGTGGCAAGTGTTTGTGTGTGTACCTTAAAAATGTTGGCCCCATTTACAGCCAGTACACATCTCAGAGCCTTATTTTAGCAGTCCTGCATATATCACCCACCTTACATGTACCTGTTGCCAAACCTAAACCATGTCAGGTCAGTGATGCATGTGATAAATGCATAACATAATGGTCTGTAAGGATTGTTAGAGGTTTGAACCTCACCCCTAGCAAATGTAAATGTGTGATTAAGGTAAAATTATTTTTGGGATCTGTCACCCACTACATTACCCAATGCCAGTATTTACAAGGGCTGGTGATGTTCCTCACCTTAGAAGTACCTTGGGACAACATCCATCCAATAAGCTCCGTGGTGCATGCGATAAATGTGGTGCACTGTAGTAGCAATACATAGCTAGGTAGGGTTTTGAAGTAAGTGTGCATGTGTGTGTATGTCATCAGTATCTCGTGGGAAGGTTGCAGTGATTGTGTAATAACAGGATGCATTGTGGGGCAGGTTTTGCTAAATTATTATATTGAGGCCCTACTATATGTCACAATGTCCACCTTACAAGGACAACAGATGTCATAGGTTCATAAGTAGGTACTAGGCTATCGGCCCATGGGCCTAAGTTAGCCTAGCCAACAAGGTTCCCTGGCTTACACCACCCAAGAAAGTTGATTTCCTGTGCCCCTGTCGAGCAGGGCCACAGAAGTGATCACTGGGGTGTATTTCCTATTTCCCATTCACTCATCAAAATTTTCTTGAAGAGTGCTAATGAGGAACTTTGCTTGACATAGATGGGTAGCTTGTTCCAGAGTACAGGAAGTCTCTAGGAGAGGAATCTATCCCTCCAGCATGTCCTGTTTATTGTGGTGACCAGGTTCAGGTCCCTAGAGCATGTAGCTAGAAGGGATTGGGATTTCTTTAGGTGTAGCATGTCCAACAGCTCTGGCTTTAACTTAGCTTTATATGTTAGGCAGAGATCTCCTTGGAGTAGGCAATATGCTACAGAGTAAAGCTGGAGTTTTTTTAAGGCGGGCAGTGTAGGGTATCTGCTTGAGGCCAGTAATCCTCTTTGTAAGGTACTTCTGTGGCCTTTCCAGCTGCTGCAGATGTCTTGTGAGGTACATTCCAAAAGGGGCATTGTACTCTA
Source organism: Protopterus annectens (assembly GCF_019279795.1). Classification (NCBI taxonomy): domain Eukaryota; kingdom Metazoa; phylum Chordata; order Ceratodontiformes; family Protopteridae; genus Protopterus; species Protopterus annectens. Next base: position 1,574,619,859 of record NC_056737.1, read on the forward strand.
TAATGGGCCTAATGAATGCCAAGTAGAGGGGAACAATGATCTCTTTTTTCCTGGATGGGAACCCTTTTGTGATGAGGTGTACCACATAGAAGGATTTCCAGACTACTGTGGTGATGTGATTATCAAAGTAGAGACTACTGTCCACCTGGGTCCCAAGGTCTCTTATCACACATTTGGCATTAAGTAGACTGCTGTTTATGTGGTAGTTCATTGGTACAGAGTTTTTACCAAAGGGGATGACAATCCCATGAGTGGAGGAGCTGCCTAGTCAGCCTCATTTAGAAGCTGAGATCCCTTATAAGATCCTCCAAAGCTAGCTATGAAAACAAAATTGCCACTGATTCTAGGGACAACCACAAAGCATTCTATAGCTATGTCAAGAATCTCAATGGAAACACTCAGATCTGCTCAGAGTTACAGCATGAAAATTACAGAACCAACTGATATTGCCAACATCCTGGCAGACAGGTTCAGTGCTAACTTTACCCCCGCCTCACCCCATAAAGGGCCCATATCTATACAGGAAGAATGCAGGGTCCCTGTAATCACAACTACAGAGGTAAAAGCTGCAATCTCTACAGCCAAAAACACAACATCCACAGGACCGGACAACATCCCAGGCTGCATTTTACACGAACTTCAGAACGAACTGGCTCCCCACCTAAACACCATGTCCAATTATAGCCTCACATCAGGCTTTGTGCCCACAGAATGGTACACAGCAACAGTTATCCCACTCCACAAAGGTGGAGCCACCACTGATTCTGGGAACTATTGCCCTATTAGCCTGATGAGCCCGGTCTGTAAGGCCATGGAACGTATCAGCATGGAACTCCTAAACAAAGGCATTGGTAACATCCAAACTCTGGACCCCACCCAGTGTGGGTTTGTGAAAGGCAGATCATGCCTCCTGAGCCTGATAGACTTCTTTGCGGCAGTCACCAAAGCCATAGATGAGGGTAAGGTGGTTCACACAGCCTATCTTGACCTCGCCAAGGCTTTCGGCACCATCCTCCATTCTGGAATTATAGCTAAACTCACTAAACTAGGTATAAATCCCTATGTCACAATATGGGTTGCCAACTGGCTCACTGACAGAACCCACACTGTAAAAGTTGCAGACTCCAAATCTGACTTCAAACCAATGACAAGTAGAGTACCATAGGATTCAGTCCTGGGACCTCTCCTGTATGGTATCTACTTTTCTGAAGTACAGGCTAACACAGAAGGTCTTTGGCTAATGAAGTTCACAGATGACTGCAAACTATGAGCCATAGTTGAGTCCCCAAATTATGTAGACATCCTACAGAAGGGCCTCACTGAGACAGATGCCTGGTGTCAGAGCCATGGCCTCAAGCTCAATGCCAAAATTTGCTTTGTCATCCCCTTTGGTAAAAACTCTGTACCCATGAACTACCACATAGGTGGCAGTCTGCTTAATGCTGAATGTGTGATGAGACCTTAGGACACAGGTGGACAGTAGTCTCATCTTTGATAATCACCATAGTAGTCTGGAAATCCTTCTACATGGCACACCTCATCACAAAAGACTTCTCATCCAGGAAAAAGATGTCATTGTTCCCCTCTACTTGATACACGGACCCATTATAGAGTACAATGCCCCTTTTGGAATGTACCTCACAAGACATCTGCAGCAGCTGGAATGGCCACAGACATACCTCACAAACAGGATTACTGGCCTCAAACAGATGCCCTACACTGACTGTCTCAAAAAACTCCAGCTTTACTCCATAGCATATCGCCTACTCCGAGGTGATCTCTACCTAACATATAAAGCTATGTCAAACCCAGAGCTGTTGGACATGCTACATCTAAACAAATCCCAATCCCTCCGAGCTACATGCTCTAGGGACCTAAACCTTGTCACCATAATAAACAGGACATGCTGGAGGGATAGATTCCTGTCCTTCTGGAACAAGCTACCCATCTATGTCAAGCAAAGTTCTTCATTAGCACTCTTCAAAGAAAATCTTGATGAGTGGATGGGAAATAGGAAATACACCCCGGTGATCATTTCTGTGGCTCTGCTTGACATGGGCACAGGAAAATAACTTTCTTGGTTGGCATAAGCCAGGGAACCTTGTTGGCTAGACTTACTTAGGCCCTTGGGCCAATAGCCTAGTACCTACATATGAACCTATATTGCTCTCATAAACTTTTGGTGAGTTGCTAGAGTGACAGGTTTGTTTTCATATACATTTTCTGAAGGTTTTGAGGTCTGAGAATCAGATGTATGTCATTATTTGTTGCCTAATATTCTGTGATCATCCCACTGATTTGCCAGGGGGACAGGGCTACAGGCAGAAAATATGAGCAAATTATCTGGACATTCTGAACAAATCTGTACAGTTGAGTAGTACGATGATGCATATGGCTTACTACCACTCCCAGGATTCGAACCGTGGCTGTGTCTGCTAAAAAAACAACAATTTAAGTCACAGTAGAGTGTGCTACTTGGATATTGTTGTCTATCTCTTCACTGTTTTTGTCTAAGTCTCTCTCAGTTGTACAATCTGACCTTGTAATTATTTTTTATTATGTAGCACAGTGTGGGTAACAGTGGTTAATACAGCATTACTATTTAGAGAAGGCAACACTAAAAATGCCATATGATACCAGAGTAAACACAACCAGTCCAGGATTTAGAGCTTTATTGACAGGCAGTTACAGTTTTATGTAAATACAACCTATATGGGACTATTACTGTCATACTGTCTGGTTTATTCAGTACAACCGATAACAAAACAAAATTTTATACTGGCAGCTGACTTTCTACTACATTTATATTTATTTGGTATGACTATTACAAGCAGGATTGTTACTCACCAGTCTCATGATGCAGCCTCTACTCGCATGGGCATCCTGATTCACAGCCCGCTCAGCTGCAGCTGTAAGAGAAATAGAGAAATATTTAGCCATACCTATCCATCATATACACAGGCTGGACATTATTAAACAGTTACTGGTATGAGTACTTTGGATCCACTGATCCAAGAGCTCCCTCTTCGTCTGGTTTAAGTTGGCGTAGTGGTGCCTGACCTGCTCACCAGTCCAAGGGATACCAGTGGCACTGGTGAGGTCACAGGCGAGATAGTCCCAGGCTTCCGCTTTATATTGGGAGCCTTGGTACTGGCCCTGCTGCAGTCTCTTGTCATGTTTTTTTACCAGGAGTCCTACCATGACCTTGGACTCCTGTATGCCCCAGCGCTGCGCCCAGAAGCGCAATCCCTCTCCGACTCCAGCCATGCTGCCTACACTGCGCACACACGCGCACACACACTCACACATGCGCGCGCGCACACACACACACACACACACACACACACACACACACACACACACACACACACACACACACACACACATACTTTATCTCGGATATGAACAGAACAGCTAGTTTAAATTACATACACTCATACATACACTTTCTCTCTCATACAGAAACAAACAGAACCACTAGTTTAAATTACACACACACACACACACACACACACACACACACACACACACACACACACACACACACACACACACACTCACTCACTCACTTTACACACACACACACACACACACACACACACACACACACACACACACACACACACACACACACACACACACACACACTCACCTTCTCGGAACAGTTAGTTTAAACTCTGCATGTTTTTACATATACATTGGCATGCAATGCATGCGTAATTCTCCTTAAAGGAAAAGGCACTGCTGCTATGGCCAAGGTGCCCATACATCGAACCGGCACATACCATCACAAAAAAAGCCCTGGCTAGAAGGATATAACTCCTCCAATTGACTTATTTTCTTTAAAGCTACCCTGGTGTGCATGCCTATTTTTCTTCTACTGTCTAGCAATGGACATTTTAGCTATTAGTCAGGTAAAATTAAACCAAGCTGTCTTAGAAACAGGCCATTCAATTACATCTTTATAAGTAGTTATTTCTGAATTTTGGTATTGTATATGATATTTGCCCTTATTAGTTTTCTCCTCACACTCATGACCTTGTCTCCCTTTGCTTGCATGATCCCCTTCCTTTCTACTCCTTTGCCATTTAACCTTCCTCTTCTAACTCCTTTTACCTACAGTACCCTGCCTTCCCTCCTCTCTTCTCCTACAGTCTGTCATATTGTCCTGTGAACAATTCTTCTGCATTTGTCCTTCTGTTCTGTTCTCTTCTAATTCTTTCCATCCTTCTATTTTCTTGGATTAATATGCTATCTGTACAGATCATTATAATTTTACTCTAATAGCCCTGGCACATTACTTGAATCAACTATATAAATAATGTACATCCAGATTTTTCTGTAATTTATTCTGTGTCTTGGGAAATTTTTTCCTGGGTCCTGCTAAGCTGGAATTCCAAAAAGGCAGATAGATAGATAGATAGATAGATAGATAGATAGATAGATAGATAGATAGATAGACAGACAGACATGCAGGCATATAGATATTTAGCTCCTCTAAAATGTCCTTCTTTTTTCCTTTAAAGAACAAGGTACTTCAACTGAGTGTATTATTTCAGAACAGAACCGTCATAATCTCAAACTTGAAGATAAGGTGCTGGTGTCTACACTGGTAAGTGTGCTGCATTATATCTTCATTTTAAAGCTATGTAGTACGTGGAATATCAGTTATCAATTTATGTTGCAGAAGTCTCTTAACCTGTCTGGTTTGTTATATATTCAGGTTTAGCACTTCTAAAATCTTCACTGCAAATCAAATATGGCTGCAATTCATGGTTTTAAATTACTAGGTTTAAAGCAGCTTTATAAAGGAAGAAAGATAGCAGAGAGGGTGTATGATACTATGATCCAGACATCTTAGTGTCCAAATGTTTGTGGGTCCATATTCACTGCATCAGGAAGCTGAGCCAACACAGTCTGCTATAATTAGCTAAGCTAAAAATCTATTCAACATGACTGCTTGACTGCTTAGCAGAGACTCTATTAATACAAACTGTATTTCGAAAATATACCTTGGTGAAAACCATTTTCTGTAATATTTTAATGCAGTGCATTCTGCCAAAATGGCTTAACCTGGATAGAAAATAGACCATGTTGACCGAAAGTTTGGGCTGGCTTCCTACCTTTGCAGAGCAGCGAGTATACATAGATTTTTTTTAACACTGTGATCAAAGGCAAAGAAATGTTCTGCTTATATCAGAAAAAGTGTTCATTATATAATTCTTATTAACCCAGTATAAATTGAATCATATTTGCTTTTATTTTTAACAGGGTGGCAGAAAAATAGGTATAATCAAATATATTGGGTGTATATTGCTTCAAGAAGGTACATGGTATGGCATACTGCTAAATGAACCAGTTGGGGACACGTGTGGTCTACTTAATGGCATAAGGTTAGTAGAAAGATGTTTACTTTTTCTGGAACTGAAAAGTGTAGAATGTTTTAAGTTTAATTAAATATCTTACAGAACATTTTTGGAACTGTAAAGTGTAGAATGTTTTAAGTTTCATTAAATGACTTACAGAAGTACTACTTTAAGACTATAAAATGAGCAATTCCTACACTAAATTTGGTCTGAATCTATTTAAGAAACTGTGTTTGAATAGCTTGCACTCATCTGCTAAGAGTTTTTTGAACATTCTACTATAAAACAATGTGTGCCTTAAAAAGGAGAGTCCCCCAAACCTTAGAACTGAACAGGTCAGAGGAACACTGACATAGCAATTCATTTTCTGTTTGAAGTGCCTCCATAATGGATATTGGCTGTGAGGTATTTTTGGTAATTTGGAATAGAGAAGGGAGGGAGGGAGGGAGGGTCATTAGGCATGCACACTCCAAAAGAAAAAAGAAAAAACCCTCACAACAACCAGACCCATGACCACCGGGGATCCCCAATGCATTATAAGAGTCATCCTGTGTTAAACAATGTTAGAGCCAGAAAAAATATATATTTGAATGAAGGACCAGACTGACAAAATGATGCAGATTAAGTTGCTTGATGATAATGGGAGCATAATATATAATGACTGCAAGTATAGGAAGTATAGCATGTTCTCTAATCCACTGAAATGGCCATTCGGAGAGGAGATGTCAGACACACAAAAAAAGAAGACAGAAAATAGCCATGCATAATTTGATCTGGAGAATTTGCATTATCTACTTTGCATTCTTTATTATATTACATTGGTCACTGTAGCGTGCCACTGTCGTAGCACTTTTGACAGGAATAGCATAAATAGCTGTTTTCTTTTGTCGCTGTGCCACCAACAGTGGTTCCATCACATACTGTGTGTGTTATGTTGTTAGCTTGCACATACATAACTTTTGCTGAGGATCTGTGGATCGCATTATTTTTTCTAACTACTGCCAAAGTAGATGGCAGGATTTATGACTGACATCCCAACCAAAATAAGAGCATCTTGAATAATGTAGCAGTTACCCTCCCATGATGCACTGCACATTGTCTGTATTGTAGCCTAAATCTAATTGCTTAGTATACACATTAGGATCCTCCATATGAATGGGAGTCCAATACTACACTGCTTTGTAACTAAGGCTTATGCATTTGAAAAATCTGATAAAATGGTTAGTAATTATTAACCTTTTTTTAACAGATATTTTTGCTGTGCACCAAAATATGGCCTGTTTGTACGTTCAACAGAGGTTACTAAGGCAAACATCCCCCCTATTAAAGTACCTACAGAAAACACAATTGAAAAAACAAACATCCCCACTGCCACATCCAAGTCATCATCTTCATTAAGCTTCAAATCAAAATGTAAAAAACAGGTATGTTGTTTTTTTTCCACTTTCGTACAGTAACTAATATGCAGTGCCATGACTTTTATGCTAATTATATTTGTCAGGTTTGATAGTCACTGTTGGTGCAGAGTTATGTTTTACACATTCAGAATGCACTGCTTTGTATCTGTATGCATTTGTTTACAAACCTGCATCATTTGTAAACAAATAATGTTTAAAGTTCCTAAACTAAATGGTGACAACATGTTTTGTATATTTCTTACTACAGTTTGAGCCCCAGTCTGAATGGGGTTCCTTTTCTTCCAACGATCAACTGTGACACCTGTTTCATACAAGTGTATGTGTACGCTATTCTGCTCTGCTCAAAAAGATAATAAAGATTAAAATTATTTTGCTGTTCTTTTCTTTTTTCCCATGATTCCTATGTGGTCAGATGAACAAATTTCTTTCTCGCTTTAAAAGTAAAAACAGAAAGAAAACCAGAACTGTGGGTATAAATACAGCTAGAATGGATTTCTTCTTGGATAACCAAGAGGTAAGACCTTTTGTTTTAGGTGGTGTCCTCTGTGTTTTTAAGATGTTACTAATGACATTTTACTTTAATATAGCTTTGAAAAGAACATATGTTCAAATCATGCAATTAAAAGAATTAAAAAAAAAACATTTGCTAACTGGCTAGGCCAATTTGGATTCATAAAGATCATTCCACAGCTACATAAAGTGCCTACTGTAGGTAGATCAATTTACATGACTTTGGAAAATGCAATTCAGAAACACGTTCAGCTGCAATGAGGAACACCTCATTATCAACTAATTTAAATGACTTTGAATTATGTATAATTGCTACCAGAGGTAATTACCAATGAAAGTCCATGCATCACATTGGCACAGGCACCCCTATTTCACTCTGCCACAAGCATGCAGATATCTACACACAAACAATCACAGACATTCTTGCATACACACATTCATTAAACATCACACACACCCTCATAAACACTTGATCAAACTCAGGGACACACTCACTCATTCACCCCCCCCCCCAACACACACACGCATGCACAACTCTACATTGTCAGTCCCCTTCGTAACCTCCCTAATGTGACCACCCAAACAGATAGACAGACACCCAAACACACACACACACACACACACACACACACACACACACACACACACACACACACACACACACACACACACAACCTCACCAATACCTCTCATCTAAACTTCGCTACACTTACCTAAAACACAACATTTTAGCTGAATTAATTATCACAGGTGCCTGTACTAACCTACAAAGACAAGCAATTCTCTGAATCACTCTGAGTAAATTATTCACTGCAGGGATTTCTGAGGGAAAGCATATGGATAATTAGCATTATCTGCTTCCCAGAATGCCTCATTATCCTGCAGCATGGCCATGGGATGGCCCACTGCAGTGATTCTTGTGACCATGAACTATGATTGGCCTGTCTCTGAATCAGAAAGGCTTACCACAAGGGGCTGGCTACTAGTGATAGAGCTTACCTTTCATGGTAACCCCTTCCATAGGCACATGAAAGCTGTGAGAATCAAACCTAGGTTTTGCAGCATAGACTTAAACCATGCCAGAGTGCCAACAGAATGGGAAGTAATGGCCTAGTTTTCTTGGATTCAAGTATAACCACCTTAACAACATAGACTGTCACACTTGACTTTGTACATAATTCTTGATGTCAAATTCTGCCATTGCAGCTTTCCCAATGAAAGCTACCTGAAGCATATCAGGAAACTGTAATTTATTCTTTGTGAACTGTTCAGCCTGTTTGTTTCCTTCTGGTGGTTTGTTAATGTGTGTGATGAAATGTCTTCCTCATGCCCATTTGACTTAGACAGGCTGCCTCTCCCCATTAATTCTGGCACTACAAGATCATTCCCTGCTTTTATACTCTAAACCCGAGAGCATTCTGAATTGTATGGATGCTTACGAGATGATTTTTGTCTTGCAGTTTAGCTTAAGAGTTTTTCTGTTTATATACAGTGGAACTCTAAACAACTCACCTAACCAGACAGTGCTCCCAGGATGACACCAAAAATGGACAAAAGTGGTTAAGTGTTTAGTAAATCAGGAGGTCTTAGAGATAAATATTATAGCAATAACCCATGCCTGTGTGTGGGTAATGCTGGATTTACCCACGGTTGGCATGGTTTGGTCGAAGCCCTCGACCAAACAAACCCAACCGTGGGTAAATACAGCATTACCCACACCCAGAAGTGGGTTATTGCTATTATACCATGACATTATTTAAGAAAAGAAACTATTACTTTTCTTAAATAATGGCATAGTATAATGCCTGTTTACTGCCCTTCCGCAGATGTCTGGCATCCGCGGCAGTTCTGATGTACTGCGCGCCTGTGCAGTACATCAGAGTTGTGAGCAAAGCAACGGAGAAAGCAAGATCTCCGTTGCTTTTTTTTTACTGTTTTCGCTATGTTAAATGGGTTTAACATAGCAAGGCAGTTTTAAAATAAGCAACGGAGATGTCCGTTGCTTATTTTAAAACTGTCTCGCTATGCTAAACCCATTTAACATAGCGAAACAGTAAAAAAAGCAACGGAGATCTTGCTTTCTCCGTTGCTTTTTTTTTAAAACCTGTCTCGCTATGTTAAATGGGTTTAGCATAGTGAGACAGCTTTAAAATAAGCAAAGGAGATCTCCATTGCTTATTTTAAAGCTGTCTCGCTATGTTAAACCCATTTAACATAGCGAGACAGTGTTTTAAAAGTAGAGTTATACTAATGGAAAAAAGTCCGGGCGACCGGACCTTTTTCCATTAGTATAACTCAATTTACAATGTGCACGCTGGCCAATCAGCGTGCAGGTTTTGGGGGGGTCATGGTATAATACACTATCTAGTATGTACTCTACTGTTATTTTATATTGTATTTTTATAAATAGTTTGCACTTTGCATTTTTAAATCCAAAGAAAACCAAGTCAGTCCAAAAGGAAACCACAAAGCAGAATTTTAATAAATCCAAGTAAAACAGAGAATTTTGAGTTTAATATGGGTGGTTCTGAAGATGTCTGATTTGATAGACGAAAGCGCTTAACCATTCTCCGTTTTACTTGGATTTATTAAAATGCTGCTTTGAAGTTTCCTTTTGGACTGACTTGGTTTTCTTTAGATTTTGTTTGGTGTATACCTGATCAAGCACTGGTGGAATTATTTTGGTTACTTTGCATTTTTAGATTTTTTATTTTATTTCACATTTAGTAAATATTTTATGTTTTATGTATAGTTTTTTCATTTCACATTCATTTTCTTGGATTTTTCATCAGAAATTGGTGGGTTTTGAGATATTATACAGCAGGCTGTTAGGAGTAATGGTGATAACAGTAATGCCCCATTTGGGATGTACCTTACCCGACACCTGCAGCAACTGGAAATACCCCAAAAGTAAGTCGCCAAGAGAATCAAGGGACTCAAACAGATGCCCTATGCAGTTCGGCTAAAGAAAGTCCAGCATCTGACGTATAAAGCCATGTCCAACCCAGAATTAATGGACATGCTCCACCTCAGGAAATCCAAATCCCTTAGAGCTACACGCTCCAGGGACTTGAACCTCAGCACAGAAGTAAATAGGACATGCTGGAGGGACAGATTCATATCCCAGAGGCTCCCCTCACTCTGGAACAAAATCCCAATCCATGTTAGGCAGAGCCCCTCACTGACCCTCTTCAAGAGAAATCTTGATGAGTGGATGGGAGATGATAAGTTTAACCCTGGGATCTCTTCTGTGTCCCTGCTTGACAGAGGTACAGTGAACTAACCTTAAAAGGGCTACCTTCTGTGACCTACTATACAGAGACACAGTCAACTAATCTAAAAGTGTGGTGAAAGCCAAACACACTCTGGCTAGGCTTATAAATTCCCTAGGGCAGATAGCCTAGCATTAACCTCTGAACCTACTCGTACAGATTACAGTACCTAAGCATTGTGTACATAGCATTAACAGTGTTGTACCCTCATATGACCTACTGCTACAGATTACAGTACCTAAGCATTGTGTACATAGCATTAACAGTGTTGTACTCTCATATAGTGTGTACATAGCATTAACAGTGTTGTACCCTCATATGACCTACAGCTACAGATTACAGTACCTAAGCATTGTGTACATAGCATTAACAGTGTTGTGCCCTCATATAGTGTGTACATAGCATTAACAGTGTTGTACCCTCATATGACCTACTGTTACAGATTACAGTACCTAAAGATTGTGTACATAACATTAACAGTGTTGTACCCTCATATAGTGTGTACATACATAGCATTAACAGTGTTGTTGGTGAAAGCCAAACACACTCTGGCCAGGCTTATAAATGCCCTAGGGCAGATAGCCTAGCATTAACCTATGAACCTACTCGTACAGATTACAGTACCTCAGCATTGTGTGCATAGCATTAACAGTGTTGTACCCTCATATGACCTACTGCTACAGATTACAGTACCTAAGCATTGTGTACATAGCATTAACAGTGTTGTACCCTCATATAGTGTGTACATAGCATTAGTAGTGTTGTATCCCACAAAACATAATTATATTCTGTTTTAAAGAAAAGGATGGATTACATGGCAAAAGCAGATCAGTTATTTATACTACTGGATTGCAGTGAAAGAGAGAAGTTGGAACTTCAGGCTCAGCTGAATAAAGAGAAGAGGTAATGTGATTAACATTTTCACACTTAAGTACATGATAACTGATTACTAGTGTGCTGATGATTTTAATTTTCTCCTTGAGCTTAGATTAAGGTGAACCTTGGTCATCATGTCCCCCCACCCCCACAAATTTGCACACATACACATAGTAATGCAAGACCTTTTTATTCCTGTTTTATAAATTATCACCAACAAAATGAATGCCAATACCATAGGTATTACAATATCATTCATTCATTTTCTGATACCACTAAACTGTAGGGCACATTTTCCCTTAACTTACTATTTCTGTACATCATACTGAGACCTTTTTAGGCAGTGAGTTCAATCCTTAAGGATCTCACTGCAGTTGAAATGCTAGCATCTCTTTTCATGAAGATATGATGTTTCAATAAGGAGGCATGTTGCCTTTACATGTTTAACCATTAAAACAATGCCTCCAACAACACTGTTTACAAAGCATGTAAAATAGTGTTCAAAGTTCATAGTGGATCTTTAGTTCTAAAGAGATGTTAGCGGACTTTTACTCAGGTCATATTTTTACTGCCAGTGTTGGGCATGATGCTATGTTCTTGCTCAGAACTGTGACTAGGACAGGGTGAAGGGGGGCAGCTGCTTCAGGCACCAAGATCTAAGGGGTGCAATCCATTTGGCAATTACCATCAATGCATTGCTAGTATTTGGTGAGAACAACAATTCACTTAGCAGGAACAGAGCAGTAACCAGTAAAATTGGTGCCTTGGGCACTTCTCAGACTAGCATTCATCTCAGGTTCATTTCAATTCACAGTAGTCCAATATTGCACCATTTGAATTGGTGATAGTGAAAAAGAAAATAAATCTTACTAACCTTGATAGTCAAAAGAAGTCTTATGTGAAAAACTGACTTACTTATGCCAGCTTAAACTATATAGCATTTTATTTAATAACTGTTGTTTTATATGTTTAATAGGGAGAAGGAGGATCTTCAGTCGACCTTTGAAGAAGAAATTATTTCTAAACAAATTCTGGAGGTAATTTAAATGTTATTCTCATATAGAACAAATATATATATATATATATATATATATATATATATATATATATATATAGGAAGATTTTTATTTTTGATGTACAGGTCTTTGTGCTAGGAGGTGGTATGTCTAAGACAGCTGCCCACAACCCCTATATAACAACAAAAACAAGTGAAAATTTCACACAGAAAAATCATGTAGCTAAAAGCAACAAAATGATCCTTGAAAACCAGTTTTCATTGTATAATACATTAAAGCTCTTATGAATGAGGCTATGGGAACTATGGGGTTAAGGCAATCAAGTGTTCCAGCTACATTATTTCTGAATGCCCACAGACTCTACTTTTTTATAAGTCTTAATTGAGACTTTTGGGTCTATAAAGCCAAACGTCATGGGCTCTGTTATCTCCCTGTAATGAAAAGGAATGAAAACTTAAAAATGTCACAGATGTAGCTGGGATGTTATCAGTATAGATAATATGAGCCAGAAGCAGGGCTTGGCAGTCAGTCCCCAACTCTCTTTTAATGTTTGCTTAGTTTCCACTCCCCTATGCTTATACTGTCTCCACTTCCTTATGTCTATTCAGACCCATCCCCCTTATAATGCTTGCTCAGTTCCCACTCCCATATAATGCTGGCTCATATATCATCAGAAATTCACATTTTTAGAGATGAACATCAGACTGAATAACCCATTCACAGCACAAACAATGTTTTAATTATTTGTAGTAACAAATTAGTACTAGCCTTAGACAATGCTGAGTCACAGGTAGTTTGAGTTTTTAAGAAACAGCAATCTGCAGCAAGATATATGTTACACCAACTGGTCTTCTAAACATTGCCTGTTGTTGTTGTGTCTTTTGGCTTATGGGGTCGCCACAGCGGAACTCCGGTCCGCTAATGTGTGGTAGTGGATTTTTATGTGGCGAGTTACCAGCCCTGAAGCACAACCTTCAACGAAGGCACACCCATTCATGCATGCCTCCACACAAAAGACACTCTAGCTGAGAATCGAACAGGATGTCTTGGTGTGAGGCGACAACGCTACCACAGCACCACTACCGTGGGTCTTCTAAACATTGCCTGTAACAAATAATAAATAAGTTCCTATTGTAGACAGGTGCTAAGGAGATATTTTCTTCTAGCTCACATTAAACATTAACTGCAGAATGTTGAACATATTTTTCCAGATTGCAAAGAATGAATATAACCGTCTCTGTTTGCTCAGTGCTGCTTTACTCTTTGGCCTTTTCTTATTTGGTGTGGGAAAGCCTACATGAGGGATGCCGCAGCCTTTCTCATTTACAGTCTCATTGTAATATAGCTGTTTGTAGTGACACTAATGATACCATGATACTATAAGGTGGCAACATGATGTTGCACTGCAGTGAATGTGTGACCACATCTTTCAGCAATGAATACACATAGAGGGGAATTTATACTATCCTTTTAGCTGTCATGATTGCAAGTATCATTTTATACAGCTTATACTTATGTATATAAGAATTCATTCGCAATCTTTCCTAACGTCTTGCTGACTTTTGCAGGAGGACATCATCAGGTTAACATCTGAAGTGGAATCAGTGAAAATGGAAAATACAGAACTGTTAACACAAGTGAATAGTCTTGCTGAGGAAAAGAGTATAACAACTGAAGAAATGAACAAATTAAAGACACAGCTGCAGAACATTATGAGTGAAAATGAATATTTAATAACTAAAATAGATGGCTTGCAAACCACAAATAGTGAGCTTTTGTTAAAATCAGAAAAGCTCAAACAAGAACATGGTCAACTAGACTTGTACCTTCAGGCTGTTATTAGCCAGAATCAGAGCTTGACCAAATCAAATGAAGAACTTCACAGTAAATGCAGCGCTATCACAGAACAACTTGGGACATCAATTAAAGATGCTGAAGAGAAGAAGGCCTCTGAAGAGACACTAAAATCACTACTCACTGATACCACCAGCCACCTTAATGCAAAACAAGCTGAATGCATCACTCTTTTGCAAGAGGTGGAATCTCTGAAAAGGAACAGTGAAGAACTGAGCACACAAATCCAAACCATAATGAATGAAAAAGAGAACGTAATAACTGAAACAACTAGTTTGCAAAAGAAGTATAGTGAACTGTTGTTAAAAATAGATGAAGTCACACTGGAAAAAGATCAAATAGACTCATACCTGCAGGCATCTATAACCGAGACTCAGAGGTTGGCCACTGAGAGAGATGCGCTTCACATTAAATGCAATGTTATCACAGAACAACTTGGGAAATCCATTAAAGATGCTGAAGAGCTGAAGGCCTCTGAAGAGACACTAAAATCACTACTCAGTGATACCACCAGCCACCTTAATGCAAAACAAGCTGAATGCATCACTCTTTTGCAAGAGGTGGAATCTCTGAAAAGGAACAGTGAAGAACTGAGCACACAAATCCAAACCATAATGAATGAAAAAGAGAACGTAATAACTGAAACAACTAGTTTGCAAAAGAAGTATAGTGAACTGTTGTTAAAAATAGATGAAGTCACACTGGAAAAAAATCAAATAGACTCATACCTGCAGGCATCTATAACTGAGACTCAGAGGTTGGCCACTGAGAGAGATGCCCTTCACATTAAATGCAATGTTATCACAGAACAACTTGGGAAATCCATTAAAGATGTTGAAGAGCTGAAGGCCTCTGAAGAGATAGTAAGATCACAACTCAGTGATACCACTAGCAGCCTTAATGCAAAACATGGTGAATGCAACCATCTTTTGCAAGAGGTTGAATTTCTGACAAAGAACAATAAAGAACTGAGCACGCAAGTGGAGACTCTTGTTCAAAAAATGACTGATGAAAGGGATGGTTTGCAATCCATTAATAGTAAGCTTCTGTTAGAAATGGATGAGGTCAGACAAGAAAAAGATAAAACAGACTCACATCTTCAGGAAGTTCTTACTGAAAATCATACATTGATCACTGACATAAAAGCACTTCAGTCTAAATGCATTAGTATCACAGAAGAGCTTGGGAAATCTGTTAAAGACATTGCGGAATTAAAGGTCTCTGAAGGTGCCCTGAAAACACTTCTCAGTGACACCAACAACCACCTCAATGTAAAACATGCTGAATGCAGTTCTCTTTCTCAAGAGGTAGAATCTCTGAAAAAGAACATCGAAGAACTGGGCACACAAGTGCAGACCGTGGTTCAAATATCAAATGATGAAAGGAATAATGTAAATGTACAGTTCCAGACCATAATTGATGAAAAACAAAACTTGATCATTGAAAGAACTGGTTTGCAAAAAAAATACAATGAGCTGTTGTTAGAGATAGATGAAGTCAGACAGGAAAAAAACGAAACAGCCACACATCTTAAAGCAGCTATAAGTGAGATTCAGAGTTTGAAAACGGAGTTCAGCTTTATCAGAGACCAGCTTGGGAAGTCAATTAAAGAAGTTGAAGAACTAAAGGCTTCTGAAGACGCACTAAAATCACAACTGAATGATGCCACCAACAGCCTTAATGCAAAACATACTGAATGTAACAATCTTTTGCAAGAAGTGGAATCACTGAAAAGGAAGAGTGAAGAACTGAGCATACAATTACATGCTATTGTTCAGGAAAATTGTAAAATAACTGATGAAAGGAACAGCCTAGACCAACAGCTGCAGACCATGACTGATGAATGGTTATCTCTATTACAAAAGATGGCATCATTAACATTTTCTCAGAAAGGCCATGATTTGGAGAAAAATAAACTTTTAATGGAGAAAGAACAGGTGGCTGCATTGTTCCATGTAACTCGTAAAAAAGTAAATCTCACTGCTGACATATACAGTTTACAGAAGGGGGAATCTGGTAGAAAATGCTGAAACTTCTTAAGAGAGAGGGCAAGAACATGAAGCAAGCTATGAAATCTTATTAGAAGAAAATGAAACCACAGAAGCCCTTTCAAAAGAAGTTCAGGTGCCTGAGCTGCAAACAAAATAGTACATCTCATCAGAGACAAATACAGAGAAGACATGCTCTCTATATGCACCATATAATCCATCTCTGCCACATCTGAAACTCATGCATTTCTAATGCTGAAGACCTAAATGAGAGCAGAAGAGTCACTCGGTTTATATTAAACGGCCGATATTTTAATCAGAAACACCCGCAAACCATCACACGTATGGAAAAGATGCATGCCTCAGAGTAAGACACAATCTAAAGTCACTTAAAGAAACAAACAGGCAAAGGGCATTCACTGGGCTGGAACTAATTCTATTTATTGTAAACGCTTTTGAATGTAAAAATTCACAAACTTCCTCAGACACAGTTGTTAACTGACTTAGTTTAAATAAGCCTCCACATCAATTACATCATATCCTGTAAAACATTTAAAAAGATATTGTCCATTAAATCACAATGAACTCAGAAGAACATATTTCATTCTACATAAAGTTCATTTCACCTTTAACAAAACGTAATTAATTACATTAATTAACATATAAAAGCATATAAATATATACAAGTATATTAAAACATATAACAGTATTAAAACTAGTACACAATTGGTCATTTAATGTCTGTTTAAGGCCTTAAGGTTCAAAATACATTTAATGGAACTGTATTCATTTAAACCGGGATAGGTGTAAGTGTTAGTTAATACTTGCCACCATAATTCTCTAAGTTCTAACTCCACAGATACTGGCCCACCTCTAATATTAGTGTGTATTTGTTCAATAACAAGAAACAAAAATGAATGCTCAGGACATTCAATAATATGTTTCGCTAAAGCGTTATTTACATCTTTCCTATTAATGCTATATAAATGTTCATATATTCTCTTTCTAAAGTGCCTGTCAGTTTTACCAATATAGAACTGGGGGCAATTTTGACACTGGGCTAAATATACCAAACCAGTGGCATTACAATTATATTTACCCTTAACTCTATATTTATTTCTACCTATGGAAAAACTATTAGTCACTTTAATATGTTTACACATTCTACAAGAACCACATTTGTACATGCCTCCATCCTTTTGTAAAGGGGGCAATACAGTCTCAACCAAATTTTTAAGGTTCCGTCCCCTTTTATAAACAAGTTGAGGCATATCTGGTATCTTGTTTCTAATAAAGGTGTCCTCTTTCAACACCACCCAGTTCTTGTATAGAATACCCCGCACAATTTCAGCCTCAATACAAAAAGATGTAATAAAATACAATGAGGCATTAGATGTATTACCTTCATTAGATATAGTATTCGTATTACAGGAATTCAAATTCAGACCCCCAATACCACAGTCATTAGTGTTAACACCATTAATGACTTCAATTCTACCAAGAATGGGTTTAAACCAACCATTATTACTAACCTCAGATATAAGGTTGTCAATCAAGGTAGATGGGTATTCCCTTGCTATGAACATTGTTTTAAGTAGATAACATTCATCCCAAAAATCATCCTCTAGAGTGGTCATTTGGGCCGCGTTAACCAGCTGGCCTTTAATAACAGCACGTTTCTGATAATGGGGATGAGCACTACTGAAGTGAAGAAAACTATTAGAATATGTTGGCTTACGGTAGATTTTTGCAATATAACACAAATTCACCATATCCTTAATAAATAATACATCCAAGAATGATATCTTAACGTTGTTAAATTTATTAGTAATAATAGTTTTCTTCACTTCAGTAGTGCTCATCCCCATTATCAGAAACGTGCTGTTATTAAAGGCCAGCTGGTTAGAGCGGCCTGAATGACCACTCTAGAGGATGATTTTTGGGATGAATGTTATCTACTTAAAACAATGTTTATAGCAAGGGGATACCCATCTACCTTGATTGACAACCTTATATCTGAGGTTAGTAATAAATGTAATAATGGTTGGTTTAAACCCATTCTTGGTAGAATTGAAGTCATTAACGGTGTTAAATACTAATGACTGCGGTACTGGGAGTCTGAATTTGAATTCCTCTAATATGAATACTATATCTAATGAAGGTAATACATCTAATGCCTCATTGTATTTTATTACATCTTTTTGTATTGAGGCTGAAATTGTGCGGGGTATCCTATACAAGAACTGGGTGGTGTTGAAAGAGGACACTTTTATTAGAAACAAGATACCAGATATGCCTCAACTTGTTTATAAAAGGGGATGGAACCTTAAAAATTTGGTTGAGACTGTATTGCCCCCTTTACAAAAGGATGGAGGCATGTACAAATGTGGTTCTTGTAGAATGTGTAAACATATTAAAGTGACTAATAGTTTTTCCATAGGTAGAAATAAATATAGAGTTAAGGGTAAATATAATTGTAATGCCACTGGTGTGGTATATTTAGCCCAGTGTCAAAATTGCCCCCAGTTCTATATTGGTAAAACTGACAGGCACTTTAGAAAGAGAATATATGAACATTTATACAGAATTAATAGGAAAGATGTAAATAACGATTTAGCGAAACATATTATTGAATGTCCTGAACATTCATTTTTGTTTCTTGTTATTGAACAAATACACACTAATATTAGAGGTGGGCCAGTATCTGTGGAGTTAGAACTTAGAGAATTATGGTGGCAAGTATTAACTAATGCTTACACCTATCCCGGTTTAAATGAATACAGTTCCATTAAATGTATTTTGAACCTTAAGACCTTAAACAGACGTTAAATGACCAATTGTGTACTAGTTTTAATACTGTTATATGTTTTAATATACTTGTATATATTTATATGCTTTTATATGTTAATTAATGTAATTAATTACGTTTTGTTAAAGGTGAAAAGAACTTTATGTAGAATGAAATATGTTCTTGTGATTTTATTGTGATTTAATGGACAATATCTTTTTAAATGTTGTACAGGATATGATGTAATTGATGTGGAGGGTTATTTAAACTAAGTCAGTTAACAACTGTGTTTGCCTGAGGAAGTTTGTGAATTTTTACATTCAAAAGCACTTACAATAAATTAAATTAGTTCTAGTCCGGTGAATGCCCTTTGCCTGTTTGTTTCTTTAAGTTATTGTGTTTGTTTGTTTTTTGAAAAACAATCTAAAGTCAAATTGACCAGCACATAAAAAGTCAGCTTCTTCCTGAATATTAATGATTTTAGTCAAACAACCACTCTAGACAGAGGCAGGGGAAAAAAATCAACAAACCAGTTTCGGACAATTTGCCTTTATCAATGCAATAAACCAATCACTTCCCCCACAGACTAAATATACAACAAACCCATATCCCATTGGTTGTGACTCAAAAATCTTCATTAAGTCCGGGTGAAAAAAGGGCCCCTAACCTAATTATCCACCTTTTTCTTTACGATTCACAATTTGATGCCAACCTGACTTATCTTTTCTATCAAGCACAATCCTTTCAATCATAACAAAATTAAATCTAGCAGAAGGGTGCCTAATAGTAGTCTGTTGTATATTTATTCTGTGGGGGAAGTGATTGGTTTATTGCACTGATGAAATCAAATTGGCCAAAACCTTTTTGTTGATTTTCTCCCTGCTTCACTCTACAATGGTTCTTTGATTAAAATATAATATTCAGGAATACACTAATGTTTTGTATGCTGGTCGATTTGATTTTTAGAGATTTTAATCAGACCAAGCCTTTCAGATATGGCAGAAAGATTTAAATAAAATATTTTAAATTGTATTAATGTTGCTATTTCTCCTTGTTTTTACTATTTCTTGTGTGCTGTTGAGCTTGAATGAGTTTTTCACTTAAAGTTAACCATATCTAAGCTGTACTAGAAACTAATATTTTATTGGAAAGTGTGGGATAAGCTGTATAAATTATTTCATATTTTTTTATGTTGGCATTTTCACCAATTTATCCAATACTCTAAGGACGCTGTAAGGTAGTATATGTGACATCCCTTTTCCCATAACTGGGTAGAATGGGAATAATATCTGGAATGGAGGTGTTAGGGCTATAGATCCCAAAGAAAAAAAAATGTTTTTTTTAAAAATTCAGTTAAAGAAGTCTTATTTTCAGCCACTCCAGTGCCAATGAACTCTGGGATCAGCTGGCTGAATATTCATGAAATACTATTCAGTTAATTAAATTTCATTGTATGGTTATTGGTTATCTATGAATGGATGGAATTGGTAAACTTGCTGCAGTATTAGGTCCCCATCAAAAGAGTAGTATTAGGTCTTCAATTTAATGCTAAGTCCCTATCAAAACAGACTGTGCAGTCACAAAACAAACAAAAAAAAAAAGTGAGAATCACCTGCTCTGCAAAGACACAGATGCGCTCGGATATCAAAAATAGAAAATAAGTTAAATGCTGAATATAAATACATGCTGTTTAGGAAAGTAATGTTGCATAACATGATAGTAGAATTTTACTTTGTATCACCCATTTCCTGAAAAACAATTCAATCCCTCATGAGCATTAACAGTGACCCCAGTGCATGGCATTCAGCGTTTGAAAACACACATATGATGCGGCATGGTATTGCATTCACTATCTCAGCAGGGAACTTACTTGCACTGTACTTCCAACCAGCTCTGGGTGATGACCTCAGCCCAGACAGCCGCAAACTTAGGTTCACCCTTTAACTTGAAATTTCTGGAGATCAAAAAGGATGGATTCTCATAAAAGAGCATGTCTTGAAATTTTAAGAATTTTTTTCAGATCATCTGTTTATGCTAGCTATACACACCTCGGGAGTAGTGATGGTGCTGCTTTTCAGTTTTCTATCTATTTTTTTAGATGTGTGCTACATACACACACACACACACACACACACACACACACACACACACACACACACACACACACACACACACACACACACACACACACACACACACACTTTCCATTATCCAAAAATATCTGTTTAACAGATTATGCTGATGGCTTCCTATGCACAGTCTGTGTATGATAGCATGAATAGTCACTTCAATTACTTGCAATTGTGACTGTGATTATTTTAAAACTATATTCACTTTTATGAAGGGGTATGGGTAATAACATGTCAGTCATGTCATAACACACCACAGCATCGCACTATGTAACTTCACTTGCCATCTCACCAATGACACTCTGACATACTACTGCAGAAGTGAAAATGATACTCCCTGGAAGTCATTAATGCCTACACCAAGTGTACACATTTTGAGTGAACAGACAACACAAGTATAATTCTCACCTGTTTACTCCCTTTCTACAGTGCTGTTGATATCTTGATTTATTTATTTGCCTTTCCTTGTCCTTATATTGAAAAAGTGCATTTTGCCTGTCACTGTCTGTTCTACCGATTTACTTGCTCTGAATTAATTATCTAGCTAGCTGTTGGATAAAGCAGTGTATTTTCAAACTCTATCTAGCACCTGTTTTTACATCAAGAGGTCAGTGGATTTTCCATCTAGTGCAATGGGAGCTAGCTTGGTCTGTTTAGGTTGGGGAAACACTTCAAATTTCTGCATGTAGTTTTAATGGCTGGAGGGCTTATTAATAAGCTTATCTTATTTTCAGTGACTTTATAAATTCTATACAGTTGAGTACCTTTTAGCTCATTTATACAAAGTAAAGTACTTATATTGAATAATTGCACTTTTATAAGCTGTTTAAAGCACATTACTGTATCTGTATCATTAAGTTTTTTAGTGGTAGCATTTCATATCTTTTAATTTTTTTCTGGTAGCATTTCACTCTGGACACTCCTTTGCTGTGCTTTGTGAGCTCGAAAGTACACAAAGGTGATCTAAGTATTTTTTTGCACTTCGCTTATATACTGTGACTGTATTTTAGCAGTTTCAAAAAAAAAAAGCTGTACTGTCTGCTTCCACTTTAAGTAGTTAATTGCACTGTATTACATTATATCTGTTAGTTGTAGTGCTGTCATATGTAGTTTACTTGGTCTTGTTACACTTGGGCTCCACACCAGCTATTCTACATTAAGATGTTTTTTTTCTGCAACTTTGTGGCAGAAGTGTCAACCTGTTGCAGTATTAGGTTCCCATCAAATGTGCAGTATTAGGGCCTCATCATATACAAGAACAAAATTATTCTCAAAATTAAATTATTTTAATTCCATTGTGATGGGTCCCTAGTCCGGGCCAGCAATCAAGGAGACTCAATTCTCACCACTGACTCTGGGGAGGGATGGTCACTAAGAGCTTCACACAGCATTTTCAGATGCAGCTCCCTGCAGCAAGCACAATTTCACCTAAGAACACACAGGAAGCATGCTCCAGACAAAACTTCACACTGCCCACTTTGGAGCTCTGTGTCCCTGCTCATAGTAGCTGACACACACACACACACACACACACACACACACACACACACACACACACACACACACACACACACACACACCTGGGAAAATCTGGCACAGATTTACTAGCTGTGCCCCTTTCTGCCCAGATTCTGGGGTAATCACACTGCCACCAATCAGCTACCCTAAGGCTCTTACAAAGGCTACTCAATTATACTGTGTAAAGTTAATACTAATACAAATGGTACAGTGGGACCAAAGCAGCAAGTCTTTCAGAAGCAGCCACAATGTCACTAAAACAAGCATAATTACTCTCAAGATGTTAAATGTATTCTCTAAAGGACCAGTTACAATGAAAGGTTTTAAATATTTAATGATAAATAATAAAACAGAGAACAGCAGATTACTGAATACAATAAACAACAGAGTTTCAATCACAGAGATATAAAACAATAATACAGTTGGATAGTTTCTCATAGATGCAGAAAACAATACTAAACTGTTCTCACTAAATGTCCCTGACTAACTAAAGAATTACTGTTCCCTGACTACTTATTAAAGCAAGGCAAGCTGATGTGTGCTGAGTGTCTTACCACAGCAAAAGCCAGACAATGTCTCTCTTTTTCTGTGTAGATATGTGAGATATATATCCTGTCAGAAATCTTTCCTGTCAGGTTTAAAAGTGCTAGTGCAAGAGTTTCAAAGAAACCAGAGGATGGTTACAGAACAACATCACTTCTGGTCACCTGACTCTGGTACAATACACACAAAACGTTGCTAAGATCTGTGGCAGTATCTGAAAGCTATAACACAATTTCAAACTTTCCACCCTTCCAGGGTTCTCTGATAAACATGCATACATTCTTTCTGTCCAGCAGGACCTACTGTTGATGCATTTTTAACACAAGTGATGTTATAAATATATTTTTAACTCAAACATCTGTATAAATCAGTGTGATAGTCAAATAACATAAAATGATTTACAAAACTCCAGCTAGCTATGCTGGCATAAGTACACATGTACTGCCCTACTCTTCCTGGCACAGATGGCACTACTTCATATCATCACATCTCTCCCCCCTTTGAAGTCTCAAACTATTTTTTTCAAGTGACCCTGGAAAAACATTGCTTGAGAGCAACTGGCCTGTCTGGAAAGACATTAACCTATACTCTGTCTTGAGAGCCCATCTGCACTGGTATTGCTGACCCCACTATGGTGCTGCACTGTCATGTCATATGCCTGCAATCCTAGGCTCCACCTTAATAACTTGAAATTTTCCTGGCTGGCTTGATGTAGCCATGTTAAGGGATTGTAGTCTGTAACCACAGTGAATTTCCTTCCATTCAGATAGGGTTAAAGTTTGCACAGTGCCCTTACTATGGCTATACATTCTTTTTATACAGCTGCATAACATTCCTCCCTGGGTTGAGTCTACAGCTAAGATATACAACTACGTGCTCTTCTCCCTCTGAGGAAACCTGGCTGAGTACAGCCCCCACCCCATGGTTCAAAGTATCCACCTGCACAACAGATTCTTTGCTGTAATCTGGACTGGATAACACACGGGGTCCTCCCAAAGCCCCTTTAAGTCTTTAGAATGCCTGCAGCTTATTGTGTCTGACAGTATTGAGCACCATAACCTGCTGCCCCACAGCATACTCTCAAGCTTGAGTATTCCTGTCACACCAGATATTTTTCTGCTGTTGTGCTCCTGCCAGGTTCTCCTGGGCCAAGCCGATGACCTCCCTAAGCCTTGTCCTGAGGTTTAGGACCTATGTTACAACAGACTGCTTGTAGGATTTACACTCACCCTCCCACTCATCACAAATCAAATCTAAAGGCCACCTCACCCTAGGCCCATATATCAACTCAAAGGGTGAAAAACCTGTAGATTCCTGGGGTACCTCTCTGTATGCAAACAGCAGATGGGTGAAATATTTGTCCCACACTCTCTTAAACTGGTCTGCAAATGCCTGCAGCATGGTCTGTAGTGTAGAGTTTAACCTCTCCACAAGACCATTTATCTGGGGGTGATAGGGGGTGGTCTTTAGGTTCTTCACCCCACAGCACTTCCACAGACAAGCCAGCAGGTCTGACATGAAATTGACACCTCTGTCAGTCAGTATTTCTCTTGGAAAACCTACCCTGCTGAAAATCTCAAGCATTTGCCACCTTCTCTGCCTCACTAGAGGACAGAGCCATTGCCCTAGAGTATCTAGTAGCATAATCTACTATCACCAGGATATACTTCTTCCCTGTGGAATCTGAGGTTCTCAGAGGCCCCACAATATCCACAGCTACTCTCTGAAACAGATCCTCAATCACAGGCAAAGGCATCAAAGGAGCTTTGACCTTGTCTCCCACCTTGCACACCTTTTGTCACTGCTCACAGGTCCTGCAGTACTATGTTACATCCCATGCAATCCCAGACCAATAAAAGTTCTGCATAGTACATCTACTGGTTTGCTTTATGCCCATATGACCTGCAAAAGGAATGGCATGGGCTATGGCTAGAAGTAAAAAATGATAATACCAACAGCTGTAGCATCAGGGTAATATTGAATGTTTAATCTGTTGGTAGTAAAAACTACATATCAAACAGAAAATGTAAGTGCACACACAACAAATTGGTTTTGGCAAAAAAATAAGAATGCTTTCCTCAGTGTAAAGAGCATGAAATATGGTACACTCCTTATATAAAAAAATGTTAATTGAATCAATCAATTAGGAACATTAATTATAAATGCTCATTAAGTCCAGGAGGGAATAATCCCCCAAGTTTAATAATCCATTTCTTCTCTTTTTTTGTTCAGGATATCATGCCAGCCCAATTTGTTGAATCTAGGAGCTCTAATTTTATCAATAATAATAAAATTAAAAGAAGCACTTGGATGTAAAAGAGTATGTTTTTAAAGTGCATTGGTCATTTGGCCATTTCTGATTTTACTAAGATGTTCACCCACCCTAAATTTTGCTGGACGTGAGGTTTGTCCGACATAAAATGCCGAACAATGGCATGTGGCCAAATATATAACCTAGTCAGATTGGCAATTAGCATACAATGATAAATCAAAACCCTGACTGGTATTCTGACTAGAAAATGATTTAGATTTAATAAACTTGGGACAATAAGAACAGTGGCCGCAGGGGAAACAGCCTACTAATCTGTCCCCTAAAAGAGTTGTTTAAGACAATGACATATTGGGCAAAGAATGCTTGTAATGATTAGAAAATGAGCCTAAAGTTTTGCCTTTCTTGAAAGTAAAGGAAAATCTGGTTGGTAAAATATCAGAAAGCGTTTGGTCAGCCAACATATTCCAGTGGCTATTGACACTATGAATTAATGAATCAGTATTTCTGCCATATGTAGTAATGAAACGAATGGCAGAACCATCATTAGTATGTTTGTCTTTATATTGGAGAAGTTCATCCATGGCCAAGCTATCAACCTTATGGGACGCCCTATACACATAACCAGCCCCATAGCCCCTGTCCTTGAATCTCATAATCAAATCATGTTTTTAAGTATTGTAAGTCTCTGTGTCAGAGCAGATATGTTTACCTCGAATGAACTGGGATTTCGGGATATTTTGGCAAAAGTGAGGAGGATGAAAGCTGGTGGTATGGAGGAGGGAGTTTTATTGGGGGAATTTACGATAAACCTGAGTGGAAAGAGTATGGTCAGTGTTTCTTGTTATATTGACATCCAAAAAAATTATGTTATTTAAATCATAAATGACCGTAAATTCAATACCCCATCTATTTTCGTTAAGATAATCCACAAACTTATGCAGATATTCAACATCCGACCTCCACACCAACCAGCAATCTTCCAAATACCTCCTTCAAATGTCAATTTCATCAAGGTAGAGATTATCTAGTAGATCATGTGGATCTGCTCTTCCACATAAGCCATGAATAAATCAGCATAAATTGGCACAAAAGAAGTGCCCATTGCTGTGCCCTTACTCTGAAGAAAACATTTGTCTTGATAGAAAAAGACGTTTTTGGTAAGAACATGTTCACAAAGGAACTACCGCCCCATCAGTCTGATGAGCCTGATCTGCAAGGCCATGGAACGTATTATCATGGAACTTACAAACAAAGACATTGGCAACCTTCAAACACTGGACCCCCACGCAGTTTGGGTTCGTGAAGGGCCGATCTTGCCTCCTGTACCTGATTGACATCTTTGAATCAGTCTCCAGAGCCATAGACAAGGGTAAGGCAGTCCACACAGCCTATCTGGACCTTGCCAAGGCCTTTAACACCATCCCCCACTCTGGAATCATAGATAAACTTACTAAGCTGGGCATTAATCCCTACATCACTCGATGGGTTGCCAACTGGCTTACTGACAGAACCCACACTGTAAAAG
Organism: Protopterus annectens; assembly: GCF_019279795.1. Taxonomy (NCBI): domain Eukaryota; kingdom Metazoa; phylum Chordata; order Ceratodontiformes; family Protopteridae; genus Protopterus; species Protopterus annectens. The sequence continues at coordinate 1,574,646,934 of NC_056737.1, forward strand.
TAGCAGACTCCAAATCCAGCTCCAGACAAGAGACAAGTGGAGTGCCTCAGGGTTCAGTCCTAGGACCTCTCTCGTTTGGCATCTACTTCTCTGAAGTACAGGCCAACACTAAGGGACTCTGGCTAACAAAGTTCGCAGATGACTGAAAACTGGGAGCCATTATTGAATCCCCTAGTAATGTGGATAGTCTACAAAAGGGCCTTACAGAAACAGATGCTTGGTGCCAGAGCCATGGGCTCAAGCTCAATGTCAAGAAATGTATAATTATCCCCTTTGGGAAAAAACATGTACCTGTGAATTACCACATAGGTGGAAGTACACTAAACACCGAAAGTGTGATAAAGGACTTAGGGACACAGGTGGACAGTGGTCTCACCTTCACTAACCACATCCTCACAACAGTCAGGAAATCCTTCTATTTGGCACACCTCATCACTAAGGGCTTTTCATCCAGAAAAAAGGAGGTCATTTTCCCACTGTACTCATCCCTCATTAGACCCATTATAGAATACAACGCCCCATTTGGTATGTACCTCTCAAGACATTTGCAACAACTGGAAAGGCTGCAGAAATACCTCACTAAAAGAATCACAGGCCTAAAGCAGATGCCCTATGCTGACCACCTTAAAAAACTCCAGCTATACTCTGGCGCATATTGTCTACTCCAAGGCGATCTCTGCCTAACATGCAAGGCCATGTCAAACCCAGAGCTGTTGGACATGCTACACTTAAAGAAATCCCAATCCCTCAGAGCCACATGCTCCAGGGATCTAAACCTCATCATCACAATAAACAAAACATGCTGGAGGGATAGGTTCCTGACCCAGAGACTCCCCAGACTCTGGAATACATTGCCCATACATGTCAAGCAGAGCACCTCTTTGGCCCTCTTCAAAAGGAACCTTGATGATTGGATGGGAGAAAGGAAATTCACGGTGATCATGTCAGTCACCCTGCTAGACAGGGGTCCAGGGAAGTAAATAGTGTGGGACGAAATAGCCAGGGAATTGTTATGGCTAGGTTTGTATAGGCCCTAGGGCCGATAGCCTAGTACCAACCTATGAAACTATGATGAGAAAAGTATTGAAACCAGGTTGGTAAAGTTCGGATTTATATAGCCAATATTCAAGTGCATCTATACCAGTGCAATGTGGTATATTAGTATATAATGCTTTGACATCCAATGTGCAGAGCAACCAACCTGGTTCCAACTGTGTGTCCGAAATTAATCTCAGGAACTGTTATTTTATCCTGTATCCGAGCATGTACTCATTTGAGAAGGGGCCTGAGGTATCTGGTGGGTCTATATTAGATCAGCGAACACTTAAAAAAGTGAATGCTGATTGATCGACCTTATGTAAGCGAAAGCTTACAATCTCAAACTGTCAGATCAGCGATTGTTTTCCTAGGGAAAAAAATTGCTGATCCAAAACACATACACACAACACAAGCACACCAATCCACACACATACACCTAAAATCTGACACCTAACCCTACACTAAACTATGCACACACCACTAACTATCCACTTACCTTAACCCAAACCCTAAGGTCCGTCACTATTGCACACTCACCTCACCTGCTCCCTAACACTAACTCACCTAAACCCACCCTAACCCTCACGTCCACACAATCACACACATACCTAACCCTAACTCACCTAACCCACCCTAACAACCACATCCACACAATCGCACACTTACCTGAATCCGACCCGTAACTTTCCACCACAGCACTGAAAATACCAAAGCAACAGAAACGGACAACCAAATTCTTTCCCTAGGAAAAAATTTGAGTTTCTGTTGCTTTGATATTTTTAACTTTCACTAAAATAAGGTCGATCAGTATAGACCCTGTCTGGTTAGAAAGATGGAAAGGGGTTCTGTTAACGAACTTCTGCCTGATAGAATGGGTCTACCTGGGGGATTGACTGCATCTTTGTGTATTTTTGACAAAAAATATATATATATTGATCTGCAGGTTCCTTCACAGTAAGATGTTGTAAAGTGGTTTGTGAAATTATCCCCTCATTTTTATCTGATAGTAAAAATTCATCAATTTGTTTTTTAAAAAGTGAATTGGGATCAATAGTAACTGCCATCTAAAAGTTGTTTATTTGCCTCATTGTGGTTTTGGGTCCAATCTTGAACTAAAACAGCACCTCCTTTATCAGCCATTAAGATATCTAGCTGATGGTTATTGGCCAACTGTGAAATCACCTCCATGTCTGCCCTGGATATGTTGTTGGGTTTCACCCTGGTTTCTTTGGCATGAAAATGTAGATCTTTGAGTATAGATTTCTGAAATAGAGAGACAGTGTGATACATGGGTGACATGAAAGTCGAGCTGTGATATCTAAACTCCTGTTGAACAGTCATGGTTCCTTTATCCTGAAAAAATATTTTTAGATTTAAATTTCTGCAAAATCTGAACATGTTATCCACAAAATTGTCCTCGCACACAAAGAAACCAGGGATGAATGAAAGACCTTTATTGAGTATATTAATCTCAGCTTCAGTAAGGGTTTAAGAAAAAATGTTGCATAGATTTATTGTTTCATGGTAATCATTCTCAACAATATCTGCATGTCATCTACCCGATTGATGTTTCCTCTCCCCTTCTACGTTTGGCCCTAAAGGGGCACTAGTGTTGGTGCGTTTGTGGGCTGGTGAGCCTGTAGGACCAGAGATATCTGGTTTGTAACCGGAGGAAGAATCTTCCCCAGTTGTATCTGGACCAGAACCTGATAATTTTTTAAGGATGTAGTGTGGCTGTTTTCTTTTGGCCATATATTTAGGTGGCTGTACAAAATGAACCTTCTTTGTATTATCACAATTGAAGGGATCACCCCTTTCATAGTCAGCCAGATCTCTGAGGAATTTCTGGACAAATTCCATGTTAGCTTTATGTTGGGCATCAGCCCATGCTTTAAGTAAAATGTCATCAGGGTTGTTGACTAAGGGTTGAGTATGAATCCTAAGGCCCCTGGGAGTGATGTTCTTGGCCAAATAGGCCTTAAAAAGTTTGTAATGCCAAGCATTGCTATGCAATGTCTGCATCCCTTTATTTAATTTGGAGAATAATATCTCACAGCTGTCCTCAAGGGGTAAAGAGGATGATCCTGAATCGACTAAATTCCCTGGACCAAGGCCAAATATGGCCAAGTCATCCCAGTCAGAGGTAAGTCCTCTTAAAAGTTGAGAGATTTCCATATTTGCTGAAACCAACAAGAATATAAAGGCACACAAAGTGAAAATGCAAAATAGAAAATTAGAAATGTATCCAATACTGACATTTGACACCAAAATGGCTGTCATTATAACCAGAACAACATTTACAAAGTCTGGTAGATACACAAGAATAAATAGATGGTAATAAAGATGGACATCAAATCACATGATAAAAGAAAAAAATCTGCCGAAAGCCAAAATAATACCACTTGCATCATGATGCTATTTGTACAGTAATCAATACTTGCCTAAAAGCAAGTTAAGGATACTGAAAAGGTTAGACAATAACAGCCTAAAGTAGAACTACGCTGTGTCTAAACCCCTTTTAAAGCTGAGTCTGATCCTGTCTGTGATTTAAAAAATAGAGCTTACTTATCAAAAACTTTGTGTAATAACCAAATAATATAATTACCAATTTAATACTATAACTCAAGGTAAAACCATAATAGCCTATAGTAAACCTATGCTGTGTCTTACCTCAGGTAAGTCTGGATACAAACCAGACAATATTGCCATAAAAGTTATTCTTGATAAAACATCAGTATGATCACAAATTCACTGTGTGCCAAATGTTCAAAGTTGCTCAGAAAAATAGAAAAAAACTAAGTAGAAATATAGCTAATTATACTGGGCATCAGAACAACCAATACTCCAAAAGGACAGCAATGCCAAGCACTTCCACTAATAGAAACCTTGCAAAAACACCTCATAACATGTTGCCTAATATGATCCTTAAATCATAACAGATATACACATATAATAAATCAGAAATTAAACAGAGCAATAATAAAGTTAAAAATGTTATAGTAAACAATGAGGTAAATAGTATATAGTAAATAGCTAATGTGTATGTCTCTTTAACATCATTCTAAATGTTTAACATTTTTTTATTCACTATATGGGATGTACGGTGCATTAATATGTCTGTCATTGTTTGACATAGGCTATTTTTCTGCTTGCTCTTTATACACGATCACCAGATCAAAGAGTTGCAAATCTCATTTTATATTTCAGACAGCTTTTCATGTGGATTAGAGGATTTTTGATGTGCAGGGTTGACTGTTTATCTTTTCCATATATAAGTTTATTAGAATTATAAGCGACTGCATTAGCATGCCATGTTAGCTTGATTTTGATCTTGACCAATGTATTTTACACAATACTATTTACCACATTGTTTACTATAGCATTTCTATCTATTATTGCTCTGTTTAATTTCTCATTTATTATATATCTGTTATGATTTAAAGATCATATTAGGCAACACATGCTATGAGGTGTTTTTGCAAGGTTTCTGTTAGTGGAAGTGCTTGGCATTGCTGTCCTTTTGGGGTATTGGCTGTTCTGATTCCCAATATAAGTAGTTATATTTCTATGTATTTTTTTTCCATTTTTCTGAGCAACTTTGAACATATGGCACACAGTGAATTTGTGATCATACCGATGTTTTATCAAGAATTTACTATAGGCTGTTATGGTTTTACCTTGAGTTATAGTATTAAATTGGTAATTATATTATTTGGTTATTACACACAGTTTTTGATAAGTAAGTTCTATTTTTTGAATCACAGACAGGATCAGACTCAGCTTTAAAAGGGGTTTAGACACAGCGTAGTTCTACTATAGGCTGTTATTGTCTAACCTTTTTCAGTATCATTAACTTGTTTTTAGGCAAGTATTGATTATTGTACAAATAGCATCATGATGCAAGTGGTATCATTTTGGCTTTCGGCTGATTTTTTTTTTATCCTGTGATTTGATGTCCATCTTTATTGCCATCTATTTATTCTTGTGTATCTACCAGACTTTGTAAATGTTGTTCTGGTTATAATGACAGCCATTTTGGTGTCAAATCTCAGTATTGGATACATTTCTAATTTTCTATTTTGCATTTTCACTTTGTGTGCCTTTATATTCTTGTTGGTTTCAGCAAATATGGAAATCTCTCAACTTTTAAGAGGCCTTGCCTCTGACCGGGATGATCTGGCCATATTTGGCCTTGGTCCAGGGAATTTAGGTGATTCAGGATCATCCTCTTTACCCCTTGAGGAACGCTCTGAGATATTATTCTCCAAATTAAATAAAGGGATGCGGACATTGCGTAGCAATGTTTGGCATTACAAACTTTTTAAGGCCTATTTGGCCAAGAACATCACCCCCAGAGGCCTTAGGATTCATACTCAACCCTTAGTCAGCAACCCTGATGACATTTTACTTAAAGCATGGGCTGATGCCCAACATAAAGCTACCATGGAATTTGTCCAGATTTTAACTGCACATTTTGAACGGACTATTGATTCTGAAATTACCAATGTAACCAAATTAGGGGAAGAACTTATCAGATTTGAGGGCAAACCTGAATATAAGACTTGCTTTAAAGCATTAAGTACTGACTAATTGAAACTTGAGGAACAGTTAAAGGAAAGGAAGAGGAAGAAATTCCTCAGAGATCTGGCTGACTATGAAAGGGGTGATCCCTTCAATCGGGATAATACAAAGAGGGTTCGTTTTGTACAGCAACCTAAATATTTGGCCAAGAGAAAACGGCCACACTCCATCCTTAAAAAATCATCAGGTTCTGGTCCAGATACTACTGGGGAAGATTCTTCCTCCGGTTATGAACCAGATATCTCTGGTCCTACAGGTTCACCAGCCCACAAATGCACCAACACTAGTGCCCCTTTAGGGCCAAACGTAGAAGGGGAGGGAGGAAACATCAATCGGGTAGACGACATGCAGATGTTGTTGAGAATGATTACCATGAAACAATAAATGTATGTAACATTTCTTCTTACACCCTTACTGAAGCTGAGATTAATATACTCAATAAAGTTCTTTCATTCATCCCTGGTTTCTTTGTGTCTGAGGACAGTTTTGTGGACAACGTGTTGAGATTTTGCAGAAATTTGAATCTAAAAATATTTTTTCAGGATAAAGGAACCACGAATGTTCAACAGGAATTTAGATATCACAGCTCGACTTTCATGCCACCCATGTATCATACTGTCTCTCTATTTCAGAAATCTATATACAAAGATCTACATTTTCATGCCAAAGACACCAGGGTGAAACCCAACAACATATCCAGGGCAGACATGGAGGTGATTTCACGGTTGGCCAATAACCATCAGCTAGCTATCTTAATGGCTGATAAAGGGGGTGCTGTTGTGGTTCAAGATTGGACCCAATACCACAATGAGGCAAATAAACAACTTTTAGATGGCAGGTACTATTCACACTTGACTATTGATCCCACTTCACTTTTTAAGAAACAAATTGATGAATTTTTACTATCAGCTAAAAATGAGGGGATAATTTCACAAACCACTTTACAACATCTTACTGTGAATGAATCTGCTCATCAATATACATATTTTTTGCCTAATATACACAAAGATGCAATAAATACCCCAGGTAGACCCATTGTATAAGCAGAAATTCGTTAGCAGAACAGAACCCATTTCCATCTTTCTAACCAGATACCTCAGGCCCCTTCTCACTTGGGTACGTGCTTAGATACAGGATACCACGCAGTTCCTGAGATTAATTCTGGACACACAGTTGGAACCAGGTTGGTTGCTCTGCACATTGGATGTCAAAGCATTATATACCAATATACCACATTGGGCTGGTATACATGCACTTGAATATTGGCTATATAAATCCCAACTTTACCAACCTGGTTTCAATACTTTTCTCATCATCCTTTGTGAACATGTTCTTACCAAAAATGTCTTTTTCTATCAAGACAAATGTTTTCTTCAGAGTAAGGGCACAGCCATGGGTGCTTCTTTTCCACCAATTTATGCTGATTTATTCATGGCTTATGTGGAAGAGCAGATTATTTATGATCTGCTACATAATCTCTACCTTGATGAAATTGACATTTGAAGGAGGTATTTGAATGATTGCTGGTTGGTGTGGAGGTCGGATGTTGAATATCTACATGAGTTTGTGGATTATCTTAACGAAAATAGATGGGGTATTGAATTTACGGTCAATTATGATTTAAATAACATCATTTTTTTGGATGTCAATATAACTAGAAACACTGACCATACTCTTTCCACTCAGGTTCACCATAAATTCCCCCAATACAACTCCCTCCTCCACACCACCAGCTTTCATCCTCCTCATGTTTGCCAAAATATCCCGAAATCCCAGTTCATTCGAGGTAAACGTATCTTCTCTGACACAGAGACTTACAATACTTATAAACATGATTTGATTATGAGATTCAAGGACAGGGGCTATGGGGCTGGTTATGTGTATAGGGCGTCCCATACGGTTGATAGCTTGGCCAGGGATGAACTTCTCCAATATAAAGACAAACATACTAATGATGGTTCTGCCATTCATTTCATTACTACATATGGCAGAAATACTGATTCATTAATTCATAGTGTCAATCGCCACTGGAATATGTTGTTGGCTGACCAAACGCTTTCTGATATTTTACCAACCAGATGTTCCTTTACTTTCAAGAAAGGCAAAAATTTAGGCTCATTTTTTCATCATTACAAGCATTCTTTGCCCAATATGTCATTGTTACAAACAACTCTTTTAGGGGACAGATTAGTAGGCTGTTTCCCCTGCGGCCATTGTTCTTATTGTTCCAAGTTTATTAAATCTAAATCATTTTCCAGTCAGAATACCAGTCAGGTTTTTGATTTATCATTTTATGCTAATTGCCAATCTGACTGGGTTATATATTTGGCTACATGCCATTGTTCGGCATTTTATGTTGGACAAACCTCACATCCAGCAAAATTTAGGGTGGGTGAACATCTTAGTGAAATCAGAAATGGCAAAATGACCAATGCACTTTACAAACATACTCTTTTACATCCAAGTGCTTCTTTTAATTTTATTATTATTGATAAAATTAGAGCTCCTAGACCCAACAAATTGGGCTGGCATGATATCCTGAACAAAAAAAGAGAAGAAATGGATTATTAAACTTGGGGGATTATTCCCTCCTGGACTTAACAAGCATTTATAATTAATGTTCCTAATTGATTGATTCAATTAACATTTTATTATATAATTTTATTATATAAGAAGTGTACCATATTTCATGCTCTTTACACTGAGGAAAGCATTCTTATTTTTTTGCCGAAACTGGTTTGTTGTGTGTACACTTACTTTTTCTGTTTGATATGTAGTTTTTACTACCAACGGATTAAACATTCAATATTACCCTGATGCTAGAGCTGCTGGTCTTATCATTTTTTGCTTTGACATTGGTTCTGTTTGAGTCCTAGCAGCTGCCGTACTTGCAGAGGCTCTAATGACTTTCACTATGGCTAGAAGTGCCAGACAGTAAGCTCTGGGCACTAACAACTGCTGTATTACCTCACCTTCTATACCTCTCTCCCTCCCTCAGGGGTCCACTCTCTATACAAGTAACCCTTTGTTCCAGTATACAGTCTCCCCTTTTCCTCGAGAATCAGGTGCCTGCCTAGCTACCTCCCTCAAGCCTCATAATGTAGGGTCTGAAAGCTGAGCCTGTCTCAATTCTACCTTTGTGACCCTTCCCAGCTCCCTTTCCACTGGAAGTCTGGTCTCTTCTGATAGCAGTGCCCCACTGTTAGCCTGGGTACTACCTCTCACCTCTGCCCTTGTAGTCACCCTGACCACAGGAACATCAGTACCTACCAGCATCTGTAGCTCACTTTCAGGCTCACTGCTACAGAGTAGCTCCTTCCCTGAAATAACCACCTCACCAGTCCCAACTTCAAGTGTAGGGTCTATCTGGGTCTCTGCCAGGCTACCTGACCCACATGCCTGTCTCCATGCTTGACTGCATGTAACTGCATGCACACAAGGTACTGCATTATCAAAATTATTCCTTATCAAGACATCTACAGGGATATCCTCAAACACACCTACCCACTTGCTTCCTTTTCCACCCTCCCAGTCAAGGTGAACCCTGGCCAAAGTTATTTGGAATGGATCCGTCCTAAAGCTCTGACTGGTGTGGACTGCCCAAGCAAGTACTGTTCCTCTTTAACCACTGCAGGCTTCACAGTGGTTATGTCAGAGGCTGTGTCCCTCTTAGCAGTGGCCTGTCTTCCATCCACTAAGACAGGATACAAACTTGGTGATAATTTGGTACCTCTGCTGTCTCCAGACAACTTACCACTAGCATGCTGTTATTCCCACTTGCTGGCTCCTTCACCTTTGCCTCAGTGGACAATTTTATGCTACATGGCCTCTCTGGTTACATTTAAAACATCTAACCCTTGGTCCTGGCCATGTACCTGAACTAGTGGCTTCCTGTCACTGGTCTACTTTGTTGGGGTGGTTTATGCTGCCCACCATGGTTCCCCTATAACCATGTGGAGTGCTGGGGATCCCCTTCTTGTGCAGTAATGCTCTGCTTGCTAAGTAGAAATCCCCTTTTCTCCCCAGCTCATCTGCAGAGTTACTGCCAACCAGATTCTCATGTTCCCAGGCAAAGTGCTAAGGGCTTGTTCCCTCACCAAAAGGTCTGCCATCCCTTCAAAAGTGGTGACCTGACACCCACTTGCCCACCTATGAAAATAAGTGCTTAACTCAGCAATATAATCACATATACTTTAATCTGCCTTGCATCTATGCTCACAAAACTTTTTTTTCAATAAGCTTCAGGTGTTAACTTAAAACTTCCAGTAAAATTATTTTACTTTATCTTAGTTTAAGCAATCAGTATCAGACAATTTAGAAAGAGCAGTTACGGCTTTACTATGGAGTAAGGGGGTCAGGAACCATACCCAGAGCCCTTGGTCAACATTTTACTGTTTGCATACCCTTTCAAATATATGAATAAAACTATCAAAATTATCACCCTCTGTAAACTGTGAAAGAAATTTACTGACCTTTATTGCTTCTGAGGTTCAGTTATTCAATTCCCCATTACCTCCATGACACTGCCGAACAGTCAGCATCTCCCTCTCATGTTGGTGCTGTTTCTCATATTCTTTGGCCTCCAAATGCCGCAGTCTCTTTTCAACCTCCAAACTCTGCAGTCTCTCTTCTGATTCAAATTTCATCTGCTTCTATAGTCGTTTGGCCACCAGTCCAAGTCTCTTTAACTCTAGATGGATTTTTAAGTCCTCTGAGGCAGAGGTGAACTGTCCTGTTTCTGAACACTGCAAATCCCCGTCACCAGCCTGGTTGTCTTCCGGGTTGCTGGTCCATGTTGCAGTTGTGACTAAGGCTGAGATCATTTCCTCTTTATACAGGTTGGCATGCAGCAGTCCTTTGGCTTTGCACACCTTGGCCAACTGGTTCTTTGTCGGCTTGTTATAATCCTCTGCTGACATCCTTGCTTGCTTTCCCTGACTAAACTAAACTAGCAAAAATAAATAAAACTGTTGTGAAAATGAAACTCTGTATGTTTACCTTGTAGCTGCTGAGAGTACACACACCTTCCATGACAAATGCCCACCAGCTACTGAAGTTCAATTAATATCCCATCCAGCCTCCAATATGTGATGGGTCCCTACTCTGGGCCAGCAATCAAGGAGACTCAATCTTCACCACTGACTCCAGCGAGGGATGATCACCAACAGTAAATATGGATTCATACAATGTTTTCATATGCAGCTTCCTGCACTAAGCACAGTCTCCCTTAAGAACACACAGGGAGCACCCTCCAGACCTGGGGCTGG